>NC_041386.1:256881175-256937939 GCF_002162155.2 Triticum dicoccoides | reverse complement strand
AGTCGCTGGGGCACTTCATCTGGGCCAGAGCCTGCACCATGTCTGCGGCGGTGGCGAAGGCGAGGTGTTCCTCTGGGTCAACACGCACAACGGCCATCACGCCATGGAACGCCATCAGCTCCCGGCGGTGGGGATTTGGAGGCATGAGGATGTTTCGCAGGCGCCATTTAAGCAATCAGGCCGGGCCATGATAGAGATTGGTGGATTACCTGACTAGATTCAAGCAGAATGTAGATGTGGTTGAAGCTGTGGTTGCGGCGGCGGCAGTTTGAAATGCCGGTAGGGGAGGCGCGAGGGGGGTGGGGATGTGGTTGGAGGAATAAATTCTGAAATCGCATGCCTAATGAAAATTTCATTGCGAGACTTGAAACTTGGGCGGGGGAAACACACAACGCAGACGAAGCGCGTAAAATACTCGTGTGCGACAAAAAACAAAGTTGGTAGATCCCGTCTCAAAAAAATGTACACGTGTAGTTGATTTTTTTCGGTCAATGGTATGCCTGGTTTATTATGAAACATTGCACAGGTAACTGACTTATGGATCATTAACGCAAAAACGCAGACGGGTACGGCATAGAAACCGTGTGTTTTGTGATCTTCTAATGATTAACGCAAAAAACGCACACGGGCACACATGCTAATCAACGCTCAAAGCCCTGAAAGGATGCTCTTACCGACATTGTATGTTCATACTACAAACTTAAAGTACGACTGGTTATTTGCTCTAATACTACAAACTTAAACTACTTCTCACATGCTGCCATCGGGGCATGCTGGCCAGACACCGGCGTTATCCTTCTCGCCTTTTAGATGGCAGCCCACCATGCTTCGATCTCCACCAAGCTCTCCTCACCATGGCGTGTGGCATCTTTTTTCCTATGGTGGCGGAACTCTCTTTTCTTGACTGCTTTCTGCCTTTTCCGCTCCTTCTGTGCGGCTTTGGCTGCCTCTAGATCCACCACCCATTCGGCCATGGCAGCCTCAAAGTCCGCCCATGTAACTGTCTGGCCACCGGCGGCGATGAACTCGGCACGGCGAGATGACATCGCTACCTTACCATGTGTGCGGTCGCGAACGGCGAGGAACGCGGCGTGACGGGATGCCATCGCTTCCTTACCAGTTATTGTGCGCCACGGTGCCATGGACGACGCCTGGAGAGAGCTTTGGGACAGAGGGGCCGGGCAACTGTACAGTGCGGTGGTATTCAAGAGCTCAACGACAAACGACAACAGAAATTTGGCTTCCCTTACAATTTTGCTCATTCATTATCGCACATGGTTCATCTCCGTTGCTTCCGGAAATAGTGTGCGCCGAGCCTATTGTGTTTTGCGTTATGATTGGCCGGAACCCCAGCCACGCGGATCGCGCGTGTGCACGTAGGATGCGCCGCGATCGAACGTCAATCCACGTCCCTCACATCACACCCATGCACCTGTAGCTGGATTGGATTTATATATCTAAATGCCTAGAAAATGCACATAATCCCCTAAATATGGTAAATGAGCCCAGAAAAATGCCAAGTTTGAACACAGTGATTTGCAGGGTGTATGTCCGTCGTAGGAAAAAACTCCAGAGCAAAGAATAAAGAAAATTTGGATTCCCCTTCAATCTTGGTGATTTCCCTCTCGAAAGCATGCAACTTCTTTGGTGATGGTTCGATTTATGAAGGGCGTGCATGATGACATCAACCAAAGCTTCTCAAATTTTCACCAGGGCATGATGTGGTCATACCATGGCACACCATGCCAGGCGTCATGTTTTTCAAGCATTTATTTCATTTTTCTATAGTTGAAAACCCAATAAACAAGTGGTTGACTACTGCCCCGCATTTCATTAAAATATATGTCCCTTTCTTGTAAAATGCATGAGAATTTACTAAATGGCACGAGCATGGTTTTCCAGGTCGTTCTTGTACACCCTTTCATGCATCGATTGTTTGAACTTGAATTATGTGCATTAATGCCTAGGAAATGCACATAATCCCCCTAAATATGGCAAATGAACCCGAAGAAGTGCCAAATTTGAACACAGTGATTTGCAGGTTGTATGTTCATCATAGAAAAAAACTCGTGGACAAAGGACAAAGGAAGTTTGGATCCCCTTCAATCTTGGTGATTTCCCCCTCGAAACCATGAAACTTCCTTGGTGATGGTTCAATTTATGAAAGGCGTGCATGACGACATTTTTACCAGGGCACGATGATGCCATACCATACCATGGCACCACACCAGGCGTCATGTTTTCCAAGCATGTATTTCATTTTTGTATAGTTGTTAACCTAGTAAACAATGTGTTTATGGTTGACTATTGCCACACATTTCCTTGAAATATCTGCCCATTCCTTGTAAAAGGCATGAGAATGTACTAAATAGCACGAGCATGGTTTTTCTAGACCATTCTTGTGCACCTTTTCATGCACCGATTGTTTGAATTTGAATTATGTGCATAATTAATGCCTAGAAAATGCACATAATCCCCTAAATATGGTAAATGAGTTCAGAAAAATGTCAAATTTGAACACGTTGCATTTGAGGCGGTATGTTGATCGTTGGAAAAAACTGAATGACAAACTAGGACGGAAATTTGGATTCCTCCTCAATCTTGGTGATTTCCCTCTCGAAAGCATTGAACTTCCTCGGTGATGGTTCGATTTATGAAGGGCGTGCATGACGACATAAATAAACCTTCTCAGCTTTTAACCATGGCACGATGAGGCCATACCATGGCATCATGCTAGGTGTCATGTTTTTCAAGCACACATTTCATTGTTCTATAGTTGATAACCCAGTAAGTGACGCGTTTGTGGTTGACTATTGGCATGCATTCCATTGAAATCTCTGCCCATTCCTTGTAAAAGGCTTGAGAAATTACTAAATATCACGAGTATGGTTTTTCCAGACCGTTCTTGTGCACCTTTTCAAGAACCAATTATTTGAATTTAAATTATGTGCACTAATGCCTACAAAATGGACATAATCCCCTAAATATTGTAAATGAACCCGAAAAAGCGTCAAATTTGAACACGGTGATTAGCAGGGTTTATGTTCATCGTAGAAAAAAAATTCATGGATGAAGGACAAAGGAAATTTGGATTCCCATTCAATCTCGGTGATTTACTATCGCACACGATTAATCCACGTCGCCTCTGCGAACCGTGTGTGTTCACTCACACATGCAAAAGGAAAAAGAAGACCCTTGCCATTTCGTCCCCACTCGCTCGCCGCAGACTCCTCCACAACTCTGCACCCTAAGCTTGACGACTTTTGGCGGCGAGCGTAGGTCGCGCTCCGAACGGTACGAGATTTCGCCCCTACCACTTTCCGCCGCCTATCTCCACCGACATTCTATACTCTGGTTGACTGGGGTTTTCTGAGGGATTGGGTCGGGGATTTTTCTCAAGGAGAAGGTAATCAACTTAGTGAAATATTCACTCATCTCTTATCGCAGTCCATCCGTCGCAGTTAATCAACCGGTGGAAATCACCGTGGAATCATTTTTGTTCTAGCTGATTCGTGGGTGTTCATTCATGTGTCCACAGAGCGAGCACAAATCGGGCAACTGTGGTCATGGCCAGTCGGAAACGAAGTTCTATCTCACCATTCCGAATGACTTCAGGGAGCGCTCGGTATGTTCAATCTCAACCTACCATGGTCGGCACAGCCTAAATTTGTCAACATATACCGTCTGTTGCTACATTATCTATATATTTGCATCAAATCCTTGTTACATTATCTATTTTTAATTCTATATTTTTGGTACTTTGCTTTCATCTATATATTGATCTATTCTATCAGTTACTCCCATATTTGCATCTTGCTCTGTTATTTCAATATATCTAATTTACGATCTTAATTTTCATTTCAAGCAGTACATCCCTTGCTTTGCAAGAACAGGAGTAGAAGGAAATCTTGGGCTTTACTTTGTTGATGACTCCCAGGATGTCATCTTGACAACGCAGCATGGATTTACAATGACGGTTAGCGTAGAACTTGATAAATATGGTCACTCCTATTTTAATGCGGACCTTTGGCGAAAAATGTCAAAGTGTTATGAACTGAACGATGGCAATAAAATTCTACTGCGTGCACCACAACCTGGTCTAATTATAAATGGATGTTTACTTCCCCAACGTCATCAGCCGATCAAAATCTGATCGAGGTTAGTGTCGTTTCAACTTTCTCCATGTTGTCATATTACTTAGAAAAATCGGGGTATTTGTTTTGACTAATTGATCACTATTTAAGCAACAAATTGTGATTTCATATTCTGACTCCGTTCCTAGGCAATAACAAATTCTATTTACCAATTTATGCGCACTATATATTCTTCTGCCATGTTCTGAATAAATAATATCTTTTCACCTTTTAAGCAGGATATGTTGGATGCATAGTGAATGATTTTTATGTTACTAAGCGCACCAAATTTTACTGGAAGGACTTGAAGCATGTCATAAACTTTGTTGATACTCTGACAGAGATAGCACATCATATGAACGCTGAATTTTGGATGGGATTAATTAGACCTATGGTGCACACATTGAACAAGACCAATTGTGTGCACAAAATGCTGGTAAAAAGTCTTATTTTAATGTTGATGCTTATAAACTATATATATCTTCGACGATATGTTACAATTGGTTTTTATTCTACATGTTAACAGAAATTGCCCCCTATAGCAGTTCCTGGATCGATTTCCCAGCGTGGTAGCATTAAACTTGTGCCTGCTAATAACGCCAAAGTGATTGCAAGGTACTGCATTTCCCACAGAAATGGAATCATTCAAATTAACAAGTTCTCGCTTCTCGTGGCAATGCATCCATATTGGAAAATTGGAGACACTGTTCTAGTCATGCTCTACCAAGGCACATGAGGGCTCTTCCTTTTCATTGACGAGATGCCGAGTCACCGTGATCAAGCTGCTTCCAGTGGATAGTTGTGGTTGTTGGCCCTCAGCCTCTTAAAATGTGCTAGTTGTTAGTATATATGTTAAGTATGCAGATATGGACCATATGGTTGTTGGCCCTTAGCCTCTTAAAATGTGATAGTTGTTACTATGTTAAATATGTAGATATGGACCATATGGTTGTCAAAATCGTGTTACGAAGACCCTCCTTTTGTGGAATAGTGTAACCACTATATATATGTTACTCAAGTGCTGTTACCCAAGTTCATAAATTTTCATGGTAAGTATTAGTATCTGTAAGTGCATCTAGTGCCACCCCAGTTGGTTTTGGAGTATTGACGACAAACCTAGTTGAGGGACTAATGTGTTTGTGAGAATTGCAGGATAACACAGGTAGAAGTCCCTCATTGATTCGGTTTTCCTACCAGAGATGACCCCTAAAAATGTATGAAGACATTGAAGTCAAAGGTGGTATGTGAATACATTCACATTGAAGACTATGACATGAGAAGACATCGCGTGAAGACTATGGAGCGCGAAGACTTAGCAGTTTCGTCGTTCTGTGTTTTTCTTTGTTGAGTCATAGGAACCACCGTATTGTTAAGTGGGGTCCAAGAGAACCAGTCAGAATGACTGAAGTGATGCTTAACCAAAATCCTATGTCTTCGAGTGAAGGTTATAAGAGCGAATCTTGTCCAGAGTTGGACATGTCAGCTTTGCTTGCAGCCCAAGTAAAGTTGCCGTGTGTGTTTGATATCTGACCGTTGGAACACGTGTCAGTTCCTTAGTGACCTAGGGTCATTTCGTACAAATCAGGTCGGGTTGCCTAGTGGCTATAAATAGCCCACCCCTACAACCATAAACGGTTGGCTGCTTAGAGTTAGAGTACGACTTTTGTCGTTTGAGAGCAACCCACCTCGAAGCCTTTGAGAGAGAATTCCTTGCGAGGATAAAGCCCTAAACACCTAGAGCCAAAGAGTGTTAGGCATCACTGAAGTCTTCCTGTCTGTGTGATCTGAAGACTTATTACACTTGAGGACTATGAATCCTCCAGCCGGTTAGGCGTCGCATTCTGAGCATCCAAGAGTCATTGTGGATCGCCGGTGAACGAAGTCTGTGAAGGTTTGGAAGTCTACCTTGAAGACTTACCAGAGTGATTGGGCGAGGCCTGTGTGACCTTAGCTCAAGGGAAATACGGTGAGGACTAAGTGTCCTGAGCTGCGTGTTCAGGACTAAGTGTCCGGGACTGAGCGTCCTCAGGTTTAAATACCTATCCGCCCTAACCAGACGTACAACTGTCACCGCAGTTGGAACTGGTCTACCAAACCTTTGTCTTCATCACGCACACTGGTTCTATCCTTCCCATCTCTTAATTTACAGTTGGCTCTTGTGAAGTCAGTGCCTATTTGCATTATCTATTTGTCTTCACTGTGTACCTGATCCTTACTGCCTAGCTGCTATTAGTCATTGTGGTTTCACTTCATTGAATACTTGACTATGGTCTGCCTAGTGTAGTCTACCTTCCGCTGCATGGTAATAGGTTCATTTCTATCATTTGTCTTCGAAACTTCCATGTATTGAAGACTTCCATAAAAATCGCCTATTCACCCTCCCTCTAGTCGATATAACACACTTTCAATTGGTATCAGAGCAAGGTACTCCCTTGTTCTGTGTGATTTTGGTTTAACCACCTGGAGTTTTAGTTATGTCAACCACAGGTATGAAGACTGTGTCATGCCCCATATTTGACGGTCACGAGTATCCCAAGTGGAAGGCCATGATGAAGAAGCGCCTCATGGTGACAAATAGCGAGCTGTGGACCGTCACTGAGATTGGTCTGACCGATCTATGCAAGATGGCGAAAGCTGATGACATTCGCAAGTACACTCTTCTCAATCTCACGGCGAAGGACGTCATCTGCTCCTGTCTATATCAAAATCAGTTTAGGAAGATCATGCATCTCGATCATGCGAAGCTTAACTGGGACCGTCTCTCTGAGGTCTATGAAGGTCATCGAACTCGTCATGATCCTTGGTTCGAGGACTTTAAGGAGTCTCTCAAAGCAATGACATTCGAACCAGAATCATCATCTTCTGCATCATGCCTTATGGCAAATGATGCTAAGGTAATTGAATGCTATCTATCTGAATCCAGTGATGATGAATCTGGTGATGAATTTGGACCCAGCTATGCAAAACTTGCTTCCCTTGTCACTAAACAACAGAAAGCTATGGAACATATTCAAAAACTGTTAGACAAAAGCGATGACCTATTGGACGCTGAAATGACTCGATCTCAGTCCTTAATTGAAGACATAAAAAATCTTCATGTTAAGTATGAGGAACTTGAAAGTCATCATGAAACGCTCTCAACAACTAATGAAAAGCTTTCCTATGATTATCTTCAAAGGAAGCAAGAACTCGAGAAATTGAGAATGACTCATGAAGATCTTCAAACGGAAAAAGAGTCACCTCGCGCTGAACAGATCAGTCCCGCTCAGGAAGGATTTGAACCACCATGTCTTAAATGCCTTGAGCGTGATAACTCTACTTCTGTTGCTAAATGTTCTACTGCTGCTACTGTTGCAATATCTTCAACTATTGATGTGGTAACTAACCCCTCTGCTGAGGATACCACTGCTATTGCTGATGAGAATGCTAGGTTGAAGACACTGCTTGAAACAGGGATGTACGAAAGTCTCAAAGGGCATCAGACACTATGTGATGTCCTCAAAAGGCAGATCCTGAACTGAAACCCTAGGAAAGAGGGTGTTGGGTTCGAAAGGAAAATGAATGCTGATGGCTCTTACTGGAAACCTGAGCAGTACCCGAAACCACATGGGTTGCTGCAAAGGAACCTTCAGCGAATCCATCCACCCTATGTGGCTTCACTTGTGCTAATCCCATTGTTATTGATGAATCCTTTGATGCAAACTATAGACTGTTTAAGAATTAGAATGGTGAAGTGTTTGCCAGGTATATTGGTACTAACTACAGGAATGGACCGCCTATGAAGAAGATCTAGGTGCCGAAAAGGTTTTTGGAGAATCTTCCTGTGAATGTCATCATGACACCACAGGTGAAGAAGACAAACCCCAGACCACAGGCTTCATACGGTCCAAAGGCTTCATACAGACAGAGGACTCACCTGAGTCGCACTAACGCAAATGTTTTGCAGGGAAGCCATACTCAGGCCTATGAATATGAGCGCGGTTCATCAAACCACCATGTTCATAAGACCAAGAACTATTCTGCTTATTCTTATGAGTACTATTGTCCACCTGGAAGACTTTTTTCTAGGGCTCCAAAGCCAAAGTTCTCAGATGCTGCACTTAGACTCATTGCTTCGAAGCCACCCTTGAATATGTGGGTGGCTAAGAAAGCTTAACTCTCTTTTGCAGGGAAAGGTCTCCAGCCGAAAACCAAAATCGTCTAACGCTATTGCTGGGGACCTTAAACTTCTTGTAGGGCGCAAGATCAAATGCCCAAATGGTCTTATTATGTACTTTGTTCCTGAATCGCTTGCTACTTGCCCTATCAGTCCTAATCTCGATCTAAGCTTTAATAATCCACTGGTTCGTCAAATGTTTTTCCTTCACAATTCTCTTTGTGAAGCCCATCCCCCTAACTGCACTGTAGGGTACGACACCAGCAGCTTCAGAATGGATTATTGATAGTGGGTGTACCAATCACATGACTGGCAAGCGAAGCCTTCTCATGGACTCAACCTTACATCCATCTGACAAAAGTCACATCACATTTGCTGATACTTGTAAAAGCAAGGTATTGGGTCTAGGTAGAGTTGCAATCTCAAAGGATCAACACATGGATAAAGTCATGCTTGTTGAATCCCTTGGTTTTAACTTAATGTCTGTCTCAATGCTTTGCTATTTAAACATGATTGTGATGTTTGGAAAATATTGTTGCCTTGTACTAATGGAATCTGACAAGTCTCTAGTGTTTGAAGGGTATCGGAAAGATGATTTGTACGTGGTAGATTTCTCAGCAGGACCACAACTTGCAGTGTGTCTTCTAGCAAAAGCTTATGAATGCTGGCTCTGGCATCGAAGGCTAGGGCATGCTGGCATGAGGAACCTCCACACCCTTGCAAGGAAGAAGCATGTCATAGGCATCGAGGGTGTCAAGTTCAATAAGGATCACTTATGCGGTGCCTGTGAAGCAGGAAAGATGACGAGGGCCAAGCATCCCTCGAAGGCAATCATGACAACAACTCAACCCTTCGAACTGCTCCACATGGATCTTTTCGGTCCCACTCATTACTCAACTCTTACTACTACTGCTTGTCTCTATGGCTTTGTCATTGTTGATGATTATTCAAGATATACCTGGGTGCATATAATCCTCTACAAGACTAAAGTGCAGGATGTCTTCAAACACTTCGTCAATCGAGCAATGAACAACTATGGCGCCAAGATAAAGCACATCAGAAGTGACAATGGCACTGAATTCAAGAACACTGGCCTGGATACATATCTTGATTCCTTAGGCATCACACATGAATTCTCAGCTCCGTACACGCCACAGCAGAATGGCATCGTCGAACGCAAGAACAAAACACTTATTGAGATGGCTCGGACGATGCTTGATGAATACAAGACTCCAAGAAAGTTCTGGCCTGAAGCCATTGATACTGCATGCCATATCATCAACCGTGCTTGTCTTCACAAGCTTCTGAACAAGACATCCTATGAGCTCCTTACTGGCAAGAAGCCAAACGTCAGTTACTTCAGAGTATTTGGCGCCAGGTGCTGGATCAAGGATCCACATCACACTTCAAAATTTGCACCAAAAGCACATGAGGGTTTTATGCTTGGATATGGAAAGGATTCGCACTCCTACAGAGTCTTCAACCTTTTTCACTATAAAGTGGTTGAAACAGTGGATGTGCGGTTTGATGAGATGAACGGCTCACAAAGAGAGCACCTGCCAAATGTGCTAGATGAAGTTCCATCCAGTGAATCAATCAAACTTATGGGAACTGGAGAAATCATACCGTCTGAAGCTCAGCCTGAAGAGGAACTTATCATCTCTGCACCTGATCAACCTGAAGACAATGCTCAGCCTGAAGACAATCCCTCTAACGATGACAATGATCAGCAAGAGCAAAATCTTCGTCATGTACATCCTCGTGTTGCAAATGAAGTACATATTGAGAGAATAATTGATAGCATCAATGCACCAGGTCCACTCACTCGTTCAAGGGCAACACAGCTAGCAAATTTCTGTGGGCACTTCGCATTTGTCTCAATATCTGAACCCAAGAAAGTTGAAGAAGCCTTCTTGGAACCTGAATGGATTCAAGCTATGCAAGAAGAGCTTCAACAGTTTGAGCTGAATAATGTATGGGAACTGGTTAAGCGTCTTGATCCTCGCAAGCACAATATAATAGGCACCAAATGGATATATCGCAACAAGCAAGATGAGCATGGTCAAGTTGTCAGAAACAAAGCTCGTCTCGTTGCTTAAGGATACACTCAAGTTGAAGGGATTGACTTCGATGAAACATTTGCTCTTGTGGCTAGACTTGAAGCCATACGCATACTGCTGGCCTATGCAAATCATCATAACATTCTTCTATATCAAATGGATGTGAAGAGCGCCTTTCTCAATGGCAAGATTGAAGAAGAAGTGTATGTTGCACAACCGCCTGGATTTGAAGATCCAAAACATCCTGACATGGTGTACAAGCTCAACAAGGCACTGTACGGCCTCAAACAAGCCCCTCGGGCTTGGTATGACACACTCAAATACTTCCTGAAGAGCAAAAGCTTCAAACCTGGTTCCCTCGATCCCACTCTCTTCACGAAGACATATGATGCTGAACTGTTTGTGTGCCAAATATATGTGGATGACATTATCTTCGGCTGCACCAATCAAAAATACACTAACGAGTTTGGATATATGATGCAAGAGCAATATCAGATGTTCATGATGGGTGAGCTGAAGTTCTTCCTTGGTCTTCAAATACGTCAGCAACGCAAGGACATCTTCATATCTCAAGAGAAGTATCTCAAAGATTGCCTGAAGAAATTTGGGATGCAAGACTGCAAAGGCTTCTCAACTCCAATGGCAGCCAAACATCATCTGGATCCCGACGACAATGGTAAAGAGTTCGATCAAAAGGTATACCGCTCCATGATTGGGTCTTTACTTTATCTATGTGCATCTAGGCCAGATATTATGCTTAGTGTTTGCATGTGTTCTCGATTCCAAGAGGCACCAAAGGAATCGCAACACTTAGCTGTGAAGCGAATTCTTTGATATTTGGCTTACACCCCAACACTAGGATTATGGTATCCAAAGGGCTTAGAGTTTGATCTGGTTGGATTCTCGGATGCTGATTATGCTGGTGACAAGGTGGGTCGCAAGTCTACGTCAGGCACATGTCATTTTCTCGGACGATCACTTGTATGTTGGTCTTCAAAGAAGCAGAACTGTGTATCTCTCTCCACTGCTGAATCTGAATACATTGCTGCTGGATCTTGCTGCACTCAGCTTCTGTGGATGAAGCAAACACTCAAAGACTATGGCATTCATCTGAAGCAAGTGCCACTCTACTGCAACAACGAAAGCGCCATCAAGATTGCCAACAACCCAGTTCAGCACTCGAAGACAAATCACATTGAAATTCGCCATCACTTTCTCAGAGATCATGTTGTGAAGGAAGATATTGATATCATACACGTCAACACTCAAGAGCAATTGGCAGATATCTTCACCAAGCCCTTGGATGAGAAGAGATTTTGCAAGTTACGGTGTGAGCTAAATATCTTGGATCCTCAAATGTCCTGTGATCAGGCACACATCCTAACACTTATGCATATTGATGACTTAGATGTGCAACACACGAAGTAAAGTGTATCTTCAATCAATGAAGACATACATTCTAAGTGTGAATACATTAATGTGGAATTTGACTTCGGAGCGTCACGATAATTGTGCGCCGTGTCTGGGTCTAATACTTCCTATATAGTGGGTAACGCCACCACCAAATTCTTCTGTTTGAAGTGTTTCACCCATGCGTTACATTTGCTATGTCTTCACATTTGGTTTGGCTTTAATCTCAACCTGTCTTCATGATTATCTTCACTATGTTGATTATATATATATATATATATATATATATATATATATATATATACTAGTGTTCTGTTCTCTACAGCATTCACTTATAGCTATGTCTTCTTGTTGAATCTTTTGAACTAAGTGAATGTGATCGGACCCTAACCTCTCTATGCTTTCTATCTCAAACTCTATCTCTCCAAATCATATGCATTCTCTTGAAACTGTCGAATGTCTTCTCTGCGTCCTTGTCAGCAGAAGATACAGAGACAAACATTAAGTCCGCTTTCAATGCTAATTCCTTCACCTGAAACCCGGAGAAGTGGGAACGACCACCCGACAATCCAGGCGTGCGTGGGAACATGGAACAACCTCCGATATGTTGCATGATGGCCACGTGTCCTTCAGATGTGAATCACCAGGGGCACCTGTGTAATAACATTGTGCCGTCCCTGTCCCTATAAATACACGCCTCACCACAGTCATTATCCTTTCTTCATTCTCGCACAAATCCTAGCGCCACCGCTACCCCTCGACGACGCTGGCGACGAAGCGCTTAGCTGCCACGACCTCTCCGACGCCGTCTTCACGCCGGCCGCGGACATCTTCTTCTCCGCTGTCGCCGTAGGTGTCCTCCATCACCAAGTTAGGGCACGGACGATCGAACTGCTCGGCCTCCTCTTCCACTCTGTCTAGCAGTTCTTCGTGTGCTGAATAAAACTTCCTTTTTACGGCCCCTTTTGATCCTATAGATTCGTCACTTTCTACCACAAGCAGTTTCTGTTCACACAAGTTGGATCTATTTCATACTGCATCTCATAATTTGCCTAGTATGTTCACTTATGCTTCACAAAGTAGTTAGATTCCTCACTTGTACTGATCCGTGGATTCGTACAAATCTGGAACCAACTCCTTATCTATGAGTGAGTGTCTTCGCACGATGGGGTCAATGTCTTCTAAACTGATTTATCTTCAAAATCTTCTAAGAATGCATATGACCTCTTCCCCTTCCCTCACACCTTAATGCTGTCACAGGTACATGTCCGTGGGAGAATCCCTTGGTTCTCATAGTCTGCATTCATTTGCAGAATTCTTACAGCATCATATAAATTCTCCCAAAGCCAGTTCCTGTTTATCCAGCAAGCGAAAGCCTTTGAAGCCTTTGAACGTGTTGAAGCCATTCAGTTTAAAGTTCATGGCTGCAGAGAAATCAGTAAGAAAGGGTGGCACAAAACGTCGAGGTGAAACATCAAGAGATCTGCCCGATGACCTCTCAGAGCTATACAAGACAGATCCAGAAGAGGATTACAATCAGCGCAAGACACGAATCCAATGGATTCGACGATATTGGGCAGAATAGTGGTTCAAGTGCAGGTTTGTGACCCAGGAATATGCTGAGAAGAATGCCATCAAGCGACCATGGGGAGACATCCTATACAGAAATCTTCAACCTAGGTCCAGAGATGAAGCCATTGAACAAGGCTTCTATCCTTGCATGGTCCGTGGACCACAGCCTGCGGATGCTGACCCATCGTCATTGCTATGGTGTCGTGACGACAATCTGTTCAAGCGCAACTTCCAGTTTTCCCAGAATTCGGCGAAGCAGAACAAGAAGTCATTGGGACTAGACTTCAACCCTGGTCCCTCTGCTCCCCATGCCGATGGCACCCGCAAAGCTGAACCCAATCTTGTTGGGCCCTTCTACAACCTAGACGGTCTCATCACTCATATCATGGTTCAAGGGACAGCCGTGGATGAGCCTGCAGATGACGCTGAATCTGATGAAGTGCCTGCACCGCCGAAGCCAAAGAAACTGAAGCAGCCTAAAGCTTCAAAGCCTACCTCGGCACCAAAAATCTCACGAGCGAAGCCACTGGCTACTGCACCTCCTGAAGACAGTGTGCAGTCTGAAGATTTGTCACGCATCTCCAAGCCCTCAAGAGTCAAGATGCCTTTGCAACACACCAGCCAAGAACTGACTGGTGATGCTATTCTGCGCAACGACGCTATTGATCTGTCCAGCGATGAGGATCTTGCAGATGACGCTCTTGAGCAACTGATCAAGAGCAAAGAAGAAGCAGAAATCTTCAATGATTCGCCTCTCTTTGACTTGGCAATCATCCACAACTTCATTGATGAGTGATTTGACACGCCCAACCTCAACTTTGAAGATCTGCAACTTCCAATTGGCCTCAGTGTCGCCTTCCATGGCGCCATTGCTTCAGAGCTAGCTCTAGCTCAGCGCATCGTTGAACTGAAGCAAAAGATCGACTTTGAGAAAGCTCAATTCAAGAAGCACATGGCCAAGCTTAGTGTGCAAGAGGTCAAAAATTTCAAGATAATGCTGCACGAGCTCAAAGAATCCTTTCTCAAGAAGCGTGAAGAAGCTCAAGGTTCTCGTGAGCTCATGAAGAGCCTAGCTGACAAGAGTTTGCAAGCCTACAATGAGGCTGAGAAGCGCAAGGCCCTTGGTCGTCCTGGCATCGATCCCAGGATGGCTGCCAAGAAGAAGAAGAAGCTAGCTGTGGCCGAACCCGAAGCACCAAGGCAGGAAGCACATCCCATTGTCTTCCCAGCCAGCATGACTGGCTCAAAGCCAAAGGTCAGGTCAACCGCTTCAGAACTGAAGAAGACGATGACTGCTGAGGCTGAAGCGAGAAAGAGGAAACATCCTGAAGCCTCTGCTGCTGCTCCCTCCAAGAAGAAGCGCAAGACCAAGAAGGATCGGGCTTCTCCCACAGAGCCCTTAGTTGTTGAACCTATCTCCATGGTTCTCCCTGCAGTTGAACATCAAGAGCGCCAACTGACTGTCCATGAGCCTGCTTCCACAGAGGCTCATAAAGTTGAAGACATTCCAGCAGCTGATCCCACCGCTGCTGAAGATATTGGTCACCATGACAATGTTGAAGATGATGTAGTTCTTCCTCTGATCGAGCACCAACAGGTATCATCGCCTGTGCTTACGCACAGCGAACTCATCAGCATTGGTTGTCCTCTGACGCCAATTGCTCAGGATGCATCATGGGCCGATCACCCACAACAGCAAGTCACACCACCCCGGCAAGAAGAAGAATATGACTTTGAGGCCCAACCAACTCCATCTCCAAAGGCGTCGCCAGCATTACGCAGGCTTCGCTAAGGACCAAGGTCTCAAGTCCCTCCTTCCAGCGTTCCAGAAGGAGAAGTGCCTCACCAATCTGTTGCACGTCAAGTGTTTCCAGATGCCACTCTTACTGTGAATGTCTCCGAGTCTGAGGCTAAAGCTGCTGAAGACATTCTGGCTGCATCAGCCGACGACACACAAGAAGAAGAACGTGTCCCTACTCCCCCCATTACTGAAGAAGCTGTTCTCGAGGAGAACGTGTTAGTGCCCGACCCTCCATCTCATCAAGTGGAGGTTGAGAATCTTGAGGCTGCCACCCCCAACACAAATGAAGCCAATGACATAGTCATGGCTGAAGCAAATGTGGAGCCTGCACCAATGCCAGAAGTCAATGAAGCCAATGATGCAAATGCTCCTGAAGCCGCCACTGCTCCTGTTCCTGCACCTGCTGCTGGTCCTCAGTTTGATTATCAGGTTGAGCACAGGCCTCAGGTACAGAAGCCAATGCCAAGGTTGCCCAGGTTTCCAGGTCCTGCATCAGCACCCAGATCCTTTAATATCAACGGCTTCAAAGCAGACAACACCTTCTTCAATAGCGCCAAGAACCCCTACTCAAGGGAAAGCATATCTTCTGATCGGTTCTGGAGCTATCCGCAGCGAAGTTATTACTCATGCATTCTGTACAATCAAGGTCGCATTTTCCCTCATATGCGTCTTGACACTGAATCCATAACTGGTCTGCCTTGCTTGGAAGAAGCTCTGGATTGCTTCAAAGAGTCTGGATTGTTGCCTTTCGTCACTGACCAAGAGCACTGGAACGAAGAGTTGCTGCTCCAATTCTATGCCACTCTTCACATTCATGGCTACAACAGAGATCCGAAGACTTGGGTCCTTGAGTGGATGACCGCCAATGTTCATCACGAAGCCAAAGCCTTTGATATCATTGAGCTCACTGGTCTTCCCACTCCTAGAGATCTTTATGAACCTGGTTGTGAACTTCACAGTGCAGCTATGGAGAGCATCTTTCAGAAGCCTGAACCGAACATGAGTCAGATGCTTAGTATGATGAAGCCTTTGCCTCTAGATGCTGCATATCCTAAGGAGTTCTTTGTTGAAGACCTTGAGTATCTGCCACGCACTATCTATCATATTATCAAGCGAACTCTCTGGCCCATCAAAGGACATTCTCCACATGCAAAGCTGGAAGGTGCAATGAAGACTTTGGTCTTTTATATTCTTCACGGCAAATGCTTCAATGCACAAGACTTCTTCATCCGCCAACTTGCTGCATCAGGATCTGATCTTTTTGGCTTGAAGTTTTACGCTCCATGGATAATGCGGCTGATCAAACTACACTCAGCTGTCTCATATCAGCCCTCTGCTCGCAATCATCGGATCTTTCTGCCTGACGTTGATATGTCCGTTGAAACCATCTATCCAGAGCCTGCCAAGGAGCCTCTTAGTCTTCAAAATGCTGAGCATCAAAGTTTCTCTCAAAACATTGAAGGAGTTGAAGCAGTCACTCGTGTTTATCCTCTGGCTGGTACTACACGTGCACCTCATCGTGCCCTCACTGAAGCCACTGAAAGCACTATTGCCCAACGGCCCAAGAAGCGATCTCATGTTCTCAATGACTGAGAGCTTCTGGTTGCCCTTCATCAGAAACATGATAGGCATCATGACTGGCTGAAGCGCCAAATGCAAAGCCTCTTGGTGGATGTCAACCGCATTCGCAATCTTGCCACCAAGAATGCCTTTGTTGCCCATGAAACCTGTCAGTGTACATGGAAAGGGCTGACGCTTATGTGTTCTGAAGATGATCTTCAAGAGGATGGCTTCTCTGAACGTTTCAAGTTTGACTCCACACCTCCAAGAAGGACTGTGCTGCAACGAACTCCGTCTCTTGAAGACTCTGAGTTCTCTTCCTCCGCGGCAACTGTGAATGCCAGAGTGATCGAGTACGAAGACGATGCCACTTCACCGCTGCCTACTTCTGCACGCATCGACACTGCTCCGAGTTTGTCTGCACCGCCGAACAACACCGACGACCTTGCTGCTTCACCTACTCCTCATGGGAACGAGTAGATGCTCTATGTCTTCAAACCTTTTTGGTCCTTACTGACAAAAGGGGGAGAAGCATATGAGTTTGATAGTCTTCAAGCGGGTCCATATGGGCGGTTGCTTTATGTTTTGCCTAGTGTTTACAAGTCTCGTTTTAATACATTTGGTTCTTTGAGTTGTAACACTTAAACTCGATGGTCGTCTGCTACTTATTTGCTATTCTGTGATGCGATGATAAATTCCGCATGTGCAACAATAAATTCCACACTTAGATCATTTTGCAGACGTCCATTTTTCATTATGCATGTCATTATCCTCACATACTTTTCATGCATGATGAATTGTCATCATAAGTTGAAGAGGATCTCCACAAGTACAACCTGCCATGTGCATTTGCATTCCAAAAGCAAATTACTTATATGCACATCTTCAGGGGGAGCCCTTGCAACTTATGAAGACATTTCCCTATCCTTTACAATTTCACATATCATATTCCCCGTTGAAAACTTCAACTAGTTTGTCATCAATCACCAAAAAGAGGGAGATTGTAAGTGCATATAGTGCCACCCCAGTTGGTTTTGGAGTATTGACGACAAACCTAGTTGAGGGACTATTGTGTTTGTGAGAATTGCAGGATAACACAGGTAGAAGTCCCTCATTGATTCGGTTTTCCTACTAGAGATGACCCCTAAAATTGTATGAAGACATTGAAGTCAAAGGTGGTATGTGAAGACATTCACATTGAATACTATGACATGAGAAGACATCGCATGAAGACTATGGAGCGCAAAGACATAGCAGTTTCGTCGTTCTGTGTTTTTCTTTGTTGAGTCATAGGAACCACGGTACTATTAAGTGGGGTCCAAGAGAACCAGTCAGAATGACTGAAGTGATGCTTAACCAAAATCCTATGTCTTCGAGTGAAGACTATGAGAGCAAATCTTGTCTAGAGTTGGACAAGTCAGCTTTGCTTGCAGCCCAAGTAAAGTTGCCGTGTGTGTTTGAAATCTGACCGTTGGAACACGTGTCAGTTCCTTAGTGACCCAGCGTCATTTCGGACAAATCAGGTCGGGTTGCCTAGTGGCTATAAATAGCCCACCCCCTACAACCATAAACGGTTGGCTGCTCAGAGTTAGAGTATGGCTTTTGTCATTTGAGAGCAACCCACCTTGAAGCCTTTGAGAGAGAATTCCTTGCGAGGATAAAGCCCTAAACACCCAGAGCCAAAGAGTGTTAGGCATCACTGAAGTCTTCCTGTCTGTGTGATCTGAAGACTTATTACACATGAGGACTGTGAATCCTCCAGCCGGTTAGGCGTCGCGTTCTGAGCATCCAAGAGTCATTGTGGATCGCCGGTGAACGAATTCTGTGAAGGTTTGGAAGTCTACCTTGAAGACTTACCAGAGTGATTGGGCGAGGTCTGTGTGACCTTAGCTCAAGGGGAATACGGTGAGGACTAAGTGTCCTGAGCTACGTGTTCAGGGCTAAGTGGCCGGGACTGAGTTTCCTCAGGTTTAAATACCTATCCTCCCTAACCAGACGTACAACTGTCACCGTAGTTGGAACTGGTCTACCAAACCTTTGTCTTCATCACGCACACTGGTTCTATCCTTCCCATCTCTTTATTTACAGTTGGCTCTTGTGAAGTAAGTGCCTATTTGCATTATCTATTTGTCTTCACTGTGTACCTGATCCTTACTATCTAGCTGCTATTAGTCATTGTGGTTTCACTTCATTGAATACTTGACTATGGTCTGCCTAGTGTAGTCTACCTTCCGCTGCATGGTAATAGGTTCATTTCTATCATTTGTCTTCGAAACTTCCATGTATTGAAGACTTTCATAAAAATCGCCTATTCACCCCCCCTCTAGTCGATATAACACACTTTCAGTATCGTACACAGTTCATTGAGTTTAAGCGTGTGCCCGATGTCCAGAAGGCATTTGCATATTAACTGTCCATATTGCAAATTCACACACATGTTAACATAAGGAAACATATGTGTAACATACTAATAATCGCACACGAGTACTCGCAGACGCATCATGTGCGATACTCCTAGCCACCGCAAGCAACTAGTTTACATTTTTCAAAGTTTTTTGTACACACAGAATCGCACACGAACTAACTGTATTGACCATCTGTGTTGTAATTTCTCATCGCAAACAGTTCATACGAGTTGGCTGTTTGCCACGTATCACACACATCTTGTTTACATGACTCGTTTGTGTTCTTTTGGCTCATCGCAAACAGTTCATCCATGTGAACTGTATGCCGCATATCACACACATCTTGTTAAGTTGAACCGTTTCTGTTGTGTTCCCTAATCGAAAACAGTTCATCCGAGTGAATCGTATGCCGTATATCGCACACATATTGATATGGCGGCCCATTTCTGTTGTTCTACCTCATCGCAAACAGTTCGAATGGATTAACCATGTGTCCTGCATCGCACACACATTGATATGGCTGCCCGTTTCTGTTGTTCTGGCTCACCACAAACAATTTGAATGGATTAACCGTGTGCCCTGCATCGCACACGCAACTAATATCTGAGCCGTGTTTGATGGCTCCGCCATCACAAACATTGTGCACCTTTTTTGATGGTTTTTTACACCACCGTTTGTGATTATTGCATCGCACACAGTTTCGGCAAAGGGTCTCTGATCGTAGTGTCGCGTTAGTAGTATCCTGCAGTAGTGATGACACCACCAAGGAAGAAAGAAACCCCAGAGCAAAGTCTTCATATGGACCACAGTCCTCACATGATCATGCTAACACTCATGTTTCATAGGGTTATACTGATCGGTCTCATGAATATGAGCATCATTCTTTGAACCACTCTGTTCACAAATCAAAAAAAATCTTTATTAGTTTGAGTATTCTAACCCCCCTGTGAAGCTATTTTCTAGGGTATCCAAGGCTAAATTCTCATATGATGCTCTTAGACTCATTGCTTCCAAGCCACCCCTTCAGATGTGGGTGGTTAAGAAGAACTATTTTCTTTTACAGGGTCGGGTCTCTAGCCGAAACGCATTGGATTTTGAAACAATGTTGGGGACCTGAAAAATCTTGTTGGATGCAAGATAAAATGTCTGAATGGTCTTACCTTTTATTTTATCCATGGATTTCTTGAT
The DNA here is from genome assembly GCF_002162155.2 of Triticum dicoccoides. Taxonomy (NCBI): domain Eukaryota; kingdom Viridiplantae; phylum Streptophyta; class Magnoliopsida; order Poales; family Poaceae; genus Triticum; species Triticum dicoccoides. Next base: position 256,917,654 of record NC_041386.1, on the reverse strand, counting down.
AATGACACTATCATATCCTCTAAAAAACCTACCTTTCTTGAACATGTTTCTTGTACTAAGTTTGTTACTCACAATTATCTTGGTGAAGCATATCCCAGTAAATGTATTGTATTATACACTTCCGAAAGCCACTTAGTGGATCCTGGATAGTGGTTGCACTAACCATATGACTGGTGATCAAAGCTTGCTGATGGACTCAACATCACATCCTCCTAACCAAAATCACATCATGTCTGCTGACAAAGGAAAAACAAGGTATTGGGTCTAGGTAAGGTTGCAATCTCAAAGGATCGGCACATGGACAAAGTGATGCTCGTCGAATCCCTTGGATTTAACCTAATGCCTATCTTAGCGCTTTGTGGTCTTGGTATGATTTCTTTGGAAAATTTCGTTTACTTGTGCTAATGGTCTCTGAAAAATCCAAAGTCTTTGAGGATTTCGAAGAGGTGACTTGTACATGGTAGATTTATATACAGGACCACAGCTGGCCACATGTCTTCTAGCAAAAGCTTCAAAATGTTGGCTTTGGCATGGACAACTGGGACATGCTGGCATGAGGAACTTGCATACCCTCGTCAAGAAGAAGCACATCATTGGGATCGAGGGCATCAATGTAATGCCCTAGATGTAACTTTCCATAATTGTAACTCCAACTCTTGCCATTTCTGGCTATGCTATATGCTATATCCTTTGTGGTTGGGTTTTGTCCTCGTTTTGCATTTTGTTCATGTCATGCATTTCATCTCATGTCATCATGTGCATCTCATTTGCATTCGTCTTTGTCTCATGCATCCGGTCATTTTCCCCGTTGTCCGTTTCGGAATCCAACACTCACACATGCACCCGTTGCACCCCTCAGATCTCGTTTCGTGAGAGGGAGAAAAACGTTCTCGGAATGGGCTGAGATTTGTCGAGTGGCCTTGGTACATCACCGGTAGGCCGCCTATCAAATTTCGTTCCATTTGGAGGTCGTTTATTGCCCCAACGATTAACCGGGTAACCACAAAACCCCTCTCTCTTTGCAGCCCAGCACCCCTCCAACACAGCCCACTAGCCCATCTAAACCCCCTCCATGCTCTGCGTCGTTGGATCACGATCGTGTGGGCGAAAACCGCATCTCATTTGGACTCTCCTAGCTCCCTCTACCTATAAATAGGCCCCCCGTCCAAATCTCAGACGAAACCCTAGATCAACCCCTTCCCACGCTGCCGGACACGTCCGCCGAGCGCCGGACGCGTCCAATCGACGCCCCCGACGAATCAGCAAGCGCCATGTCAGCCCGCCGCCCTCCTCTCTCTCCCCGTGCCACCGACCTGCCTGGCCCAGGGAAGGATCGCGCCGCGCCGCGTGGGCTCGAGCGCCCCCGCCGTCGCCACGCGCGCCCACGCCTCCGTACACCGCCCCGCCGCCTCAACGAGCTCCACCGCCGCCCGGTCAACACTGCCACTGCCGCGCTTCACGTTGCCGCCTTGCGCCGCCGCCACCGTGCACCGCCACCACTGCGCCGCCCCGTGCTGCCCTTCGTCGCCGCCCGCTCCACCGTCGCCGCGCCGTCGCCCGTCGTCACCTCGCCATCGTCGTTCGCCGGAGCCGCTGTCGCCGGATCCCGTCAGGTGGACAAGATCCACCCGCTCCGCCAACCAAACGCCACCGCACTGCATCCCGGTTCCCTCCGTCCCGGGTCCTACCCGTCCATGTTCCGCGAGGTGAAATTCGGCTAAGTCCCAGATTCCTTGCGATATGTGACCATCTTTGACCTACCATATCTCCATGGTCGTAGCTCTGATTTGCGCATGTGATATATCGAAATGTTCGTATCGTGATGCTATTCATGTTAGTGTCATTTTCATGCATGTTATTGTCCATATTGATGCCTTCATCTTTGTTGAAAAAGATCTATATGATGTTGTCTGCTGGAATCCATCATAACTTGCTGTTTTGTCATTTTCACAGCATTTTGTGTGTGCATCTTTTGAGCATCATGTCTACATCTTTTAGGAGCATCTTCATGCCATATTTATATTGGTGTAAGCCTTGTATTTTGATGTGTCATGTGGTGACTAGCACAAGCATGCAAAGTAGGCCACATGATGTTGATGATTTCAGACACTTAGTATTTCTGTTAAGTCTTTTCCTGTTACATTATGTTGCTATGTTGTCTTGTTGCCTCAAGTAGATCCATGCATATTTTGATGAAGTTCAGTAAGGATGTTTTGAAGATATGCTCATGCTCTATCTCGTAATGCCTCTGGTTGTAATTATGGGGTAGTGTAGCTTGTCATTACCATGCTCTACTTTTACTAAATATTGGTGCTGTCAGTTTGTTAACAGGAAGTGCATTTTGCCATGTGTTTTGTTAGTGATCCATGCACCCTATGAACTTGCTCTTGCCATTTTTAGCTTCATAATTGTGTCTTCTTACTGTTAGTTGCTTTGTTATGCCATGAAATGCTTTGTGTTGAATGGCACGAGCTTACAAATTTGCTATCATGAATCTGTTTCTGCCATGCTATGTTTTTCTACTAAGTCTGAAACTGTTCATACCACTTGCCATGTTTGCATTGATGCTACCATCTTTTCTGTGCATCTTTGGCTCAAGTTCAGTAAGTGAGTTTTGTTCTTTGCCTCTATTACTAGCATTCCATGCCTTTGTTTTCCATGATATGTTCCTGTAGCATGTTGTTTACTAGCTCTAAACATTGCTACCTAATGCTGTTTTTGCCATGTTTAGTATTTTCTCTAAGTGTGAAACCTGATTGTCATTTGCATTTTTGCCATGCTATTTTAGGCTTGTTCTAGTGAGTTTCAGCAGGAGCTTAGTGTTCATGATTTGTAGAACTTCACTTCTACTTCACTGCCATGTGCTTTGTTGCTATTTTGGAGTGATGTAGCATAGTTTCATGATGCATTTTAAGTGCTATGATGTTGTTAAGCGCAGTGTTGCATTGTTCGTCATTTGCAAACTGTGCATCCGTTTCCGGTGATCTTTATATCAATTTCGACCGAAATCACTCAATCTTTCCAGCGGCATGCTTGGTCTGCCAAGTTGATGCCATGATCATCCTTTTCCTTCCGGAGTACCCATATGCATTGCACATCATATATTGCATTCCATGCCATGTCTTGCATCATGTTGCTTGTGCATTGCCCCGTGATTGATTGTTATTCTGTTGCTTGTGTTCTTGCTTTGGGTAGAGCCGGGAGACGAGTTTGCGAACGAGGATCCTGTTGAGTATTTTTTACGAGGAGCAAGCTTTCGACAACCCTGAGAACTTTGCAGGCAAGATGATCATTACCCCCGATATTACTTTTATCTTTGCTTGCTAGTTGTTCGTGAAGGAAATATGCCCTAGAGGCAATAACGAAGTTGTTATTTATATTTCCTTATGTCATGATAAATGTTTATTATTCATGCTAGAATTGTATTAACCGGAAGTTAGTACATGTGTGAATACATAGACAAACGGAGTGTCACTAGTATGCCTCTACTTGACTAGCTCGTTAATCAAAGATGGTTAAGTTTCCTAGCCATGGAAAATAGTTGTCATTTTATGAACTGGAACACATCATTAGAGAATGATGTGATTGAGTGGACCCATCCATTAGCTTAGCACTATGATCGTTTAGTTTATTGCTATTGCTTTCTCCATAACTTATACATGTTTCTATGACTATGAGATTATGCAACTCCCGAACACCGAAGGAATACTTAGTGTGCTATCAGAAGTCAAAACGTAACTGGGTGATTATAAAGACTCTCTACAGGTGTTACCGATGGTGTTTGTTGATTTGACATAGATCAAGATTAGGATTTGTCACTCCGATTGTCGAAGAGGTATCTCTAGGCCCTCTCGGTAATGCACATCACTATAAGCCTTGCAAGCAATGTGAGTAATGAGTTAGTTACGGGATGATGCATTACAGAGCGAGTAAAAAGATTTGTTGGTAACGAGATTGCACTAGGTATGATGATACCCAAGATCGAATCTCAGGCAAGTGACATACCGATGACAAAGGGAACAACGTATGTTGTTATGCGGTTTGACCGATAAAGATCTTCGTAGAATATGTAGGAGCCAATATGAGCATCCAGGTTCCTCTATTGGTTATTGACCAAAGATGAGTCTCGGTCATGTCTACATTGTTCTCGAACCCGTAGGGTCCGCACGCTTAACATTCGATGACGATCGGTATTATGAGTTTATGTGTTTTGATGTACCGAAGGTTGTTCGAAGTCTCGGATGTGATCATGGACATGATGAGGAGTCTCGAAATGGTTGAGACATAAAGATTGATATATTGGATGACTATATTCGGACACCAGATGAGTTCCGGGGGTCACCGGATATATATCAGAGTGCCGAAAGGGTTATCGGAACCACCGAAGAAGTAATGGGCCTTATTGGGCCTAGGGGAGAGAGAGGGGGGTTGCCAAGGGCTGGCCGCGCAACCCCAAATGGGCCTAGTCCGAATTGGACTAGGGGGAGGGGCAGCGCCCCCTCCTTCCTTCTCTTCCCCCTCCTTCCTTCTTCTCCTAGTAGGAGTAGGAAAGGGGGGAGTCCTACTCCTACTAGGAGGAGGATTCCTCCCCCTTGGCGCGCCTATGAGGGCCGGGCGGCCTCCCCCTCCCTCCTTTATATACGTGGGGAGGGGGGCACCCTAGAACACACAAGTTGATTGTTTAGCCGTGTGTGGTGCCCCCTCCTCATAATTCCACCTTGGTCATATCGTTATAGTGCTTAGGCGAAGCCCTGCGTCAGTAACTTCATCATCACTGTCATCACACTATCGTGCTGACGAAACTCTCCCTCGACCTCAACTGGATCAAGAGTGCGAGGGACATCATCAAGCTGAACATGTGCAGATCACGGAGGTACCATGCATTCGGTACTTGATCGGTTGGATCGCGAAGACATTTGACTACATCAACCGCGTTTCATAATGCTTCCGCTTTCGGTCTACGAGGGTACGTGGCATACTCTCCCCTCTCATTGCTATACATCTCCTAGATAGATCTTGCATGATCGTAGGATTTTTTTTGAAATACTACATTCCCCAACAGTGGCATCCGAGCCAGGTCTATGCGTAGATGTTATATGCACGAGTAGAACACAAAGGAGTTGTGAGCGTGGGTATATACATATTGCTTGCCATCACTAGTTGATTCTTGATTCAGCGGTATTGTTGGATGAAGCAGCTCAGACCGAAATTATGCATACGCTTATGCAAGACTGGTTCTACCGACATGCTTCGCACACAGGTGTCTAGTGGGTGTTAGTTTCTCCAACTTTAGTTGAATCGGATTCAATGAACAGGGTTCTTTCTGAAGATCAAAAAGCAATCACTATACCGCGTTGTGGTTTTTGATGCGTAGGTAAGAACGGTTCTTGCTAGAAGCCCGTAGCAGCCACGTAAAACTTGCAACAACAAAGTAGAGGATGTCTAACTTGTTTTTGCAGGGCATGTTGTGATGTGATATGGTCAAGATGTGATTATATAAATTGTTGTATGAGATGATCATGTTTTGTAACACTGTTATCGGCAACTGGAAGGAGCCATATGGTTGTTGCTTTATTGTATGAAATGCAATCGCCATGTAATTGCTTTACTTTATCACTAAGCGGTAGCATAGTCATAGAAGCAATAGTTGGAGAGATGACAACGATACTTCGATGGAGATCAAGGTGTCAAGCCGGTGATGATGGTGATCATGACGGTACTTTGGAGATGGAGATCAAAAGGCACAAGATGATGATGGCCATATCATATCACTTATTTGGTTGCATGTGATGTTTATCCTTTATGCATCTTATCTTGCTTAGTACAGCGGTAGCATTATAAGATGATATCTCACTAAATTTCAAGGTACAAGTGTTCTCCCTGAGTATGCACCGTTGCTACAGTTCGTCGTGCCGAGACACCACGTGATGATCGGGTGTGATAAGCTCTACGTTCACATAAACAAGCAGAATACTCGGGTTAAACTTGGCGAGCCTAGCATATGCAGATATGTCCTCGGAACACTGAGACCGAAAGGTTGAGCCTGAATCATATAGTAGATATGATCAACATAGTGATGTTCACCATTGAAAACTACTCCATCTCACGTGATGATCGGACATGGTTTAGTTGATATGGATCATGTGATCACTTAGATGATTAGAGGGATGTTTATCTAAGTGGGAGTTCTTAAGTAATATGATTAAATTGAACTTTAATTTATCATGAACTTAGTACCTGATAGTATTTTGCATGTCTATGTTTTTGTAGATTAATGGCTCGTGCTGTTGGTCCATTGAATTTTAATGCGTTCCTAGAGAAAGCTAAGTTGAAAGATGATGATAGCAATTACATGGACTGGGTCCGTAACTTGAGGATTATCCTCATTGCTACACAGAAGAATTATGTCCTGGAAGCACCACTGGGTGACAAGCCTGCTGCAGATGCTGCTGACGACGTTAAGAACGTCTGGAAAAACAAAGCTAATGACTACTCGATAGTTCAATGTGCCATGCTTTACGACTTAGAACTGGGACTTCAACGATGTTTTGAACGTCATGGAGCATATGAGATGTTCCAGGAGTTGTAGTTAATATTTCAAGCAAATGCCCGGATTAAGAGATATAAAGTTTCCAATAAGTTCTATAGCTGCAAAATGGAGGAGAATAGTTTAGTCAGTGAACATATACACAGAATGTCTTGGTACCACAAAAACTTGACTCAGCTAGGAGTTAATCTTCCTGATGATAGTGTCATTGACAGAGTTCTTCAATCACTTCCACCAAGCTACAAGAGCTTCGTGATGAACTATAATATGCAAGGGATGGACAAGACAATTCCCGAGCTCCTCGCAATGCTAAAGGCTGCAGAGGTAGAGATCAAGAAGGAGCATCAAGTGTTGATGGTCAACAAGACCACCAGTTTCAAGAAGAAGGGCAAAGGGAAGAAGGGGAACTTCAAGAAGAACAACAAGCAAGTTGCTGCTCAAGTGAAGAATCCCAAGTCTGGACCTAAGCCTGAGACTGAGTGCTTCTACTGCAAAGGGACTAGTCACTGGAAGCGGAATTGCCCCAAGTATTTGGCCGATAAGAAGGATGGCAAAATGAAAGGTATATTTGATATACATGTTATTGATGTGTACCTTACTAATGCTCACAGTAGCGCCTGGGTATTTGATACTGGCTCTGTTGCTAATATTTGCAACTCGAAACAGGGGCTACAGATTAAGCGAAGATTGGATAAGGACGAGGTGACGATGTGTGACGCCCGGATAATTAAGCTATAGTAATTCCCTGCTAATGATGCCACGTCACCAGGGTTACTGTTGTTAACCTCACGTTAGTTCAAAAACAGATTCAAAATTCTAATTCAAAATATGGCAAACCACAAAAGTTTTCGAACATCAAAACTAAATCGTTCGGGTTGTGTCAAATAATGCATAAGTAATTATGATGGAGGACCACGTTTTTATAAAGTGTTTAAATGCTCTAATATAAATAAAATAGGATCAATCAAAATGATTTAGATGCCATTACTAATTAATAAATTATCAAACTAAATTATATGGGGACTAGACTTTTGGTGGCAGTGCAGCTTATTGCATAGTATTTATATGTCAAGGCTCCACTTTTTACAAAAGTCATTTGGTTCAAGTTTTAAATGGAAGACAGAAGGTAATTAAAGGAAACAAAAAGAAAAGAAAAGGGCAAAACAGAAAATAAAACAAGAGAAAAGGAAAACCCCCTCCCCTGGGCCAAGGCCCAGCTGGCCAGGCCAGGCCAGCCCACTCCCCACGTCGCCTCCTCCTGTGTTCACAGAGGGGGTCGTGGGCAGAGCCGATGCCCGTCACGGCACCGGCCGACGTCGTGGTGGCCATCCGGCCGGCGACCCCGGCCTACAAGACCCCGGTGCCCCTCCCTCTAACCCTAGCCCTAGATCCCCCTCGCTCGCGCTCTTCCCACAGCCTCTCGCTCACCCCTCCCCCTCTCTCTGTTTTGACGGCCGGGCGGGACGTCACCACGCCGTTGTCAAGCCCGCGGCCACCGGCCACCGCTCGCCGCACCGACGAGTTCAGGAGGATCGCCATCGTCGACCTCGTCCATCCAGAGCGTCAAATCAAGCGGAGCCGCACCGATTCGCCGCCATCGATCTCGTCTTCGACATCCTGCACCGACGGCCGCCGTCGTCGATTCGCTCGACCCCGACCGTCCCCAGCCTCCCCGACCACGTCCCCAGCTCCTTGGTGAGCTTCTCCTCCGGATTCCCCCTTCCTCAGCCTTGATTTGGTCGCCGTTTGCCGTCCCGAGCTCATCCGAGTCCGCTTGTACGCGTACGTACGTGCGTGAGTATTTGCTCGCGCTGCTCCTGCTGCCGCCACGCGCGGCCGCGCCGCGCCCGCCTGCGTCTACTGCTGCTCTTGCCGCGCGCCTCCCAACTGCTGCTGCTCGTGGCCGCTGCCTCATGTGTTGCCGTTGCTGCCGCTAAAACTCTGTTCCTGCTGCCTGCTGCTCGTTTTGGCCATGACCACTGTTGGAGAATCCTATTCTACCGCCTGCTCGTACGTGAATACTTACCTGGTCATCTGGTCATACTGCGTGTATACTACTAGATTAGTGGAGTTTGTTATGGTGTTAGTTGGCCTCACCTGCGTGTGCATGGGTTGTATATATGTACACTCGTGATGTATCAGTGAATGTGAGTTCAGTCTCTCTCGCGTCCATCTTCCTTGCAGCCACGACCATGGCCGAGTGTGCTGCGTGGTGTGTGTGCGTGTGTGCTCTTAGTGTGTGGCCGACCCCATTAGAAAAAAAAGAAATAATAATAATAATAAAGTAAATAATTAGTGACTTAATTAATTAAATGATTAGTAATTAGTTAATTAGCTTAATCACATTAACAGTGAGACCTGCAGCTTAGTTAGTCTAATCAGTAAATAAATACACTGTTAATTAAAGCAGGGGCACTGACATGTGAGGTCTGACCCATTTGACCAGTCAACGGTCCAGTCAAACTAAGACTGGATAGTTGACCAGGTCCAGCTGTCAGCCCCTAAGCACACTATGGGTACACGCTTTGGGTAACCATTGCATTTAGGTTTAATGAGTTTGAATTATTAATAATTAAAATAATTTCAGGAATTGTTTAAATTTTTTTTTGAAAATTAATGTAAAATAAACCGTAAGTCAAATGAAAATACTTTGTACATGAAAGTTGCTCAGAACGACGAGGCGAACCCGGATACGCGGCCCGTTCGTCCGCCATGCATCCCTAGCATAGCAAACACGCAACTTTCCCCCTCCGGTTCGTCTGTCCGAAAACGCAAAACACCGGGAATACCTTCCCGGATGTTTTCCCCCTTCACCGGTACCACCTCGTACCGCATTAGGGCACGCCTAGCACCATGCTTTGTCATGTCATGCATCTTCATGCATTTGTTTGCATTGTATTTATTGTTTCTTCCCCCTCTTCTCTCGTTAGACACCGAGACCGACGCCGCTGCTACCCAGTACGACTACGGTGTTGATGACCCCTCTCTCTTGCTAGAGCAACCAGGCAAGCCCTCCCTTTGATCACCAGATATCGCCTACTCTTCTCTATACCGCTTGCATTAGAGTAGTGTAGCATGTTACTACTTTCCGTTATTCCTATCCTGATGCATAGCCTGTCCTTGCTACTACTGTTGTTACCATTACCTGCTATCCTACTGCTTAGTATAGGATGCTAGTGTTCCATCAGTGGCCCTACACTCTTGTTCGTCTGCCATGCTATACTACTGGGCCGTGATCACTTCGGGAGGTGATCACGGGCATACAATATACTTTACACAGTTACATTACTTATGATACTGTTCGGAGATGGGGGCTGAAGGGGCAGGTGGCTCCATCCCGGTAGAGGTGGGCCTGGGTTCCCGACGGCCCCCGACTGTTACTTTGAGGCGGAGCGACAGGGCAGGTTGAGACCACCTAGGAGAGAGGTGGGCCTGGCCTTGGTCGGCGTCCGTGGTTATTTCAGAATAACACGTTTAACGAGATCTTGGTATTTGATCTGAGTTTGGCTACTGGCCTATACGCACTAACCATCTACGCGGGGACAGTTATGGGCACTCGACGTCGTGGTATCAGTCGAAGCCTTCGTGACGTCAGCGACTGAGTGGCGCGCGCCGGATTGGACCGTAAGCCTGCTCTTGTATTAAGGGGGCTAGTTCTGCTTCCGGCCGCGTTCGCAACGTGCAGGTGTGCAAAGGGCGATGGGCCAAGACCCCTGCGCCATAGGATTTAGACCGGCGTGCTGACCTCTCTGTTGTGCCTAGGTAGGGCTGTGACGTGTTGATCTTCCGAGGCCGGGCATGACCCAGGAAAGTGTGTCCGGCCAAATGGGATCGAGCGTGTTGGGTTATGTGGTGCACCCCTGCAGGGAAGTTAATCTATTCGAATAGCCGTGATCTTCAGTAACAGGACGACTTGGAGTTGTACCTTGACCTTATGACAACTAGAACCGGATACTTAATAAAACACACCCTTCCAAGTGCCAGATACAACCGGTGATCGCTCTCTCACAGGGCGACGAGGGGAGGATCATCGGTTAGGATTATGCTATGCGATGCTACTTGGAGGACGTCAGTCTACTCTCTTCTACATGCTGCAAGACGGAGGCTGCCAGAAGCGTAGTCTTCGACAGGATTAGTTATCCCCCTCTTATTCTGGCATTCTGCAGTTCAGTCCACATATGATACCCTTATTCCTTTTGATACCCATGCATATGTAGTGTAGCTTCTTGCTTGCGAGTACTTTGGATGAGTACTCACAGTTGCTTTCTCCTTCTTTTTCCCTATCCCTTCTACCTGGTTGTCACAACCAGATGTTGGAGCCCAGGAGCCAGACGTCACCGTCGACGACGACTCCTACTACACCGGAGGTGCCTACTACTACGTGATGCCCGCTGACGACGACCAGGAGTAGTTAGGAGGATCCCAGGTAGGACGCCTGCGCCTCTTTCGATCTGTATCCCAGTTTGTGCTAGCCATCTTATGGCAACTTGTTTAACTTATGTCTGTACTCAGATATTGTTGTTTCCGCTGACTCGTCTATGATCGAGCTCTTGTATTCGAGCCCTCGAGGCCCCTGGCTTGTAATATGATGCTTGTATGACTTATTTTATTTGTAGAGTTGTGTTGTGATATCTTCCCGTGAGTCCCTGATCTTGATCGTACACGTTTGCGTGTATGATTAGTGTACGGTCAAATCGGGGGCGTCACACGATGCACGTGGGAAATGGTTCCAAAGTCGATGTCATCGCCGTCGGCACGCTGCCTCTACATCTACTTTTGGGATTAGTTTTGGACCTGAATAATTGTTATTTGGTGCCAGCGTTAAGCATGAACATTATATCTGGAGCTTGTTTGATGCGAGCCGGTTATTCATTTAAATCAGAGAATAATGGTTGTTCTATTTATATGAGTAATATCTTTTATGGTCATGCACCCTTGATAAGTGGTCTATTTTTACTAAATCTTGATAGTAGTGATACACATATTCATAGTATTGAAGCCAAAAGATATACGTTTAATGATGATAGTGCAACTTATTTGTGGCACTGCCGTTTGTGTCATATTGGTGCAAAGCGCATGAAGAAACTCCATGCTGATGGAATTTTGGAATCACTTGATGCTTGCGAACCATGCCTCATGGGCAAGATGACTAAGACTCCATTCTCCGAAACAATGGAATGAGCAACAGACTTATTGGAAATAATACATACTGATGTATGCGATCCGATGAGTGTTGATGCTCGTGGCGGGTATCATTATTTTCTGACCTTCACAGATGATTTGAGCAGATATGGGTATATCTACTTGATGAAACATAAGTCTGAAACATTTGAAAAGTTCAAAGAATTTCAGAGTGAAGTGGAAAATCATTGTAACAAGAAAATAAAGTTTCTACAATCTGATCATGGAGGAGAATATTTGAGTTACGAGTTTGGTCTTCATTTGAAACAATGCGGAATAGTTTCGCAACTCACGCCACCTGGAACACCACAGCGTAATGGTGTGTCCGAACGTCGTAACCGCACTTTATTAGATATGGTGCGATCTATGATGTCTCTTACAGATTTACCGCTATCGTTTTGGGGTTATGCTTTAGAGACGGCTGCATTCATGTTAAATAGGGCACCATTGAAATCCTTTGAGACGACACCTTATGAACTATGGTTTGGCAAGAAACCCAAGTTGTCGTTTCTTAAAGTTTGGGGCTGCGATGTTTATGTGAAAAAGCTTCAACCTGATAAGGTCGAACCCAAATCGGAGAAATGTGTCTTCATAGGATACCTAAAAGAGACTGTTGGGTACACCTTCTATCACAGATCCGAAGGCAAGATATTCGTTGCTAAGAATGGATCCTTTCTAGAGAAGGAGTTTCTCTCGAAAGAAGTGAGTGGGAGGAAAGTAGAACTTGATGAGGTAATTGTACCTACTCCATTTTTGGAAAGTAGTCCATCACAGCAATCAGTTCCTGTGATTCCTACACCAATTAGTGAGGAAGCTAATGATGATGATCATGAAACTTCTGATCAAGTTACTACCGAACCTGTAGGTCAACCAGAGTAAGATCCGCACTAGAGTGGTATGGTAATCCTGTTCTGGAAGTCATGTTACTTGACCATGACGAACCTACGAACTATGAGGAAGTGACGATGAGCCCAGATTCTGCAAAATGGCTTGAGGCCATGAAATCTGAGATGGGAACCATGTATGAGAACAAAGTATGGACTTTGGTTGACTTGCCCGATGATCGGCAAGCCATAGAGAATAAATGGATCTTCAAGAAGAAGACTGACGCTGACGGTAATGTTACTGTCTACAAAGCTCAACTTGTTGCGAAAGGTTTTTGACAAGTTCAAGGAGTTGACTACGATGAGACCTTCTCACCCGTAGCGATGCTTAAGTCGATCCGAATCATGTTAGCAATTGCCGCATTTTATTATTATGAAATTTGGAAATGGATGTCAAAACTGCATTCCTTAATGGATATCTTAAAGAAGAGTTGTATATGATGCAACCAGAAGGTTTTGTTGATCCAAAAGGTGCTAACAAAGTGTGTAAGCTCCAGCGATCCATTTATGGACTGGTGCAAGCATCTCGGAGTTGGAATATACGCTTTGATATTGTGATCAAAGCATATGGTTTTATACACACTTTTGGAGAAGCCTGTATTTACAAGAAAGTGAGTGGGAGCTCTGTAGCATATCTGATATTATATGTGGATGACATATTGTTAATCGGAAATGATACTTAATTTCTGAATAGCATAAAAGGATACTTGAGTAAGAATTTTTCAATGAAAGACCTCGGTGAAGCTGCTTATATATTGGGCATCAAGATCTATAGAGATAGATCAAGACGCTTAATTGGACTTTCACAAAGCACACACCTTGATAAAGTTTTGAAGAAGTTCAAAATGGATCAAGCAAATAAAGGGTTATTGCCTGTGTTACAAGGTGGAAGTTGAGTCAGACTCAATGCCCGACCACTTCAGAAGATAGAGAGAAAATGAAAGTCATTCCCTATGCTTCAGCCATAAGTTCTATCATGTATGCAATGCTATGTACCAGGCCTGATGTGTGCCTTGCTATTAGTTTAGTAGGGAGGTACCAAAGTAATTCAGGAGTGGATCACTGGACAACAGTCAAGAACATCCTGAAATACCTGAAAAGGACTAAGGATATGTTTCTCGTTTATGGAGGTGACAAAGAGCTCGTCATAAACGGTTACGTCGATCCAAGATTTGACACTGATCCGGATGACTCTAAGTCACAAACCGGACACGTATTTTTATTGAATGGTGGAGCTGTCAGTTGGTGCAGTTCCAAGCTAAGCATCGTGACGGGATCTACATGTAGAGCGGAGTACATAGCTGCTTCGGAAGCAACAAACGAAGGAGTCTGGATGAAGGAGTTCATCTCCGATCTAGGTGTCATACCTAGTGCATCGGGTCCAATGAAAATATTTTGTGACAATACTGGTGCAATTGCCTTGGCAAAGGAATCCATATTTCACTAGAGAACCAAGCACAACAAGAGAAGCTTCAATTCCATCCGTGATCAAGTAAAGGAGGGAGACATAGAGATTTGCAAGATACATACGGATCTGAATGTAGCAGACCCGTTGACTAAGCCTCTCTCACGAGCAAAACATGATCAACACCAAGACTCCATGGGTGTTAGAATCATTACAATGTAATCTAGATTATTGACTCTAGTGCAAGTGGGAGACTGAAGGAAATATGCACTAGAGGCAATAATAAATTTGTTATTTATATTTCCTTATATCATGACAAATGTTTATTATTCATGCTAGAATTGTATTAACCGGAAACTTAGTACATGTGCGAATACATAGACAAACAGAGTGTCACTAGTATGCCTCTACTTGACTAGCTCGTTAATCAAAGATGGTTAAGTTTCCTAGCCATGGACAAGAGTTGTCATTTGATGAACGAGATCACATCATTAGAGAATGATGTGATTGACTTGACCCATCCATTAGCTTAGCACTATGATTGTTTAGTTTATTGCTATTGCTTTCTCCATAACTTATACATGTGTCTATGACTATGCGATTATGCAACTCTCGAATACCGAAGGAACACTTAGTGTGCTATCAAATGTCACAACGTAACTGGGTGTTTATAAATATGCTCTACAGGTGTCTCCTATGTTGTTTGTTGAGTTGGCATAGATCGAGATTAGGATTTTTCACTCTGATTGTCGGAGAGGTATCTCTGGGCCCTCTCGGTAATGCACATCACTATATTCCTTGCAGGCAATGTGACTAATGAGTTAGTTACGGGATGATGCATTACGGAACGAGTAAAGAGACTTGCCGGTAACGAGATTGAACTAGGTATGATGATACCGATGATCGAATCTCGGGCAAGTAACATACCAATGAAAAAGGGAACAACGTATGTTGTTATGCGGTTTGACCGATAAAGATCTTCATAGAATATGTAGGAGCCAATATGAGCATCCAGGTTCTGCTATTGGTTATTGACCAGAGATGAGTCTTGGTCATGTCTACATAGTTCTCAAACCCGCAGGGTCCGCACGCTTAACGTTCGATGACGATCGGTATTATGAGTTTATGTGTTTTGTTGTACTGAAGGTTGTTTGGAGTCCCGGATGTGATCATGGACATGATGAGGAGTCTCGAAATGGTCGAGACATAAAGATTGATATATTGGATTACTATATTCGGACACCGGATATATATCGGAGTGCCGGAAGGGTTATCGGAACCACCGGAGAAGTAATGGGCCTTACTGGGCCTAGGGGTGAGAGAGGGGCAGCTAAGGGCTGGCCGCACGCCCCCCATGGGCCTAGTCCAAATTGGACTAGGGGGAGGTGCGGCGTTACCTCCTTCCTTCTCTTCCCCCTCCTTCCTTCTTCTCCTAGTAGGACTAGGAAAGGGAGGAGTCCTACTCCTACTAGGAGGAGGATTCCTCCCCCCTTGGTGCGCATATGAGGGCCGGCTAGCCTCCCCCTCCCTCCTTTATATACATGGGGAGGGGGCACCCTACAACAGACAAGTTTATTGTTTAGCCGTGTGCGGTGCCCCCCTCCACAGAATTCCACCTCGGTCATATCGTTGTTGTGCTTAGGCGAAGCCCTGCGTCGGTAACTTCATCATCACCGTCATCACGCCATTGTGCTGACGAAATTCTCTCTTGGCCTCAACTGGATCAAGAGTACAAGGGACGTCATCGAGCTGAACGTGTGCAGATCGCGGAGGTGCCGTGCGTTCGGTACTTGATCGGTTGGATCGTGAAGACGTTTGACTACATCAACCGCGTTTCATAACGCTTCCGCTTTCGGTCCACGAGGGTACGTAGACATAGTCTCCCCCTCTTGTTGCTATACATCTCCTAGATAGATCTTGTGTGATCGTAGGATTTTTTTTTGAAATACTGCATTCCCCAACAGTTTGCTCTATCGCAATATCGCACTACCTACCACTTGTCTATCATGCCTCCCATATTGCCATGTCAAGTCTCTAACCCACCTTCCTAAAAAACCGTTGTTAGGATATGTTACCGCTTTTGCTCAGCCCCTCTTTTAGCGTTGCTAGTTGCAGGTGCAGAGCAGGTTGTTCCATGTTGGAACATGGATATGTTGGGATATCACAATATCTCTTATTT
Source organism: Triticum dicoccoides (assembly GCF_002162155.2). Taxonomy (NCBI): domain Eukaryota; kingdom Viridiplantae; phylum Streptophyta; class Magnoliopsida; order Poales; family Poaceae; genus Triticum; species Triticum dicoccoides. The sequence continues at coordinate 256,901,458 of NC_041386.1, read as the reverse complement.
ATTTAATGCATCTATATACTTGGCAAAGGGTGGAAGGATTGGCCTTTTGCTTGGTGTTTTGTTCCACTCTTGCCGCCCTAGTTTCCGTGATACCGGTGTTATGTTCCTTGATTTTGCGTTCCTTAAACGGTTGGCGTTATGGGACCCCCTTGACAGTTCGCTTTGAATAAAACTCCTCTAGCAAGGCCCAACCTTGGTTTTACCATTTGCCTAATAGCAACTAAAAACTTGCATCGGGACTTTCCGGACCCCGTGAACTTAATCAACCCCCGGGCCAGTGCTCCTCATGAGTGTTGGTCCAAACTAGAGCACCGTGCGGGGCCGCCCCTAGGAAACTTGGGGTATTTGGTATATACCTTTACGCTTCACTCATCCTGTGTACCCTGAGAACGAGACCGCGCTACTCCTATCAGGCTAGGTTGGTGCATTGGGAGGTCTTGGACTTGTTTTGCCATTGTCGAAATGTCTTGTAACCGGGATTCCGAGTCTGATCGGGTTGTTCCGGGAGAAGGAATATCCTTCGTTGATCGTGAGAGCTTGTGACGGGCTAAATTGGGACACCCCTGCAGGGTTTAAACTTTCAAGAGCCGTGCACGCGGTTATGTGGCTGATACATCAATTTTGCATCATGCTTTTATATTGATATTTATTGCATTATGGACTGTTATTACACATTATGTCACAATACTTATGCCTTTTCTCTCTTATTTTACAAGATTTACATGAAGAGGGGGAATGCCGCCAGCTGGAATTCTGGGCTGGAAAAGGAGAAAATATTAGAAACATATTCTGCACAGCTCGAAAAGTCCTGAAACTTCACGAAAGTTATTTTCAGAATATATAAAAAATACAGAGCGAAGAAAGCACCAGAGGGGGGCCACCCACCAGGCACGAGGGTGGGGGGCGCGCCCTACCCCCTGGGCGCGCCCCCTGCCTCGTGGGCCCCCTGGTGGCCCTCCGATGCCCATATTTGGCTATATGGAGTCTTTTATCCGAGAAAAAATCATAAGCAAGCTTACGGGACGAAACTCCGCCGCCAGGAGGCAGAACCTTGGCGGAACTAATCTAGGGCTTCGGCGGAGCTGTTCTGCCGGGGGAACTTCCCTCCAGGAGGGGGAAATCATCACCATCGTCATCACCAATGATCCTCTCATCGAGAGGGGGTCAATCTCCATCAACATCTTCACCAGCACCATCTCATCTCAAACCCTATCTCATCTCTTGTATCCAATCTTTGTATCCAAACCTCAGATTGGTACCTGTGGGTTGCTAGTAGTGTTGATTACTCCTAGTAGTTGATGCTAGTTGGTTTACTTGGTGGAAGATCGTATGTTCAGATCCAATATGAATATTAATACTCCTCTGATTATGAACATGAATATGCTTTGTGAGTAGTTACGTTTGTTCCTGAGGACATGGGAGAAGTCTTTCTATTAGTAGTCATGTGAATTTGGTATTCGTTCGATATTTTGATGAGATGTATGCTGTCATCCCTCTAGTGGTGTCATGTGAACGTAGACTACATGACACTTCACCATTGTTTGTGCCTAGAGGGAGGCATTGGTAAGTAATAAGTATATGATGGGTTGCTAGAGTGACAGAACCTTAAACCCTAGTTTATGCGTTGCTTCGTAAGGGGCTGATTTGGATCCATATGTTTCATGCTATGGTTAGGTTTACCTTAATACTTCTGTTGTAGTTGTGGATGCTTGCAATAGGGGTTAATCATAAGTGGGATGCTTGTCCAAGTAAGGACAGTACACAAGCACCGGTCCACCCACATATCAAATTATCAAAGTACCGAACGCGAATCATATGAATGTGATGAAAACTAGCTTGACGATAATTCCCATGTGTCCTCGGGAGCACTTTCCTTCATATAAGTGTTTGTCCAGGCTTGTACTTTGCTACAAAAAGGATTGTGCCATATTTCTTCACCTTATTTACTTTTATTACTTGCTACTCGTTACCAATTACCTTATCACAAAACTATCTGTTACCGATAATTTCAGTGCTTGCAGAGAATACCTTGCTGAAAACCGCTTATCATTTCCTTCTGCTCCTCGTTGGGTTCGACACTCTTACTTATCGAAAGGACTAGATAGATCCCCTATACTTGTGGGTCATCAAGACTCTTTTCTGGCGCCGTTGCCGGGGAGTGAAACGCCTTTGGTAGGTGGAATTTGGTAAGGAAAAATTTATATAGTGTGCTGAAATTTGCTGTCACTTGTTACTATGGAACATAATCCTTTGAGGGGTTTGTTCGTGGTATCTTCACCTCGTCCGGAACCACAATTAGTTACCCCTCAACCTACTGAACCTACTTAAAATGTTTACTTTGAAATTTCTTTGGGTATAATAGAGAAACTGCTGGCTAATCCTTTTGCAGGAGATGGAACATTGCATCCCGATTTGCACTTAATCTATGTGGATGAAGTTTGTGGATTATTTAAGCTTGTAGGTATGCCCGATGATGTTATCAAGAAGAAGGCCTTCCCTTTATCTTTGAAGGGAGATGCATTGACATGGTATAGGTTATGTGATGATATGGGATCATGGGACTATAAGCGACTGAAATTGGAATTTCACTAGAAGTTTTATCCTATGCATCTTGTTCATTGTGATCATAATTATATATAAATTTTTTGGCCTTGCGAAGGAGAAAGCATCGCTCAAGCTTGGGGGAGGCTTAAGTCAATGTTATATTCATTCCCCAATCATGAGCTCTCAGGAGAAATGATTATTCAAAATTTTTATGCTCGGCTTTCTGACAACAATCGCTCCATGCTCGATACTTCTTGTACTCGTTCTTTTATGATGAAGACTATTGAATCGAGATGGGATTTATTGGAGAGGATTAAACACAACTCTGAAGATTGGGATCTCGATGAAGGTAAGGATTCAGGCATGACACCTAAGTTTGATTGTGTTAAATCTTTTATGGATACTGATGTTTTCCGTAAGTTTAGCTCTAAATATGGACTTGACTCTGAGATAGTAGCTTCTTTCTGTGAATCTTTTGCTACTCATGTTGATCTCCCTAAGGAGAAGTGGTTTAAATATAATCCTCCCATTGAAAAAAAGTAGTTGCACCTATTAAAGTTGAAGAAAAACTATCACTTATGATGATCCTGTTGTTCCCACTGCTTATGTTGAGAAACCACCTTTCCTTGTTAGAATTAAGGATCATGCTAAAGCTTCAACTGTAGTCAACAAGAGTAATATTAGGACACACAAACCCCCTGAGCAAATTAAAGTTTAACCTAATATTGCTATGGTTAAAGATCTCTTGGCCGATAATATTGATGGACATGTTATTTATTTCTATGAAGAAACTGCTAGAATTGCTAAGCTTGGTGCTAAGGATAAACATAGACCTTTTATAGGCATGCCTGTTATTTCTGTTAAAATATGAGATCATTGTTATCATGGCTTATGTGATATGGGTGCTAGTGCTAGTGCAATACCTCATACCTTATACAAAGAAATTATGCATGATATTGCACCTGCTGAGATAGAATATATCGATGTTACAATTAAGCTTGCCAACAGAGATACTATTTCACCGATTGGGATTGTTAGAGATGTTGAAGTCTTGTGTGGGAAGGTTAAATATCCTGCTGATTTTCTTGTTCTTGGTTCCCCACAAGATAGCTTTTGTTCCATTATATTTGGTAGACCCTTCTTAAATACTATTAATGCTAGGATAGACTGCGACAAGTATTTTGTTACTATTGGTTTGGGTGATATGTCTCATGAGTTAAACTTCTCTAAATTTCATAGACAACCCCGTGATGAGGAATTACCTAGTAAGGATAAAATTATTGGTCTTGCTTCTATTGCTGTGCCTCCTAATGATCCTTTAGAACAATATTTGCTCGACCATGAAAACGATATGTTGATGAATGAAAGAAGGGAAATATATGAAGTATTCTTTAATTAAGGACCTATTCTGAAACACAACTTGCATGTTGAAATCCTAGGGGATCCTCCTCCACCCAAGGGTGATCCCGTGTTTGAGCTTAAACCGTTACCTGATACTCTTAAATATGCTTATCTTGATGAAAAGAAGATATATCCTATTATTATTAGTGATAACCTTTCAGAGCATGAAGAAAAGAAATTATTGAAAACTTTGAAGAAGCATCGTGCTGCTATTGGATATACTCTTGATGATCTTAAGGGCATTAGTCCCACTCTATGTCAACACAAAATAAATTTTGAGAAGGATGCCAAACCAGTTATTGATCACCATTGACGGCTAAATCCTAAGATGAAAGAAGTGGTAAGAAAGGAAATATTAAAACTCCTTGAGGTAGGTATAATTTATCCCGTTGCTGATAGTCAGTGGGTAAGTCCTGTCCATTGTGTCCCTAAGAAGGGAGGTATTACCATTGTTCCTAATGATAAAGATGAATTGATCCCACAAAGAATTATTACAGGTTATAGGATGGTAATTGGTTTCCGCAAATTAAATAAAGCTACTAAAAAGATCATTACCCTTTGACTTTTATTGATCAAATGCTAGAAAGATTATCTAAACATACACATTTTTGATTTCTAGATGGTTACTCTAGTTTCTCTCAAATACCCGTGTCAGCTGATGATCAAGCAAATACCTCTTTTGAAGGAAATATGCCCTAGAGGCAATAATAAAGTTATTATTTATTTCCTTATTTCATGATAAATGTTTATTATTCATGCTAGAATTGTATTAACCGGAAACATAATACATGTGTGAATACATAGACAAACATAATGTCACTAGTATGCCTCTACTTGACTAGCTCATTGATCAAAGATGGTTAAGTTTCCTAACCATTGACATGAGTTGTTATTTGATCAATGGGATCACATCATTAGGAGAATGATGTGATTGACTTGACCCTTTCCGTTAGCTTAGCACTTGATCGTTTGTTTACTGCTATTGCTTTCTTCATGACTTATACATGTTCTTATGACTATGAGATTATGCAACTCCCGAATACCGGAGGAACACTTTGTGTGCTACCAAACGTCACAACGTAACTGGGTGTGCTCTACAGGTGTTTCCGATGGTACTTGTTGAGTTGGCATAGATCAAGATTAGGATTTGTCACTCCGATTGTCGGAGAGGTATCTCTGGGCCCTCTCGGTAATACACATCACTATAAGCCTTACAAGCATGATAACTAATGATTTAGTTACGGGATGATGTATTACGGAACGAGTAAAGAGACTTGCCAGTAACGAGATTGAACTAGGTATTGGATACCGACGATCGAATCTCGGGCAAGTAACATACCGATGACAAAGAGAACAACGTATAGTGTTATGCGGTTTGACCGATAAAGATCTTCGTAGAATATGTAGGAACCACTATGAGCATCCAGGTTCCGCTATTGGTTATTGGCCAGAGACGTGTCTCGGTCATGTCTACATAGTTCTCGACCCCGTAGGGTCTGCACGCTTAAAGTTCTGTGATGATCGGCTTTATGAGTTTATATGTTTGATGTACTAAAGGTAGTTCGAAGTCCCGGATGTGATCACGGACATGACGAGGAACCTCGAAATGGTCGAGAAATAAAGATTTATATATTGGAAGGCTATATTTGGATATCAGAAGTGTTTCGGGTGAAATCGGGATTTTGCCGGAGTACCGGGGGTTACCGGAACCCCCCGGGGGGTTTAATGGGCCATGATGGGCCTTAGTGGAAGAGAGGAGGGGCTGCCAGGGCAGTCCGCGCCCCCCTCTCCCTCTAGTCTGAATTGGACAAGGAGGGGGGGCGGCGCCCCCCTTTCCTTCCTCTCTCCCTCCTCCTTCCCCCTTCTCCTATTCCAACTAGGAAAGGAGGAAGTCCTACTCCCGGTGGGAGTAGGACTCCTCCTGGCGCACCTCCTCCTGGCCGGCCGCCTCTCCCCCCTTGCTCCTTTATATACGGGGGCAGGGGGGCACCTTTGGACACACAAGTTGATCATTGAGATCTCTCCAGCCGTGTGCGGTGCCCCCCTCCACCATAATCCACCTTGGTCATACTTTTGCGGTGTTTAGGCGAAGCCCTGCTGCGGTAGCTTCATCAACATTGTCGCCACACCGTCGTGCTGATGAAACTCTTCCCCGAGCTCTAATGGATTGTGAGTTCGCGGGACGTCACCAAGCTGAACGTGTGCTGAACGCGGAGGTGCCGTACGTTCGGTGCTGAGGATCGGTCGATCGTGAAGACGCACGACTACATCAACCGCGTTGTCATAACGATTCCGCTTAATGGTCTACGAGGGTACGTGGACGACACTCTCCCCTCTTGTTGCTATGCATCACCATGATCTTGCGTGTGCGTAGGAATTTTTTTGAAATTACTATGTTCCCCCACAACTTTTACTTGCCCTTTCGGTACCTTTGCTTATAGACGTATGCCTTTTGGTTTATGTAATGCACCTGCTACCTTTCAAAGATGCATGATGGCTATATTCTCTGACTTTTGCGAAAAGATTTGTGAGGTCTTCATGGATGATTTCTCTTTTTATGGATCCTCTTCTGATGATTGCTTGAGCAACCTTGATCGAGTTTTGCAGAGATGTGAAGAAACTAATCTTGTCTTGAATTGGGAGAAGTGCCACTTTATGGTTAATGAAGGTATTGTCTTGGGGCAAAAAATTTCTGAAAGAGGTATTGAAGTTGACAAAGCTAAAGTTGATGCTATTGAAAAGATGCCGTGTCCCAAGGACATCGAAGGTATAAGAAGTTTTCTGGGTCATACCGGTTTTTATAGGAGGTTCATTAAGGACTTCTCAAAAATTTCTCGGCCTCTGACTAACCTATTACAAAAAGATATTCCTTTTGTCTTTGATGATGATTGTGTAGAAGCATTTGAAATACTTAAGAAAGCTTTGATTTCTGCACCTATTGTTCAGCCACCTGATTGGAATTTACCCTTTGAAATTATGTGTGATGCTAGTGATTATGCTGTAGGGGCTGTTCTAGGACAAAGAGTTGATAAGAAATTGAATGTTATACAGTATGCTAGTAAAACTCTAGACAATGCCCAGAGAAATTATGCTACTACCGAAAAAGAATTCTTTGCAGTTGTATTTGCTTGTTATAAGTTCAGACCTTATATTGTTGATTCGAAAGTAACTATTCACACTGATCTTGCTGCTATTAAATATTTTATGGAAAAGAAAGATACTAAACCTAGACTTATTAGATGGGTTCTCTTGCTACAAGAATTTGATTTGCATATTATTGATAGGAAGGGAGCTGAGAACCCCGTTGCAGACAATTTATCTAGGTTAGAGAATGTTCTTGATGACCCACTACCTATTGATGATAGCTTTCCTAATGAACAATTAAATGTCATAAATGCTTCTTGTACTGCTCCGTGGTATGCTGATTATGCTAATTACATTGTTGCTAAATTTATTTCGGGATTTTTGGAGTCAGTTTAGTATTCCTTTTGTTTGTTTTTCTGCGCGTAATAATTTAAAAAAAAAGTCTGAACCGACCTCCGGGCCGTGTTTGGCCCGGACTCTTCAGGGGGGCTTTATATAGCGCGCCACCCGGGCCGAAGCAGCCGAAGCCACCGCCCCAAACCCTAGCCCGAGCCGTCCGCTGCCCCAGCCACCCGCCGTCGCCGCCAGCCGCCGCGTTGCCGCTGCCGCGCCGCCGCCCGCCGCCTACGAGGTCGACTCCGCCGCCGCCACCGGTTTTTTTAGAAAACCGTCGGTTTTCACCGGTTTATTTTTGTTTTTAGTTTCATTTTTTAGATAGATTGGTTTTTTTCTCAGTTTAATTTAATTAGCGAGCGTTCGCTCGTTCATTCATTTTAACGAAACACGTTCATCGTTTAGATCCAGATAACGAACGTTCGTTCGTTAATCTGTTCGTCGTTTTTCTTTTTCTCGGATTTATTCCGCGAGTTTTCTAATCGCGATTTCTGATCTGATTTTCGTTCTAGTATAACTTTTCGCTCGTTTATCGGAATCAGGCGATTCAAGCGCTTGGAGTTTCATCTCGAAACCCTCTTTCTGTATAACCAACTCAAACAAGTTTTTGCCTCTGTAAAATTTGACCTAGATCCAGAATAGTAAATGAAGCTTGTTTCTTTTGCCGTTTGTCTTTTGTTGATTCGTTCGATTTGATTCTTTTTTGCCAACCAGAGTTCTTAAGTTGAACTTTATGGTTAGATCTCTTATTTGAGTTTTACCTGTGCATTAGTTGAGTACTTATTGTATGCTTGTTTGTTTGTGATAGAGTACCCGGAGTGCGCCGCTTGCTACTTCGAATCGCTAGGTTTTGCGGATCATCAGGAAGGCAAGTAACACTTTGATCATACTTCCTATTACCCAATTTTATTTGCATTAGATCAACCCTCACACATTGCATGATTAGGATCTAATTAAATTGTGGGTTTGGGAAGTAGATGAGGGAGTACCTATTACCTGTTATTATCAAACCTTTGGGAGTTACTTCTATGTTTGTTTATTATGCCATGCTATGCTAGTAGACGTGGATTGGGCGAGTGTATCCATGACAGATGTGAGTTTGTTAAATTAATGGTTTATCTAAGGTGGCAACATAAACACACATCTGGGTGGATTGAGGCACCTGGGTATTCCAGCGATTGCCTGTTTTTCTTTTGGACCGCCACCCAGGCTCAAAGGGATCATGAGATTATTCATACTAGAAACTTCCGTGTGCAGCCACAAGCTACTATGGGCTCTAGCATAGTTGACTAAGTTGTGCAAACTCTTACAGTGGTAGACTAGCAGATGTAGGGGAAAGTAGGTGTAACGGTCTACCCGTTCGTAAGGTTCTAGCGCTTCTGAAAGACTATGTCTCGGTCATCCGTTTCTCAAACACCATGTAGTGCGAGAATCCCAACGGAGGAGATCGAGTCCTGTGGGGAAAAGTGCCCAAACCTCTGCAGAGTGTATAAACTAATCATGGTTAGCCATGTCCCCGGTTATGGACAACTTGAGTATCTAGTTCTTGGATTATCATGTTACTCTAATTAATTTTGTTGGGTTTTAATGATGATGCTTAATTGGGATTGAGAGCATGTTTACACTCTCAATGTTTAACAACCACCATGATAGTTAAATAAAATTTATTCCTTTGCAGTAGGGAAAAATTGGCTTTACGCAAAACTATAACCATAGAGCTTTCCACCAGCCAAATATGCATGTAGTATAGTCTTATTCATTCATTGCTCTCTATGTGTTACATTGCCAGCATATTCCATGTGCTGACCCATTTCGGGCTGCAACGTTCATGTTGCAGACTTTTCAGACGACGAGTAAGGTGCCTTTAGGTCATGGTTCTATACTCAGTGATGCCGTTGGAGTTGATGGACTCACTTATCTTCCAAGCCTGCCGCTGTTATCGTTATTAGATGGCCTTAAGCCATATTTATTGTAATAAGTTCTCTTTTGAGACACTCGATGTAATAAGTGTGTGATTGCTACTCTGTTATAAATCCTTCAAGTACCGTGTGGTGTCAGTATTATTGATCCAGGGATGACACCGGAGCACGGAGATTGGACCATTTGAGGTCTGGTCGCTACAAGATGGTATCAGAGCACACGCTGACTGTAGGACACGACCACTAAGCTAAAGCCCTGGATCACCACTCCCTCTTCCCATTCTGACTGCTCATCTTTTCTACTCTTTTAGGATGGCGGATGCAAGGAACAAGTTCACACAACCAGATGAAGATACACCCTTTGGACGTCACTTGAAGGAAGTCACTAGATATCTGAACATCAGAGTATCAAGCTTCATCGGAACCTACAACGCCACTTTACCTGAAGAGGAGCGTTGGATGATTCAAGTTCAAGTTCTAGGAAGGACGTTCATGCCAGTCACTGAGCCAATAGAGTTTTCCTTTGATGCACCAACCTGGAATCTAGGAAAGAGCATGGCAGCTCACATCGCCATGGGACGCATTGGAGAAGTTTACCGCAATGATCTCAATGATACTACCTACTAGATTTGTGGGCGCCGAGATAAGCACTGGGAGATGATCAGCACTAGGAAGGATAGATCAATTGCAACTTTTATCTAGGAGTTAAACCAGCACATTCGACGACAGGAGAACCAGATGTGCGCAGATATGTTAGATCTGAAGAAGGCGAGGACAAGAATCAAGGAACTGGAGGAAGAACTCAAGGCTACACGTGAAGGTTATGAAGAGGAAATCGAAGTATTAGTGGAGAAGAATGACGATCTGATCAAGAAGATCGGAATATTTATGGGAGGCCCTACACCAATAGAAGAAGACAAAGAACCCAAGGAGATTCGCCCAGAAGACTACATCATCATCAACGACACCGACTCGGATCCAGATGATAGCGATGATGACTATGTTGATGAAGCAGGAGCAGATATCATGGAGTCTGCAACCGAAGAATATTTCTAGTAGACCATCCCAACAGTAGTAGAAGTCCACCATGTAAATATAGTAGTCCGAGCACTTTTGCGATAGTTAGATCGATTGTATGCCCTTGTTTGATTGAATGAAGTGAATTTTTTGCTTTTGCCTCATGTGCATATGGGTAGTGTTTTCTCTCTAGACCCCTCTCTATTCTTAAATCTCATCTTTTCTAAACCCTTAGATGCCTCCGAGATGTGACCCCGGATTTACCTTCTCACTGAAACTCACTCAGTTGATCCAGCAGCAGAACACGTTGATGCAGTTACTAGTCCAGAATCAGAATCAGGGGAACAACAACAACCCACCACCACCACCACCTGTTGCTCACTTAGCCCGTTTTCTTAGGCTGAATCTGCTGGTGTTTTCCAGTAGCACCGAGCCTATAGTAGCAGATGATTGGCTCTACAAGACAGCAAGGGAGTTGACCATGGCAGGATGCACAGATGCGGAAAAGGTGAAGTTTGCCGCACATCATCTTGACGGACCCTCAGCATCATGGTGAGAGAATTTCACCGCCACTTTCCCTATCGACACTGTCACATGGGACCAGCTCCAGCAGGCTTTCCGTACTGCCCATGTTTCAGCAGGAGCTATGGCCATGAAGAAGCGAGAGTTTCACAACCTGCGCCAAGGAGGACGGACAGTTGGCCAGTATGTGGAGGACTTTAGTAAGCTAGCATGTTATGCCCCAGATGACGTTGCTACAGATGCAGCTAAGCAGGAGAAGTTTCTGGAAGGACTAAATGATGAGTTGAGCATGCAGTTGATGGTAGCAACCTTCAACAACTACCAGGAGTTGGTAGATCATGCTCTTATGATTGAAGGGAAGCAACAGCAGATTGAGAATCGCAAGAGGAAGTATGGACAAGGGAAGTACAATTCAGGAGCTCAGCAGAAGCCACGTTTTACCCCTAGACCGGGAGGACATTTTCAGCATACCCATGGAGGAGGTAGCTCGCACAGTCATAATGGCCCCAAGAATGGTAATGGGAATGGGGGAAGAAACGGCCAGAACCGTACCAACCCATCAACCCCAGCCAAAAGAGACCTGAGCCAAGTCACTTGTTTTAAGTGCTAGAAGACCAAACATTATGCCAATGAATGTCCTGAATCTCAGAATGGAAATGGCAATGGAAGCTCTGGGAAGAAGCCAAATCCTTTGAATAGGGGACAGGTGAACCACGTTAACGTGGAGGAGGTTGAAGAGCAGCCGGATGCAGTAATTGGTAAGTTTTTAGTTAAGTCATTTACTGCAATTGTTCTTTTCGATACATGTGCATCGCATTCATACATATCAAGGGGATTTGTGGATAAGTATAACCTGCCCAGTAAAGTTCTTAGAACACCCATGTTAGTAAGCTCACCAGGAGCGGAGTATATGGCTAGTAAGGGATGTTTTCAAGTGCCATTGAGTATAGGTAGGCATGTGTTTCCCTCGGATTTAATCATTTTGGAATCACAAGGTTCGGATGTAATTCTGGGTATCGATTGGCTATCAATGTATGGAGGGAACATCGATTGCGCCAGTAAGTCAATTTTGCTTACCACCCCAGAAGGGAGAAGGATCAAGTATGTATCCCGACATGTGCCTAAAAGGACTCAAGTAAATTCGTTAACAGGGGTTGTGCAGGTGGAAGTACCAGTAGTGAAGGATTTCCCTGACGTATTTCCAGAGGAGTTGCCATGCATGCTACCGGATAGAGATATTGAGTTTTTGATTGAGCTTTTGCCAGGCACATGGCCAATATCTAAGAGACCATATAGGATGCCCACAAAGGATTTGGAAGAGATTAAGAAGCAGATTAAGGAGTTACTGGATAAAGGATATATCCTCCCAAGTTCTTCGCCTTGGGGATCGCCTGTACTTCTAGTGGAGAAGAAGGATGGATCGTTAAGGATGGTTGTTGATTATCGAGGATTGAATGAAGTAACCATCAAGAACAAGTACCCACTACCGATGATCAATGATCTGTTTGATCGATTGCAAGGAGCTAAGGTATTTTCCAAGATCGATCTGCGATCAGGATACCATCAGTTGAAGATTCGAGAACAGGATATACCTAAGACGGCTTTTACCACCAGGTATGGGCTGTACAAGTATACCGTTATGTCATTTGGTCTGACTAATGCACCTCCATATTTTATGAACATGATGAACAAAGTATTTATGGAGTTTTTGGATAAGTTCGTCGTAGTGTTCACCTGGTTTACTCGAAAAATGAAGAGGAGCATAAGGAGCATTTGTGTTTGGTACTTGGTAAACTCAGAGAACATTGGTTATATGCCAAGTTTAGAAAATGTGAATTTTGGTTGAAGGAAGTTGGATTTCTCGGACACGTTATATCCGGAGAAGGTATAGTAGTAGATCCCACCAAGGTTGACACTGTGACAAATTGGGAAGCGCCAACAACAGTTGGAGAGATCCGGAGTTTTCTTGGATTTGCAGGATACTACCGGAGATTCATTGAAAATTTCTCCAAGATTGCGAAGCCTATGACAAAGTTGTTAAAGAAGGATACCAAGTTCATATGGATCGAGGAATGTGAGGCCAGTTTCCAGGAGTTGAAGAAACGTTTGGTTACATCACCAGTGTTGATTTTGCCAGATCAGAACAAGGATTATGAGGTGTATTGCGACGCTTCACATCGAGGACTTTGAGCAGTGCTTATGCAGGAAGGAAGAGTTGTTTCATATGCCTCACAACATCTTAAGCCTCATGAGTTGAATTATGCTACACATGATTTGGAGTTAGCAGCCGTAGTGCATGCGTTGAAGACTTGGAGACACTTTCTCATTGGAAATCATTGTGAGGTGTACACGGATCACAAGAGTTTGAAGTATATTTTCACGCAGAAGGAGTTGAATCTCAGGCAAAGGAGATGGTTGGAGCTCATCAAGGATTATGATATGAGATTGCATTATCACCCCGGAAAGGCTAACGTAGTAGCTAACGCGCTGAGCCGTAAAAGTCATGTCAACACCCTAATGACGGGAGATTTACCAAGGGAGTTAGCCGAAAATCTTCGTGAGCTATGTTTGGAGATAGTCCTGAGAGGCTATGTAGCAGTATTGGAGATTCAGTCTACTTTGATGGATAAGATCAAAGAAGCTCAAAGGACTGACAAGGAGATTGCTTCTATTAAGGAGAAAATGAGCAAAGGAAAAGCTAAAGGATTTCTTGAGGATGAGCACGATACCTTATGGTTTGAAGACCGTGTTTATGTGCCTAATGATTCGAAGATCAGGAAGTTGATTCTGCAAGAGGCCCATGATTCACCATATTCGATTCACCCAGGAAATACCAAGATGTATTTGGATTTGAAGGATACTTTCTGGTGGACCAGAATGAAGAAGGATATTGTGGAGTATGTAGCAGTTTGTGATGTATGTCAGAGAGTAAAGGAAGAACATCAGAAGCTAGCAGGATTGCTACAGCCATTGCCGATACCCGAATGGAAGTGGGATAAGTTAGGCATGGATTTTATTACAGGATTACCCAGAACTCGTTCAGGCTATGAATCGATATGGGTTGTAGTCGATCGTTTGACAAAGGTAGCTCATTTCATTCCAGTGAAGACTACCTACACTAGTGCCAAGTTGGCAAAGATATACATGACCAGGATCGTATGTCTGCATGGAGTTCCATGGAGCATTGTATCAGATAGAGGAATCCAATTTACCTCAAAGTTCTGGAATCAGTTGCATGAAACTTTGAGTACCAGGCTAGAGTTCAGTACAGCTTTCCATCCGCAGACAGATGGACAGACCGAGAGAGTCAATCAGATTTTGGAGGATATGCTGAGAGCTTGTGCGCTAGATTATGGATCTAGTTGGGACGAGAATTTTCCATACGTAGAGTTCTCTTATACCAACAGTTATCAATCCAGTTTGAAGATGGCCCCTTTCGAAGCCTTGTACGAAAGGAGGTGCAGGACCCCATTGTCGTGGGATGAAGTTGGAAACCCCCAGATGTTTGGACCAGATCTGATTAAGGAGTCTGAATAGAAGGTGAAATTGATTCGCGATAAGCTCAAGGTAGCCCAGTCCAGGCAAAAGAGCTACGCAGATTCTAAACGCAAGGAGACAGTTTACGAAGTCGGAGACCGAGTTTATCTTCGAGTATCTCCACTTCGAGAAGTTAAGCACTTTGGAGTTAAGGGAAAGTTAGCGCCACGTGTTGTAGGACCATACAAGGTTTTGGAGCGTATGGGAGAAGTAGCTTATAAGTTGGAATTTCCCGAAGGATTGTCAGGAGTTCAGGATGTGTTCCACGCTTCACAGTTGAAGAAGTGCCACGCGGAGATGGCTGATATACCGCTAAGAGATACAGTGCCGCTGGAAGCGATTCCGTTGGACAGTGATTTGACCTACGAGGAGAAACCAGATAAGATTCTTGAGTATGCCAGCCGAGTCACCCGCAGCAAGGTTATCAAGTTTTGCAATGTTCAGTGGAGCCACCACACGGAGGATGAAGCCACCTGGGAACGAGAGGAAGAATTGCTGAAGGACCACCCTCACCTATTTTCTAGCCAACCCAAATCTCGAGGGCGAGATTCATCTTAAGGGGGGTAGGTTTGTAACATCCCAAATTTTCAATTTGGAATGTTATACAATAGATCATCTTTGCATATCATATTTTATTGCATTTTGGTTGATCCTAGAAATTTCATGCAACTCAAGGACCCTCGGAGAGAGTTGGGGATTTCGTTATTTTCATATTTGAGTTTTCTCAAATTTTGAAAATAGGATCATTTGATTTTATTTATTTTTATCTTCAATTATTTCTATTATAGAAATATGAGAGAGGGAATAAAATGACTTTCCCAAAATAAAGAAATATTGAGGATTTAATAATAAAATCAAATAAGATTCTATTTTGGTGTATTTGCTATTTTATTTGAATTTAGGAAAAATGCGCGTTTTCAAAATTGCATTTAGGCCCCAAATAAATGTTCATCCTCTGCGCTTGATTTTAGAAGCCGGGGAAAATTTATTTCGGGATTTTTGGAGTCCGTTTAGTATTCCTTTTGTTTGTTTTTCTGCGCGTAATAATTTTTAAAAAAGTCCGAACCGACCCCCGGGCCGTGTTTGGCCCGGACTCTTCAGGGGGGCTTTATATAGCGCGCCACCCGGGCCGAAGCAGCCCAAGCCGCCGCCCCAAACCCTAGCCCGAGCCACCCACCGCCCCAGCCGCCGCCAGCCGCCGCCGCCGCCAGCCGCCGCTGCTGCGCTGCCGCGCCGCTGCCGACGAGGTCGAGTCCGCCGCTGTCGCCGGTATTTTTAGAAAAACGTTGGTTTTCACCGGTTTATTTTCGTGTTTTTAGTTTCGTTTTTTAGATAGATCGGTTTTTTTATCGGTTTAGTTTAATTAGCAAGCGTTCGCTCGTTCGTTCGTTTTAACGAACGCGTTCATTTAGATCCAGATAACGAACGTTCGTTCGTTAATCTGTTCGTCGTTTTTCTTTTTCTCGGATTTATTCCGTGATTTTTCTGATCGCGATCTCTGATCCGATTTTCGTTTTAGTATAACTTTTCGCTCGTTTATCAGAATCAGGCGATTCAAGCGCCTGGAGTTTCGTCTCGAAACCCTCTTTCCGTTTAACCAACTCAAACAAGTTTTTGGCTCTGTAAAATTTGACCTAGATCCAGAATAGTAAACGAAGCTTGTTTCTTTTGCCGTTTGTCTTTCGTTGATTCGTTCAATTTGATTCTTTTTTCCAAACGGAGTTCTTAAGTTGAACTTTCTGGTTAGATCTCTTATTTGAGTTTTACCTCTGCATTACTTGAGTACTTATTTTATGCTTGTTTGTTTGTGATAGAGTAACCGGAGTGCGCCGCTTGCTACTTCGAATCGCTAGGTTTTGCGGATCATCAGGAAGGCAAGTAACACTTTGATCATATTTCCTATTACCCAGTTTTATTTGCATTAGATCAACCCTTACACATTGCATGATTATGATCGAATTAAATTGTGGGTTTGGGAAGTAGATGAGGCAGTACCTATTACCTGTTATTATCAAACCTTTGGGAGTTACTTCAACGTTTTTTTATTATGACATGCTATGCTAGTAGATGTGGATTGGGTGAGTGTATCCATGACAGATGTGAGTTTGTTAAATTAATGGTTTATCTAAGGTGGCAACATAAACAGACATCTGGGTGGATTGAGGCACCTGGGTATTCCAGCGATTGCCTGTTTTTCTTTTGGACCGCCACCCAGGCTCAAAGGGATCATGAGATTATTCATACTAGAAACTTCCGTGTGCAGCCACAAGCTACTATGGGCTCTAGCATAGTTGACTAAGTTGTGCAAACTCTTACAGTGGTAGACTAGCAGATGTAGGGGAAAGTAGGTGTAACGGTCTACCCGTTCGTAAGGTTCTAGCGCTTCTGAAAGACTATGTCTCGGTCATCCGTTTCTCAAACACCATGTAGTGCGAGAATCCCAACGGAGGAGATCAAGTCTTGTGGGGAAAAGTGCCCAAACCTATACAGAGTGTATAAACTAATCATGGTTAGCCGTGTCCCCCGTTATGGACAACTTGAGTATCTAGTTCTTGGATTATCATGTGAATCTCATCATGTTACTCTAATTAATTTTGGTGGGTTTTAATGATGATGCTTAATTGGGATTGAGAGCGTGTCTACACTCTCAATGTTTAACAACCACCATGATAGTTAAATAAAATTTATTCCTTTGCAGTAGGGAAAAATTGGCTTTACGCAAAACTGTAACCATAGAGATTTCCACCAGCCAAATATGCATGTAGTATAGTCTTATTCCTTCATTGCTCTCTATGTGTTACATTGCCAGCATATTCCATGTGCTGACCCGTTTCGGGCTGCAACGTTCATGTTGCAGACTTTTCAGACGACGAGTAAGGTGACTTTAGGTCGTGGTTCTATACTCAGTGATGCCGTTGGAGTTGATGGACTCACTTATCTTCCAAGCCTTCCGCTGTTATCGTTATTAGATGGTCTTAAGCCATATTTATTGTAATAAGTTCTCTTTTGAGACACCCGATGTAATAAGTGTGTGATTGCTACTCTGTTATAAATCCTTCAAGTACTGTGTGCTGTCAGCACTACTGATCTAGGGATGACACCGGAGAACAGAGATTGGACCATTTGAGGTCTAGTCGCTACAACCCCACTCACGATCTTGAGTTGGCGGCAGTTGTCCATGCATTAATAACATGGAGACATCTCTTGTTGGGAAGGAAAGTGTTCATTTTCACCGATCACAAGAGCCTCAAATATATCTTCACTAAACCCAACCTCAACCTCTGGCAAACTCGTTGGGTCGAAATCATTCAAGAGTACA
The DNA here is from genome assembly GCF_002162155.2 of Triticum dicoccoides. NCBI lineage: Eukaryota > Viridiplantae > Streptophyta > Magnoliopsida > Poales > Poaceae > Triticum > Triticum dicoccoides. The sequence goes on along the minus strand of NC_041386.1, from coordinate 256,883,722 downwards.
ATCTAAGGATCGAATATACTCCAGGCAAGGCTAATGTGATTGCAGATGCTTTGAGCAGGAAGGATTATTGCAACGGCTTAATTCTCAAGCCATTCCAACCAGATCTCTGTGAAGCTTTCCGCAAGCTCAACCTCCAAGTTGTTCCTCAAGGTTTTCTTGCCAACCTTCAAGTCACTCCAACTTTGGAAGATCAAATTCGTGAGCCACAACTCCTTGACACTATGGTGAAGAAGGTGAAACAGGGTGTTGCCAAGGGCTTACCCACATACAAGTGCTATCGCATTGATGACAGAGTCACTTTATTCTTTGAGGACCGGATTGTGGTTCCTAAAGGTGATCTAAGGAAGGTCATAATGAACTAAGCGCACCATTCTCTTCTTTCCATTCATCCAGGTAGTTCAAAGATGTACCATGACCTCAAACAATCGTATTGGTGGACTCGAATGAAGCGAGAAATATCTTAATTCATGAATGAATGTGATGTGTGTCGAAGGGTGAAAGCAGAACATCAATGACCAGCTGGTCTCCTCCAACATCTTGCTATTTCAGAATGGAAGTGTGATCATATCGAAATGGACTTTGTTACTCGCTTTCCCAAGTCCAAGCATGGGAATGATGCTATCTTTGTTGTCATCGACAAGCTTACAATACTGGCTCATCTCCGTCCAATCAAAGAATCTATCACGGCAGCTCAGTTGGCAGAGCTATACACCTCCAGAATTGTCTCATTGCACGGAATTCCGTAATTGATCTCTTCAGACCATAGAAGCATTTTCACTTCCAAGTTCTGGGAGTCCTTCCAGAAGTCCATGGGCACCAACATTCGCTTCATCACGGCTTTCCATCCTCAAACAAGTGGCCAAGTCGAGACAGTCAATCAAATCCTTTAAGACATGCTCAAAGCTTGTGTCATCTCTTTCGGCATGAAGTGGGAAGATTGTCTTCCATATGCCGAGTTCTCCTACAACAACAGCTTCCAAGCAAGTTTGGGCAAGGCCCCATTGGAAATCCTATATGGTAGAAAGTGTTGTACTCCTCTCAATTGGTCCGAGACTGGTGAACGCCAACTTCTTGGCAATTACTTGATCACAAAAGCTGAAGAAATGTGTAAAGTCATCCGTGAAAATCTCAAAGCCGCGCAATCGCGCCAGAAGAGTTACTATGATAGCAAGCACCATGACTTGGCTTTCGAGATCGGAGACCATGTCTATCTCCGCGTCTCTCCAATGAAAGGCACTCAATGCTTCGATATCAAAGGGAAGCTTGCCCCTAGATACGTGGGTCCTTTCAAGATCATTGGCAAAAGAGGCGACCTTGCCTATCAACTTGAGCTCCCGTCCAACTCCGCAAATGTGCACGATGTGTTTCACGTGTCACAGCTTCGCAAGTGATTCAAGACGCCTGAGCGCACTGTCAACTTTGAAGAGATTGATCTCCAAGAAGACTTGTCTTATCATGAGCATCCCGTTGCCATTCTTGAAGAAACTGAGCGCAAAACTCGCAACAAGTCGATCAAATTACTGAAAGTTAAGTGGTCTCACCATTCCGACCGAGAAGCCACATGGGAGCGCGATGATCACCTCCATTCCAAGTATCCGGAGTTCTTTCAGTCCTAGATCTCGTGTTGAGATCCTCTTGTACTGGTGGAGAGTTGTAACACCCCGGATGTAACTTTCCATAATTGTAACTCCAACTCTTGCCATTTCCGGCTATGTTATATCCTTCGTGGTTGGGTTTTTTCTCTCGTTTTGCATTTTGTTCATGTCATGCATTTCATCTCATGTCATAATGTGCATCTCATTTGCATTCGTGTTCGTCTCATGCATCCGGTCATTTTCCCCATTGTCCATTTCAGAATCCGACACACACATGCACCGATTGCACCCCTCATATCTCGTTTCGTGCGCGGGAGAAAAACATTCCCGGAATGGGCCGAGATTTGTCGAGTGGCCTTGGTACATCACCGGTAGGCCTCCTGTCAAATTTCGTTCCATTTGGAGGTCGTTTGATGCCCCAACGGTTAACCGGGTAACCGCAAAACCCCTCTCTCTTTACAGCCCAGTACCCCTCCAACACAGCCCACTAGCCCATCTAAACTCCCTCCATGCTCTCCATCGTTGGATCACGATCATGTGGGCAAAACTCGCACCTCATTTGGACTCTCCTAGCTCCTTCTACCTATAAATAGGCCTCCCCATCCAAATCTCAGACAAAACCCTAGATCAACCCCTTCCCGCGCCGCCGGACACGCCCGTCGGGCGCCGGACGCGTCTAGCCGACGCCCCCGACGAATCAGCAAGCGCCACGTCAGCCCGCGACCCTCCTTTCTCTCCCCGCGCCACCGGCCACATGGCCCAGGGCTGGCCCGTAGCGCCGCCTCGCCGCCTCGACGAGCTCCACCACCACCCGTCCAACGCCGCCGCCACCACGCTTCGCGTCGCCGCCTTGTGCCGCCGCCGCCCCGCCCCATGCCACCCGCTCCGCCGTCGCCACGTGCGCCCATGCCTCCCCGCGCCGCCCGCAGCGCCGCCCCGCCGCCTCGATGAG
>NC_041386.1:256823513-256880827 GCF_002162155.2 Triticum dicoccoides | reverse complement strand
CGCGTTGCGTCGCCGCCACCGCGCGCCGCCCTTCACCGCCACCCACACCGCCGTCGCCGCGCCGCTGCCCGTCGCCGCCTCGCCGTCGCCGGTCGTCGCCCGTCACCGGTCGCTGCCGCTCGCCGGAGTCGCCGTCGCCGGCCGCCTCGTTGTCGGATGCCGTCAGGTGGACGAGATCCACCCGCTCCGCCAACCAAATGCCACCACACCGCATCTCGTTTCCCTCCATTCGGGTCCTCCCCGCCCACGTTCTGCAAGGTGAAATTTGGCTAAGTCCCAGATTCCTTGCGATATGTGACCATCTTTGACCTGCCATATCTCCATGCTCGTAGCTCAGATTTGCGCATTTGATATATTGAAATGTTCGTATCGTGATGCTCTTCATGTTAGTGTCATTTGCATGCATGTTATTGTCCATATTGATGCCTTATGCTTTGTTGCAAAAGTGCTATATGATGTTGTCTGCTGGAATCCATCATAACTTGCTGTTTTGTCATTTTCATAGCATTTTGTGTGTGCATCTTTTGAGCATCATGTCTACATATTTTAGGATCCTCTTCATGCCATATTTATAGTGGTGCAAGCCTTGTATTTTTTGTGTCATGTGGTGACTAGCACAAGCATGCAAACTAGGCCACATGATGTTGGTAATTTCACACACTTAGTATTTCTGCTAAGTCTTCCTGTTACATTATGTTGCTATGTTGTCTTGTTGCCTCAAGTAGATCCATGCATATTTTGATGAAGTTCAGTAAGGATGTTTTGAAGATATTCTTATGCTCTATCCATTCATGCCTACGGTTGTAATTATGGGGTAGTGTAGCTTGTCATACGTTGCTCTACTTTTGCTAAATATTGTTGCTGTCAGTTTGTTAACAGGAAGTGCATTTTTGCCATGTGTTTTGTTAGTGATCCATGCACCCTATGAACTTGTTCTTGCCATGTTTAGCTTCATAATTGTGTCTTCTTAATGTTAGTTGCTTTGTTATGCCATGAAATGCTTTGTGTTAAGTGGCATGAGCTTACAAATTTGCTATCATGAATCTGTTTCTACCATGCTATGTTTTTCTACTAAGTCTGAAACTGTTCATATCACTTGCCATGTTTGCATTGATGCTACCATCTTTTCTGTGCATCTTTGGCTCAAGTTTAGTAAGGGAGTTTTGTTCTTTGCCTTTAGTACTAGCATGCGATGCCTTTGTTTGCCATGATATGTTTTCGTAGCATATTGTTCACTAGCTCTAAACATTGCTACCTGATGTTGTTTGTGTCATGTTTAGTATTTTATGCCATGTTTAGTATTTTCACCAAGTCTGAAACCTAATTGTCATTTGCATTTTTGCCATGCTATTTTAGGCTTGTTCTAGTGAGTTCTAGCAGGAGCTTAGTGTTCATGATTTGTAGAGCTTCACTTGTACTTCACTGCCATGTGCTTTGTTGCTATGTTGGAGTGCTGTAGCATAGTTTCATGATGCATTTTAAGTGCTATGATGCTGTAAGAGCGGTGTTGCATTGTTCTCATTTTGCTCCTCATTTGCAAACCGTGCATCCGTTTCCGGTGATCTTTATATCGATTTCGACCGAAATCACTCAATTTTTGCAGCGGCATGCTTGGTTTGCCAAGTTGATGCCATGATCATCATTTTCCTTCCGGAGTACCCATATGCATTGCACATCATATCTTGCATTCCATGCCATGTCTTGCATCATGTTGCTTGTGCATTGCACCGTGCTTGATTGTTATTCCGTTTCTTGTGTTCTTGCTTTGGGTAGAGACGGGAGACGAGTTCATGAATGAGGATCCTGTTGAGTACGTTTATGAGGAGCAAGCTTTCGACAACCCTGAGAACTTTGCAGGCAAGATGATCATTACCCCTGATATCACTTCTATCTTTGCTTGCTAGTTGTTCGCTCTATCGCTATGTCGCGCTACCTACCACTTGTCTATCATGCCTCCCATATTTCCATGTCAAGCCTCTAACCCACCTTCCTAGCAAACCATTGTTTGGCTATGTTACCGCTTTTGCTCAGCCCCTGTTATAGCGGATCTAGTTGCACGTGCAGTGCAGGTTGTACCATGTTGGAACAAGGATATGTTAGGATATCACAATATATCTTATTTATTGAATGCATCTATATACTTGGCAAAGGGTGGAAGGCTTAGCCTTTTGCACAGTGTTTTGTTCCACTCTTGCCGCCCTAGTTTCCGTCATACCGGTGTTATGTTCCTTGATTTTGCATTCCTTACGCGGTTGGGGTTATGGGACCCCCTTGACAGTTTGCTTCGAATAAAACTCCTCTAGTAAGGCCCAACCTTGGTTTTACCATTTTCCTAATAACAACTAAAAACTTGCATAGGGACTTTCCGGACTACGTGGACTTAATCAACCCCCAGGCCAGTGCTCCTCATGAGTGTTGGTCCAAACTAGAGCATCATGCGGGGCCGCCCCTAGGCAACTTTGGGTATTTGGTATATACCTGTACGCTTTGCTCATCCAGTGTACTATGAGAACAAGACCGCGCACCTACTATCAGGCTAGGTCGATGCATCGTGAGGTCTTGCTGGACTTGTTTTAGCATTGTCGAAATGTCTTGTAACCGGGACTCTGAGTCTGATCGGGTTGTTCCGAGAGAAGGAATATCCTTTGTTGATCGCGAGAGCTTGTGATGGGCTAAGTTGGGACACCCCTGCAGGGTTTAAACTTTCGAGAGCTGTGCCCACGGTTATGTGGCAGATGGGAATTTGTTAATATCCAGTAGTGGAGAACTTGACACTTGACTTAATTAAAAGACTGTGACGCCCGGATAATCAAGCTATAGTAAAACTCTGCTAATGGTGCCGCGTCACCTCGATTACTGTTGCTAATCTCGCTTTAGTTCGAAACCGGTTTGAATTCAAATTCAAAGTCAAGCAAACAATAAAAGTTTTCAAATATTAGAACTAAAATGTTCGGAGTGAACCAAATATTGCATAGATAATTATGGTGGAGAAACTGCACCTTTATAAAATGTTTAAATAATATGAGATGAATAAAAGAGCAGCAAAAACAATTATTTAAATACATTTTGTAATTAATAAAATGTCAAACTAATTTATTGAGGACTCGACTTTTTGAGTATGGACTAAGTTGAAATACTAATTTATATACTAAGTATATATTTTACTAAAACTAAAATAATAGGATACAAAACTATAATAGAAAAAGTAAATTATATAAAAAGTAAAAACAAAATAAAAGAAAGGACCCCCCCACCGGGCCAACCAGCCAACTGGCCACCAGGCCGGCCCAAACAGCCCACCCCCACTCCCCACTTATTCCAAGAGCAACCGAACCCTAACCTTCGATCCCCACTCCCCCCCACATCTCCCTCGACTCGCTCACAGCGCCGCCACGCACCCAACACCCCCAGCGCCAGGGCAGGCAGGCCAGCGCCCGATCCCCATGGCCTCGCCTCCCCCACTGCTCTGCTGCGAGCCAAGGCCGCCCTAGCCTCCTCCTTCTCTCCTACCTCGCGCCGCTCCCTCTCCCCGTAACCGCCCGATGCTGCGCCTCGACGGACCGTCATCGCCGTGCGCCACAACCACCACCGAAGGCCCCGCCGTCGCCGCCCGGATCGACCGTCACCTTGCCGGACCTCGCGTCCTCGTCCTCCTCCCCGAGCCCGCGTACGCACATCTGCAGGGCCCGGTGAGCCGCCGTCCCTCCTTTTCCTCTCTGCCCGGCGTCGTTCACTACACGCGACATGCCCGATCCTGCTCGCCATGCCCGCCCGATCCTGCTCGTCGTGCCATGCCCACTAGCCCCGCCGCTTCTCGCGCCGACCCACCCTGTTTCTCACTGCCGCTGCACCTGCTGCGCTTGCCTCGCCTTGGCCGCTCGCGCCGCCCGCTCGCGGTGGCCTCGCGCCCCGCTTGCCCGTGCTGCCGCGCCGGGGTTGCACCTTCCGCCCCCTGCTGCCTATTGCCGCCGGCGCCGATCGCGCTTCCCCCGCGCCTGCCGAAGGCCGCCATGGCCTGTCTCGCCGGCGCGCGTGCCCGGTGCTACTCCGTCGTCGCCGGCCACCGAGGCCCCGAGCGCGCTCGCCCTCACCTCTCATGGCCTCAGGTGCGAGCACCCGCAACCGTACGCCCGCGCGCCCGCGCCCGTTGGCCGCCCGGATTGGCCACACACATGGGGCCCAGCCCCTGTTAAAATAAAGAAGATAAAAAAGAAAACTAATTAATTAGTTAATTAAACAATTAATTAACTTAATTAAATCCTGATTAGATGATTAGTTAAATTTACTTAACCTGCTAATTAAACTAAGTAGCTGGTAATTAGTTATCAGTCTATGACAGAATGGACCCATGCATCAGTTTGACCAAGTCAACTAGTTGACTGCTGACATCACCCTGATGTCATGCTGACGTCATAATAGCATTTTCGAATTAAATTAAATCTGTATTTCCAGAAAATGATTTAAAACTTTAAAAATTAATATAAAATAAACCGTAACTCGGTTGGAAAAACTTTGTACATGAAAGTTGCTCAGAACGACGAGACGAATTCGGGTACGCAGCCCGTTCATCCGCCACGCGTCTCTAGCATAGTAAACCTGCAACCTTCCCCTCCGGTTCATCTGTCCAAAAATGCGAAACACCGGGGATACTTCCCCGGATGTTTCCCCCTTCGCCGGTATCACCTATCCCTGCGTTAGAATCACCTCTAGCACCGCGTTGTCATGTTATGTTTTGATTGCTCTGTTATTTATTGTGTTCCCCCTCCGTTACATTTTCCGGTAGACCCCGAGACCGCTGCCGGTACCCCTGTGATCGACTACGGTGTTGACGACCCCCTTCTTGCCAGAGCAACCAGGCAAGCCCCCCCTTGATCACCAGATATCGCCTACTTTCCTCTATACTGCTTGCATTAGAGTAGTGTAGCATGTTACTGCTTTCCGTTAATCCTATTCTGATGCATAGCCTGTCATTGTTGCTACAACTGTTGATACCTTACCTGCAATCCTAAATTCTTTGTATAGGATGCTAGTGTTCCATTAGTGGCCCTACACTCTTGTTCGTCTGCCCTGCTATACTACTGGGCCGTGATCACTTCGGGAGGTGATCACGGGCATATACTATATACTTTACATTGTTACATTACCGGTGATACTGTTTGGAGATGGGGGCTGAAGGGGCAGGTGGCTCCATCTAGGTAGTGGTGGGCCTGAGTTCCCGACGACCCCCGACTGCTACTTTGAGGCGGAGCGATAGGGCAGGTTGAGACCACCTAGGAGAGAGGTGGGCCTGGCCTTGGTCGGCGTTCGCGGATACTAAAACACGCTTAACGAGATCTTGGTATTTGATCCGAGTCTGGCCACTGGCCTATACGCACTAACCATCTACGCGGGGGCAGTTATGGGCACTCGACGACATGGTATCAGCCGAAGCCTTCATGACGTCAGCGACTGAGCGGCGCGCGCTGGATTGGACTGGAACGCCTGCTAGGCTAGGTCTGCTTCCGGCCGCATTCGCAACGTGCAGGTGTGCAATGGGCGATGGGCCCAGACCCCTGCGCCATTGGATTTAGACCAGCGTGCTGACCTCTCTGTTGTGCCTAGGTAGGGCTGCGACGTGTTTATCTTTCGAGGCCGAGCATGCCCCAGGAAAGTGTGTCCGGCCAAATGGGATCGAGCATGTTGGGGTATGTGGTGCACCCCTGCAGGGAAGTTAATCTATTTGAGTAGCCGTGATCTTCGGTAACAGGACGACTTGGAGTTGTACCTTGACCTTATGATAACTAGAACCAGATACTTAATAAAACACACCCTTCCAAGTGCCAAATACAACCGATGGTCGCTCTCTCACAGGGCGACGAGGGGAGGATCATCGGTTAGGATTATGCTATGCGATGCTACTTGGTGAACTTACCATCTACTCTCTTCTACATGCTGCAAGATGGAGGTAGCCAGAAGCGTAGTCTTCGATATGACTAGCTATCCCCCTCTTATTCCGGCATTCTGCAGTTTAGTCCACATATGATGGCCTTATTCCATTTGATACCAACGCATACATATGTAGTGTAGCTCCTTGCTTACGAGTACTTTGGATGAGTACTCACAGTTGCCTTGCTCCCTTTTTCCCCCTTTCTATATCCGATTGCTGCGACCAGACGTTGGAGCCCAGGAGCCAGACGCCGCTGTCGACGACGACTACTACTACTCGGAAGGTGCCTACTACTACGTGCAGCCCGCTGATGACGACCAGGAGTAGTTTAGGAGGATCCCAGGCAGGAGGCCTGCGCCTCTTTCGATCTGTATCCCAGTTTGTGCTAGCCTTCTTAAGGCAAACTTGTTTAACTTATGTCTATACTCAGATATTGTTGCTTCCGCTGACTCGTCTATGATCGAGCTCTTGTATTAGAGCCCTTGAGGCCCCTGGCTTGTAATATGATGCTTGTACGACTTATTTTATTTGTAGAATTGTGTTGTGATATCTTCCCATGAGTCCCTGATCTTGATTGTACACGTTTGCGTGTATGATTAGTGTAAGATTAAATCGGGGGCGTCACAAGTTGGTATTGGAGCCGACTGCCTGTAGGAATCCCCCTGTCCAACTCCTTGGCCGAAGTCGAGTCTAGTCATTGAAAAAGTTTTTACTAACATGGCTGTGCGGCTTACGGGCCCACGTCACCATTGGGTTGTATTAGGATCTTTTATTCCTCCTCTATACTCTGGGACTCTGATCTCTCTCCTATTTGGGTTAAATGATCTTGCTAACTCTAACTCTAGGTTCTCGTAAATATTTTCTCCCGGAGAGCCCCTCTTTACGAACGATCGCTTGCTTCACCAGAAGATTCCGAAGACACCCTACGATGTTCTCTCGAGACTATGTGCCATCACTTTTACAATTCCCTACCACCGATGTATCCTTATGGATAGCTACCTACATTTGTCATTGATACATTCAACCCAGTTGATCTTGTTATTACAAGATACATTGAAATCCTTTCTATTGTTCCGAGAATATTTTGTGCCTACTTCCTGGCAGTTCCTTGCCACTTGAATACCCCTACGGATAATTTCCCGCCCTTATTGAGTATCTGTTCATCCCCAGTTGTTCTTGTGTTCTGCAATAGTCTTTGAAATACTATTCGATCCTCCAAAAATCCTTAGTAGATTATTGCTCTGCAATACTTGTCTGCTTGCATGATGGATGCTTTCCATATGTCTGGCAATATTCGTTAGTAACCTTAGGCACCGTCATTTTGATCATATTGATTCAACCTAAGTGTAATGCACGCGATCATCAGTTGATCCTTTTAAATTATCTTTTCGGCTCAGACGTCATTTTAAACATGAGCTTGTTCTCGACCAATCTATTTACCGTCAATTGTACCCTTAGGTCTATTGAACTTATCCACCCTTGATCAGAGCGTCCTCTTCTGATCCTTCGATTTGGAAATCATAATTCCTTTGATATCTAAGCATCGAATCATTCAGATGTTCTACAATATGATGCTTTTGCATTCTTTTTCCTTCTGATTGAGTACCGATACTCACATCAGATTTATGGTGGTCCGCGAGACCAATTGCTTGGTTATTATCCGACAGTGTCCTTCATGTCCAATAACCTTGAGAGTTTCTCCCCTGATACATAATTCCTTTGATAAATTGTGTCTTCTGCCTTTGGCAAGTTATATCCTATGCTTTTGTCAACCTTATGCTCTGCTTCGAGCATGTGTTAATTGATCCTAAAGTTCATGGTTTATATTCTAAGATGCCCCGATGGGTTGAACCTATCCTTTTCTAATCTGTGTGAACCCGGAAACTACTACGGGTCATACTCTACTGTTGTTATGTCAGATAAAACTTCAACCCTACAACTTCTTTGAAGACGAGAAGTGAATGAAAGGTTATACATTAAAGAAGTGGGAGTCGACCTTGAACTTTGTGTTCATGCCCATGGACCCGATGTGGAACTTATCATGGAAGCTTCTCGCAAAATATTTAATCATTTGGGTAATTCTTTCGGTGTCATTAAATTGGATCGCTTGTAGCTATGGTTCCGACCCTATTGTTCTTTCTTTGATCCCATTTCTCGGGAAAGTTAAAGCACTTGTATTTTGCAAGTCAATACACCAGTCCAACCTCTACCTTGATCTACCGTCCAGTATTACCCTCTGGTATCTCGAGAATATCTAAGAACTGTGTTGCATCTTATGAGTCTTCATCAGCTATTATTTCTCACTGATTCCAATTTTCTCGGGTTCTGGGTTGTCGTCAATCGAGGACACCGATTCCCCATTTCGGTTCGATAACCCTAAGTAATTTTCGTTGCTTACGAGTTTATTAATCCTATAAGTCTTTCCTAGCCTGATCGGCTATATCGTTATCGTGCTAAATTTTAACTGTGCTACCTGGTCCTTATTCCTGGAGCAGAACTTTCGACAATTGAGCTAAGCTTACGTCGATTTCCTGGTCTTATCATTCCACCTTGAACAACAAGCTTGGTTCCGAGTTGGTTTCGTATCCATGGATCCAATAATCTTTCGCTTCATTAGTCCTTTTGCTTGATGCAGTCACTGTTCGATTGCTTCTTCATGGGGCCTCCCAACAAAAATTGCCACGGTCACCATCAACATTCTGAGCTCTTCCAGGATATCAATTGAATTCACGATGAGGAATACATCCTTGCCCTTGATGAGTTGTGTTATCATCGGCCACTTTATTGTCTTCCCTCCAACACAAACTTGTTCGTGTTTTGTGTTATACCTTGAGTTTCCTGCCATCCAGCAATTGTTCTTCTTTACTTGGAACATTACCATCTCTTATGTCATCAATGTTGTGAGAATTACACCACCTCTTAAGAATTTGTGATACGGTGATGCTTCTCACCATCACCATCCTTTTCTTGGTCCCTGTGTTGAGTGAACTCTGTTGTGCAAATTGAATATCTCTAGCAACCCTATTGCTTTAAGGTTAAAGGACAATAATTCCAATTCAGTGTGCTGGTTGCTAAATCGCCATTCTGATGTTGGTCGTGCAACCCAGCCCATATTTCGGGTGCACCTTTCAACCCATGTTTAATTGTGTATGTTTTTCTCGAACATACATCATTATATTGTACTGTTCGATCTGACAAATGTTATCTCCTTGTTCACATAGTTATGGAAATCCATCTTTTGTTAATCTCGATGAATTGTCGCTGATTCCATCAACCACCTCCTCATCCTCTCCTTGGTTTAATGATGAACTATTGTTTCAGGAACCCGCTCCCATAATTCATTTCCCGATAATCTTGCAATGTCATTTCGTCTATTCGTGTTGCACCATTTCTTCTCGGACATCCTGAGTCTGAGGTATCATGACATCTATCGGATCTGAATCTCGGTCAGATATGATGGTTGGGACATTTCCAAGAGTTATAACATTGATCTTTATATGACCCAGTAAGGTGATGTCATGCCTAGCACACCTGACCGGAGGACCTATTGTTATAGTTTCCTTTTTGGCAAGGTTAGTCATTCTTCTGTGAGGAAATTGTAAGACTTATTCTATAAGTTGTTCCTGATGGATCCTTTTTGTTTCCATAGTCTGATCTTCACCGGATGACCATGTCAATGCTATCTCGAAGCATGTCCATGGTACTCTGATTTTGAACAGGAACAATTGAAGCCCAATGTTAAATGTTTCCTGCTCAATTATCCAAACACCACTGTATGGATAATGTCATGAAAATTCTCTCCCGTACCAATAGAGTTTTCTACATTATATCCTGTCATGGATATCATGATCTACTTGTCCTTGGGTAGGATATACCCTAGAAATATGTGTTTAAACACAATTTCCTTTCCATTGTTCTGTTTAATTTGATAATCGTATTTTCCCATCCATTGGTTGGTTTAACGTTTCTTGTGATCTATATGATCTAAGCAGTAATAGTCTCCTGGTTATCTAAACACCTCGGTGTATAACTCTGTCAGTAAGACCCTGTTACTATTGTTGATGTCATTCTGGTATTCACCGATGGACGAGAACTTTGCCTAATGGTCCGCCTCGTTCAACGGGCAAGAAAATGGTTCTCTTTGTCCCTCGCCCTTGGTACCAGTGGTGCTACCAACATAACTGACCGGTTAGTCACTGACATGCCTTGCTATCATGACCGTGCAAGATGTCAATGCCCTTCCTACTTTAACCACGTGGTGGGCCCATAACCCACAGTTCCACAAGATCGAAACCTGACTCTTCTGTACACCCTATTGTCAAAGTTATTCCTCGCGCTTGACTTCATATGTAATTCACGGGCCACCTACCTAGTGATCTGTTTTGGTATCAGACGCAATACTTGTTCTCGTTGCTCTGAACCCCTTTCACCTTCTGTCTGGGCATTGAACGATTGCCTGGCTGCTTGAAACTTCTTATTGTACCTTCAAACTTTACTCTCGATGTGTTTTAATTGTTCAACTCAAGAGGTTTTCATATGCTCATTCATGGGTTAATCCCAGATTATTACCCATATGGCATTCTGTCATTATCGATCTGCCCCATTACCTATTCGTAAGTACGAAGGAACCCGTGAAGAAAGGATTACAACTTCATCATGATAACCTGAAACAGCGAAATGAAGACATCAATGTAATGGATCAACCTCTTCTAGAAGAACAACCAAGACCAAGAACACTCCCTGGAATTTCGTAACCCGAACCTTCCCCCTTTACTTCCCTCTTAAATCTCGGGACGAGATTTCTTGTAGTGGAGGAGAATTGTGATGCCCGGATAATCAAGCTACAGTAAAACTCTGCTAATGGTGCCGCATCACCTCGATTACTGTTGCTGATCTCGCTTTAGTTCGAAACCGGTTTGAATTCAAATTCAAAGTCAAGCAAACAATAAAAGTTTTCAAATATTAAAACTAAAATGTTCGGAGTGAACCAAATATTGCATAGATAATCATGGTGGAGAAAACACACCTTTATAAAATGTTTAAATAATATGAGATGAATAAAAGAGCAGCAAAAACAATTATTTAAATACCTTTTGTAATTAATAAAATGTCAAACTAATTTATTGAGGACTCGACTTTTTGAGTATGGACTAAGTTGAAATACTAATTTATATACTAAGTATATATTTTACTAAAACTAAAATAATATGATACAAAACTATAATAGAAAAAGTAAATTATATAAAAAGTAAAAACAAAATAAAAGAAAGGACCCCCCCACCGGGCCAACCAACCAACTGGCCACCAGGCCGGCCCAAACAGCCCACCCCCACTCCCCACTTATTCCCAGAGCAACCGAACCCTAACCTTCGATCCCCACTCCCCCCCACGTCTCCCTCGACTCCCTCACAGCGCCGCCACGCACCCAACACCCCCAGCGCCAGGGCAGGCAGGCCAGCGCCCGATCCCCATGGCCTCGCCTCCCCCACTGCTCTGCTGCGAGCCAAGACCGTGCTAGCCTCCTCCTTCTCTCCTACCTCGCGCCGCTCCCTCTCCCCGCAACAGCCCGACGCTGCGCCTCGATGAACCGTCATCGCCGTGCGCCACCACCACCGCCGAAGGCCCCGCCGTCGCCGCCCAGATCGACCGCCACCTTGCCGGACCTCGTGTCCTCGTCCTCCTCCCGGAGCCCGCGTACGCACATCTGCAGGGCCCGGTGAGCCGCCGTCCCTCCTTTTCCTCTCTGCCCGGCGTCGTTCGCTGCGCGCGCGACACGCCCGATCCTGCTCGCCGTGCCCGCCTGATCCTGCTCGCCGTGCCATGCCCGCTAGCCCCGCCGCGAGAGCGCCCCGCTTCTCGCGCCGACCCCACCCTGTTTCTGCTCCACCGCCGCTGCACCTGCTGCGCTTGCCTCGCCTTGGCCGCTCGCGCCGCCCGCTCACGGTGGCCTCGCACCCCGCTTGCCCGTGCTGCCGCGCCGGGGTTGCGCCTTCCGCCCCCTGCTGCCTATTGCCGCCTGCGCCGACCGCGCTTCCCCCGTGCCTGCCGAAGGCTGCCACGGCTCGTCTCGCCAGCGTGTGTGCCCGGCGCTGCTCCGTCGTCGCCGGCCACCGAGGCCCCGAGCGCGCTCGCCCTCGCCTCTCATGGCCTCGGGTGCGAGCACCCGCAACCGTACGCCCGCGCGCCCACAAGGCCGCGCCCGTTGGCCGCCCTGATTGGCCAGATGGGTCACACACACGTGGGGCCCAGCCCTTGTTAAAATAAAGAAGATAAAAAAAGAAAAGTAATTAATTAATTAATTAAACAATTAATTAACTTAATTAAATCCTGATTAGATGATTAGTTAAATTTATTTAACCTGCTAATTAGACTAAGTAGCTGGTAATTAGTTATCAGTCTATGACATAATGGACCCATGCATCAGTTTGACCAAGTCAACTGACAGTAGACTGCTGACATCACCCTGATGTCATGCTGACGTCATAATAGCATTTTTGAATTAAATTAAATTTGTATTTCCAGAAAATGATTTAAAACTTTAAAAATTAATATAAAATAAACCGTAACTCGGTTGGAAAAACTTTGTACATGAAAGTTGCTCAGAACGACGAGACGAATTCGGATACGCAACCTGTTCGTCCGCCACGCGTCCCTAGCATAGTAAACCTGCAACGTTCCCCCTCTGGTTCATCTGTCCAAAAAGGCGAAACACCGGGGATACTTCCCCGGATGTTTCCCCCCTTTGCCGATATCACCTATCCATATGTTAGAATCACCTCTAGCACCGCGTTGTCATGTTATGTTTTGATTGCTCTGTTATTTATTGTGTCCCCCCTCCGTTACATTTTCCGGTAGACCCCGAGACCGCTGCCGGTACTCCTGTGATCGACTACGGTGTTGACGACCCCCTTCTTGCCAGAGCAACCAGGCAAGCCCCCCCTTGATCACCAGATATCGCCTACTCTCCTCTATACTGCTTGCATTAGAGTAGTGTAGCATGTTACTGCTTTTCGTTAATCGTATTCTGATGCATAGCCTGTCATTGTTGCTACAACTGTTGATACCTTACCTGCAATCCTAAATGCTTAGTATAGGATGCTATTTTTCCATCAGTGGCCCTACACTCTTGTCCGTCTGCCATGCTATACTACTGGGCCGTGATCACTTCGGGAGGTGATCACGGGCATATACTATATACTTTACACTGTTACATTACCGGTGACACTGTTTGGAAATGGGGGCTGAAGGGGCAGGTGGCTCCATGCAGGTAGTGCTGGGCCTGAGTTCCCAACGGCCCCCGACTGCTACTTTGAGGCGGAGTGATAGGGTAGGTTGAGACCACCTAGGAGAGAGGTGGGCCTGGCCATGGTCGGCGTTCGCGGATACTTAACACGCTTAACGAGATCTTGGTATTTGATCTGAGTCTGGCCACTGGCCTATACACACTAACCATCTACGCGGGGACAGTTATGGGCACTCGACGACGTGGTATCAGCCGAAGCCTTCATGACGTCAGCGACTGAGCGGCGCGCGCCGGATTGGACTGGAACGCCTGCTAGGCTAGGTCTGCTTCCGGCCGCGTTCGCAACGTGCAGGTGTGCAATGGGCGATGGGCCCAGACCCCTGCGCCATTGGATTTAGACCAGCGTGCTGACCTCTCTGTTGTGCCTAGGTAGGGTTGCGACGTGTTTATCTTCCGAGGCCGGGCATGAACTAGGAAAGTGTGTCCGGCCAAATGGGATCGAGCGTGTTGGGTTATGTGGTGCACCCCTGCAGGGAAGTTAATCTATTCGAATAGCCGTGATCTTTGGTAACAGGATGACTTGGAGTTGTACCTTGACCTTATGACAACTAGAACCGGATACTTAATAAAACACACCCTTCCAAGTGCCAGATACAACCGGTATCGCTCTCTCATAGGGTGACGAGGGGAGGATCATCGGTTAGGATTATGCTATGCGATGCTACTTGGTGAACTTACCATCTATTCTCTTCTACATGCTGCAAGATGGAGGTGGCCAGAAGCGTAGTCTTCGATATGACTAGCTATACCCCTCTTATTCCGGCATTCTGCAGTTCAGTCCACATATGATAGCCTTATTCCATTTGATACCAATGCATACATATGTAGTGTAGCTCCTTGCTTGCGAGTACTTTGGATGAGTACTCACGGTTGCCTTGCTCCCTTCCCCCTTTCTATATCCGATTGCTGCGACCAGACGTTGGAGCCCAGGAGCCAGACGCCACTGTCGACGATGACTACTACTACTCGGAAGGTGCCTACTACTACGTGCAGCCCGCTGACGACGACCAGGAGTAGTTTAGGAGGATCCCAGGCAGGAGGCCTGCGCCTCTTTCGATCTGTATCCTAGTTTGTGCTAGCCTTCTTAAGGCAAACTTGTTTAACTTATGTCTGTACTCAGATATTGTTGCTTCCGCTGACTCGTCTATGATCAAGCTCTTGTATTCGAGCCCTCGAGGCCCCTGGCTTGTAATATGATGCTTGTATGACTTATTTTATTAGTAGAGTTGTGTTGTGATATCTTCCCGTGAGTCCCTGATCTTGATCGTACACGTTTGCGTGCATGATTAGTGTACGATTAAATCGGGGGCGTCACAAAGACACCAACCGTGTGTGTAGCCGTGATGGTCTCTTTTCGACGAGGTTCGGGAAGAGAACACGGTGGGGGTTATGTTTGAACTAAGTAGTTCAGGATCACTTCTTGGTCACTTCTAGTTTACGATCATTGCGTAGTTTCTCATCTTACTCTTGTACTCGTAAATTGGGCACCATATTTTCTTAGTGCTTGCAGCAACTCCACCTCATACCCTCATCCTACCTATAAGCTTAAATAGTCTTGATCTTGCAGGTTTTGAGATTGCTGAGTCCTCGTGACTCACAGATACTACCAAAACAGTTGTAGGTGCCGATGTTACCAGTGTAGGTGATGCCACCAAACTCAAGTGGGAGTTCGATGAAGACCTTGGGCGTTACTATGTTTCGTTTCCAGATGATCAGTAGTGGTGCCTAGTTGGGACGATCGGGATTCAGCATTTGGGGTTGTCTTCTTTTCATTTGGATCCGTCTGTAGTTGGACTATGTGTGTACTTTGAATGATGTATGGATTATTTGATAATTGTGTGACATGGACATTGTAAGCCAACTATATATTTATCCTTGTTCTTGTACATGGGATTGTGTGAATATGACCCTTCTTGCGACAAAACCAAAATGCGGTTATGCCTCTAAGTCGTGCCTCGACACGTGGGAGATATAGCCGCATCTTGTGCGTTACAATCAAGTTCAAGAAGAATTGTTTATGTGGTGCATGCAAAGCCGGGAAGATGAGTAGGGCGAAACATCCCTTGAAGACAACCATGATTACCATTCATCCCTTTGAGCTGCTATATATGGACTTATTCGGCCCTACTCATTGTTCCACTCTTACCACCACTGCACATCTATATGGCTTTGTAATTGTTTATGATTTCTCTTGATATACCCGAGTGCACATAATCCTATATAAAGTTAAGTGCATGATGTCTTCAGGCGATTCTCCAACCGTGTCATGACCAATTATGGCGTCAAGATCAAGCACATCAGGAATGACAACGGCACCAAGTTCAAGAACACTGAACTCAACACCTATATTGATGTTCTTGGCATCACTAATGAGCTATCAGCTCCTTACACCCCGCAGCAGAATGGCATCATGGAGCGCACAAGCAGAACTCTTATTGAGATGGTAGGCACTATGCTTGATGAATACAAGACACCACACAAGTGGTGGCCTAGAGCTATTGACACTGCCTGCCATATCATCAATAGGGTATATATCCAAAAATTCTTCAAGAAAACATCATATGTGCTAATCACTTGTAAGAAGCCAAATGTAAGTTATTTCAAAGTCTTCATTACAAGGTGTTGGACAAGGGATCCACATCACACTTCTAAATTTGCACCGAAAGCACATGAGGGTTTTATGCTTGGCTATGGAAAGGATTCAAACACCGACAGAATCTTCAACATCTTTCAAAATAGAGTTGTTGAAATTGGAGATGTGCGGTTCGATGAGACTAATGACTCGTAAAGACAATGAAGTTGTTGAACTTGACACTTGTTCTAAATGAACTGCCTCCCAGTGAAGCTATCAAGCTTATGCACACAGGAGAAATCTTACCCACTAAGGATCCATGAGATGGTGTTGTGATACTTGCTCCTGTCCAGTGCAAAGACAATGATCAGCCTGAACATAATACTGAGCATAACAGTAGAAACAGGTAGCCTAGATGAAGGTGTGTGCGATATACGGCATACAGTTCACTCGGATGAACTGTTTGTGATTAGGCAACACAACAAAAATGGCCAGCCAGATCTAGGCGTGTGCGATAGAGGGCATACAATTCACTCGGATGAACTATTTGTGTTGCGAAGAGAAAAGAAACGGTTCAACTTAAGAAGATGTGTATGATACGCGGCAAGCAGGTCTGTAATCAGAAATCTTTGCGGGGCCACTAATAACACAGGCGATTGGTGCTAATAAGTCATGTGTGTTGTGAGAAAATGCTTCCTGGTATAAAATTGTCAGCGATTGATGAATTCATCACCGACAGTTTCCCAAGTATGGTCCGTGTGCAATGTCATTGCATATAGAACAACAACATATATACTTATAAGGACATTATTGCATAACCAAATTAAACATCCAATTACATAGGTGGCTAGTACACACATGACATTTGCACACACCAAAGTAAACTATTACATGCATAATTAACTAGGATAAATGATCATCTGATCACCATCTACTTCTTCTTGTGACGCTTGTCGCCACTGCTCTGTTGGTGGGTTGATCCAGCCTCGTCGATTACGGGGAGGAAGCAGTCCCTCATGTCAACGATCTGCTTGTGCATCTCATAGCACGTGTACACGTTCTTGGCCGCGGACTTGAGGTGAGCTTCATCCAGTTATCGTATCCAGGCCCCGTTCTAGGATACGGGATGTATTCTCTTGGCATCCTGCTTCACCTTTTCATAGTAGGGGTCGATGATGGACAAGGCGAGTTCAACCAGGGAGTCCTTCTTCATGTTGCCCCAGACACTATAGTGGCCACAGATTTCGACAAGGTTCTTGCGGGCCAAGCCTGTAACCTTGTGTGCTTTTACATCGTCGGTGGTTTCCTGTCAGGACCCCGACTCGATGTCACATTGATCTAGCTTGTAACACCTCATATCACTTTGCGGCCTCACGCACGGTATCCCCACGGGTGTCGCCTTACCTTTGCCCAGGACCGTTTGCGCCTTTTGGCTCACGTATATGATAGTGTCGCTAGCATCCATATGATAAGGAGCCCGGGCTGACATGACTAGTCGTAAATCCAAAGTGGCACAGGCTTACAGGGACAGGCATCCATGACCCAGCTTCGAACGTGTCGGTCATCAGCAAGTGGGTCCGGGCTGTAGCACTGGGCTAGCAGGACTCCGGTAAACCGGGCTGTAGCGGGCTAACAGGACTCCGGTACTCAATGCGTGACATTTCCCCGAAGGGACAGACACAGGAACGAAGAAGGACACATGCCGGCCAGCCTAAGTGTTCCGGAGCAGTAGCAAGCTACCATAGCTCAGTGGAGACACTAGGAGACATTTCCCGGTAAGAGAGGCTACTAAAGATAAACAACTAGATAGTCAGATCCCACACATACCAAGCATTCCAATAACATACACACAATATGCTCGATATGTGCAAATACAACATGGCATCACAACATGACTCTATGACACAAGTACTTTATTTAAGGCTCAGGGAGCCATACATAACATACACAAAGGTACGGGTCACACGACCCAGCATTCAAGTCATACAGTCATACAAACCAGCAGCGGAAGTAACTTGTCTGAGTACAGACAACTAGTAAAATAAAAGAGGCTTGGAAAGCCTAGCTATACTACGTGGTCCTTCACAAGCTCAGGATCACCACCTGGGCCTTAGCCTACTCATTGATGTCAACGTCTACGTAGAACCCATCAGAAGGGGTTGCAGCGTCTTCTGTAAAAATGTAAATTATAGCAACATGAGTACAAAGGTACTCAGCAAGACTTACATCAAATCCTACATACATGCACATTATCAAGAAGGGTTGGTGGAGTTGTTGCAGCAAGCCAGCTTTGACTCTTGGCTAGGCTAACCTACGAGACTCCAACTTGAAATGGTTTTGCGCACACGAGTCCACTACTCACCACTTCAATACACTACCGAGGATCCACCTCCGTCTTCCTACGGAAGAGCCATCCTCGGCACTCACACTTATCTTGAGGCTTTTAGTAGTTTCCATTTACTTGTCTATGAACTGTATAGGCAACCAAGTAGTCCTTTACCGCGGACGCGGCTATTCGAATAGATCATGATAACCCTGCAGGGGTGTACTTCTTCATACATGTTTCCACCACTTAGCGTCTGCACACGACATGTGCTCGACAGACTTCAAGCGAAAGCCGACGTGGGTGTAGACCACGACCTACCTAAACACCTAAGTCTCTAGTCCAGGTTTATCGCCTATCCAGGTTCCATCCGCAGGGAGTCCGGCCGAGGTTTCCCATACGGCCCCGAACGATGTGAACAGGGTTCCCGAGATACGTAACGGGTATTCGGTACACCCGGCCACGTACCTACCGCATCACAGCCCACCCCTACGGTCAGCGCTGTCCACGGCCTCCAGTAGGCTACAAACACCAGAAACTACTTGCAACTCCTGGACAGAGAGCTAGGGTGAATAAGAAGTCGAGCGGGGTCATATTTCATGGCCCAATGCATGGTAGTAGTTGTATCTTAAATCACACATACAAATCTCAGTGCTTAAGGTCGGCTTCAATGAAACCACCCACCATGTACTCCTACATGGCCTCTCATCGATACCTTTACCAAATCGTGTTCACCACACCACTCCCATTACTGACATAATCATTTCACTCTAGCCCATCACCCAGATGAACCAGACCTGACACGACTCTAAGCATAGCAGGCATAGCAAGGTAGGAACAACACATACATATGGCTCAATGAGCTCCTACACATGCTAGTGGGTTTCATCTAGTTACTGTGGCAATGACAGGTCATGCAGAGGAAATGGGTTCAACTACCGTAGCACACAGCAGTTTGAAATGCGTTGTCTTAATGCAGTAAAAGAGAGCAGGAGCAAGAACATGGGATTGTATCGATATGATCAAATGGTTGGTTGCTTGCCTGATGATTCGATGCACTGATACGGTTCTTCGTTAGGGTAATCACAGTACTCCTCGGAGGCAGAACCTGCCACAAAGAACACCGATACACAACCATTACCAAACAATGTGCGACAATATGATGCATGCATGAAACATGGCAATATGAGTGTGTTGGGCTAATGCAACTAAGACCAGAAGGGTTTGAACCAATTTGAACCAAAGATTCAAATTTCAAACTCATACATGGCCCTTTAAAGTGTTTTACCTTGTTCTGCAATAGTCATCAAGTTAACTTGTTTAATCATGCATGAGAATAGTACAGATGGATAGATTGGATTTTTCTGATCATTTTTCATATATAATTTGTCTGATTTGGAGTTACACAATAAAAGTTATGAATTTTTGAAATTTAAACTATATTCTGGAATTTCCTATATTAGATTAAATCCAGAAAATCAATTACTGCGTCAGCCTGACGTCAGTGTGACATCAGCAGGTCAACGAGACACGTCCGGGTCAAACCTGACAGTGGGTCCCACGTGTCAGTGTGATTAATTAAACTAAAATTAATTTAAACTAATCCTAATTAGTTAACTGGGCTGGGCCCCACCTGTCATAGACTCAGGGGAGTCAACCAGGGCCCACCCGTGGTCAAACCCGGGTCGGCTGCACCGGCGTTTAGCCGCCGGCGAGCCCGACGCGGCGGCGGAAGTGGTTTTTTCCGTTCCGGCAACCAAACGAGCCGCGGAGGCCACCGGAGAGGAGCTGAGGACGAGCCGCAGCTCTTGGTGGAGTCTGTTGGGGTCGGGGTGGCCGGGGTTGGCGCCGGCGACGACTTTGGCGGCCATCGGAGTTCGGCCGAAGTCGAACTTGTCGCTAGGGGGGTCGGTGAGGTGCGGGGAGTAGCTAGTTAGGTGCTACGTGATGCGGTGAGCATGATGGACACCGTGGAGTGGTCGGAGGGTGACCGGGAGCACGTCGGCGACGAGCTCCACGGTGGTGGGTGCGGTTGAGCTCCGGGAGGTCGCTACACGGCTCGGGAGCAAGAAAAGAAGGGAGGGGAAGATGGCTAAGCTCACGGGGAGTTCGACGAAGCCCTTGGTGCGGCCGGGGACGGACCGGAGCGACGACGGCGTTGAAGGGGATCTCCGGCGATGGCGGACTCGGGCGAGGTCGGTGCGGTGGACTTGGGCGTTGCGAGCGCTCGGGGCTCGGCTTACTCGATGAAGTGGACAGCGGCGGAGCTCCTAGACACGACGAGAGGACGCACGGGCGGCGGGGAGCGCGGCTACGACGTAGGCACGGCGGCGGTAGCGTCGGCCATGGCTGGGGGGCGCGAGGGGGAGGAGCTGGAGAGGAAAGGGGGTGTCTGGGGGGTTCGGGGGAGAGAGGGAGAGCGATCCACGACGTCACCGGGCGAGGGGAGCGGCGAGGCGGCGAGCAGGTGCGTGGCGCGCGCTGCAGTTGCCGTCGGGCACCTGCCTGCCTGCCTGGCCGGCAAGCAGCTCGCTGGAGCGGCGCTGGGCTGGGCCGGCAGGTGGGCCGGGTGCTGGCGCCAGGTAAGTTTTTCTATTTTTTTTCTATTTTCTGTTTTTTAATACTTCTGCAACTTTGTTGATTTATTAAAAATACTTAGGCAACTCCTAAAATCACCAAACTACTCCTGGTCCATAGTTGGATTATTTCCAACATGAAACATTTTAGTTTGGAGATATTTGAGCATCTGAATATTTTATATAATTTTAAATGCCCAAATTCAAATATCTATGATTTAATTCAAAGACCCTAAGATGACCTAGGAAAATGAGCATCACTTCTGGCAGAGGTTCTGAACCAAGACAAAAATGATGGGCATTTTAGAAGGGCATTTCAGGTTCATTGAAAAAGTTTTTAGTAAACCCTAGTTGGTTTCAGAGGGGGCTGGGGGTTCTGTCATCCCCATTTCAGGTTTTTGATGAAAGAATAAACATGATGCAACACTCTAATGCATGACTAGCTAGGGTGTGACAACTCACCCCCACTCAAAGGAATCTCGTCCCGAGATTTGGGTTCCTCCGGGAAGAAGGCGGGATACTCGAGTCGAAGACGATCCTCCCTTCCCAAGTTGCTTCATCCTCAGAATGGTGCGACCATTGAACTTTGAGAAACTTGATATTATGACGTCGAGTGGTACGCTCGGCCTGGTTGAGGATACGAATGGGGTACTCTCGATACGTGAGATTATCTTGGAGATCAAGCGTTTCGTGGTCCACTCCACGGATAGGATCCGAGAAGCAACGCCTGAGTTGGGAAACGTGAAAGACATCGTGGACTCTGGAGAGATGCGGAGGTAGTTCCAACTGGTAGGCAACTTCTCCTCGTTTGGCGAGAATTCGAAAAGGTCCAATGTAACGAGGAGCCAATTTGCCTTTGATACCGAAACGATGGGTTCCCTTTAGAGGAGTATCCCGAAGGTAAGCCTTCTCGTCAATCTCGAAAGTCATAGCCTTATGTTTTCGGTCATATTGACTCTTCTGACGGGATTGGGTTGTTTTCAACTTTTCACGAACGATGCGAACTTGCTCTTCTGCTTCCTGAATCATATCCGGGACAAGGAATTGTCTTTCCCCGGTCTCTGACCAGTTAAGGGGTGTTCGACACCGTCGTCCATAGAGAACTTCAAAAGGGGCTTTACCCAAGCTAGATTGATAGCTGTTGTTATAAGCAAATTCGGCAAATGGAAGGCATTTCTCCCACTCCATCCCGAATGAGATAACAGAGGCTCGAAGCATGTCTTCTAGGATCTGGTTGACGCGTTCTACCTGACCACTCGATTGAGGGTGAAAAGCGGTGCTAAAGGAAAGGCTGGTTCCCATAGCATTTTGGAAGCTTTCCCAAAATCGAGAGGTGAAAAGACTTCCTCGGTCCGAGTTAATTTCCAAAGGAACACCATGGAGAGACACTATTCGGGAGATGTACGGGTCTGCTAACTGACTAGCAGTTATACTCTCACGAACAGGTAAGAAATGGGCCACTTTGGAAAGACGATCGACAATGACGAAGATAGCATTATTCCCTCTCTTGGTCCTGGGAAAACCGGTAATGAAATCCATACCAATTTTATCCCATTTCCATTCAGGAATAGCTAGGGGTTGAAGGGTGCCAGCAGGCCGTTGATGCTCTGCTTTTACACGATGGCAGACGTCGCAGTTAGCAATATACTGAGCAATTTCTCTCTTCATCCTAGTCCACCAGAACCTCTGGCGTAGGTCCTGATACATCTTGGTACTACCGGGATGAATGGTGAGAGGAGATTCATGAGCCTCCTTAAGGATCAACTGCCGTAGATGCTGGTTCTTGGGAACCACTAAACGGTTCTCAAAGTACACAACACCATGATCATTTGTGGAGAAACAACTAGCACTTCCGCTAGCAATGTTCTCCTTGATCTTAGCTATTCCCTTATCTCGCTTCTAGGCAGTGACGATTTGATCCGTAAGAGTAGGTTTCGCCACCAAGGTGGAAAGAAATCCTTGAGGAACAATGTGAAGGTTAAGCTTCCGAAATTCCTCATGGAGAAGCGGTTGACTTTGTTGTAACATCAGGTTGTTACAATAAGATTTACGACTTAGCGCATCAGCCATGACATTGGCTTTCCCTGGGGTGTAAGTTATTCCTAAGTCGAAATCTATGATCAACTCAACCCAACGTCTTTGCCTGAGATTCAAATCCGGTTGGGTGAAGATGTACTTCAGACTTTGGTGATCAGTGAATATTTCGCAACGATTACCGAGGAGGTAATGTCGCCAGGTTTTAAGTGCATAGACTACAGCTGCAAGCTCTAGATCATGAGTAGGATAATTCTCCTCATGTGGGTGCAATTGCCGTGAAGCATAAGCAATTACGTGTCGATCTTGCATGAGAATGCAACCTAGTCCTTGTCGCGAGGCGTCGCAGTAGATAACAAAGTCCTTAGAGAAGTCTGGCGGTACCAGCACGGGAGCAGAAGTCAGGCGTCTTTTCAGTTCCTGAAAGCTGTGCTCACATTGTGGAGTCCATTCGAACTTTTTATCTTTCTTGAGGAGTTCAGTTAGAGGTTTAGCAACTTTGGAGAAGTTCTCGACAAAGCGACGACAATAGCTCGCTAAGCCCAGAAAACTCCGAACTTGCTTGACCGATTCAGGTGGAGTCCAATTAAGGACGGCTTGAACTCGCTCAGGGTTAATAGCAATACCTTTACCAGATATTACATGACCCAGATAGGTCACTTCTGACAACCAGAATTCACATTTAGAAAATTTGGCATAAAGGCGATGCTCTCGAAGTTTCTTCAACACTAGCCTTAGATGTTCGGCATGTTCTTCCTCGTTCTTGGAGTAGATGAGTATATCATCAAGGTAAACCACGACGAATTTATCCAAATACTCCATGAAGATTGAATTCATCAATCGAGAAAACGTGGCTGGAGCGTTGGTTAAACCGAAGGACATGACGGTGTACTCATATTGGCCATAACGAGTAACAAAGGCCGTTTTAGGAATGTCCCCGTTCCTGATTTTGATTTGATGGTAGCCCAACCTCAAATCCATCTTGGAGAAGATTGAGGATCCAGCGAGCTGATCATACAGGTCATTGATCCTGGGGAGCGGATATTTGTTCTTGATTGTGACCAAATTGACAGGTCGATAATCTACAACCATCCGGTCCGTACCATCCTTCTTCTTGACGAAGAGGACGGGGCAAGCCCACGGAGATGAACTAGGTTGGATGAAACCCTTTTTCAAGGACTCATCGAGTTGTTTCTTAAGCTCGGCTAGTTATAGTGGTGCCATCTTATAGGGTCTTCTAGCAATCGGGACGGTTCCTGGAATGAGGTCTATTACGAACTCCACATCCCTGTCAGGTGGAACACCTGGCAATTCCTCTGGGAAGACATCCGGGAAGTCACGGACTACCGGGACGTCCTCAAGGTCTGGCAAAGGGCTGGCGTTAAGAGAATATAACTGTCGCTTAGCTATTCGGTTCAAGACATTGACTATCTTCCCCGAAGGATGGGTGAGTTGAACAGTCCTAGAGAAGCAATCAATTTTGGCATGATGAGCTGACATCCAGTCCATACCCAAGATGATATTAATATCTGAAGATTTGAGAGCTATCAAAGATGCAAGGAAAACAAGTCTGTCGACTTGGATTTCATTTCCATAACTTACCCTGGAGGTTTGCCATCTAGAACCGGGAGTAGAAATTTCCATAGTGGATGGCATGTCATAGAATGTGGTGTTATGCAGACGAGCATAGTTCTCGGATATAAATGAATGAGATGCTCCTGTATCGAAAAGAACAGATGCCGGGTGGCAATTAACAAGGAGCGTACCGAGAACGACATTGGGATCTTCTTGAGCTTCTTCGGCAGAGATACAATTGACATTGCCACGTGTAGCGGTGGCCGGCTTGGCGTGGAACACTTTCCCTGTCGGCTTGCCACGGCCAACAGCTTTAGCAGGTTGGTTGGGGTTAGTCTGGGGACACTCACGCATATAGTGGCCAGATTCCCCACACTTAAAGCAAGTCACGGAACTGGTACGTGGAGGAGCACTGTTGGTTGGACCACCATAGAGTTTGGCTGGTGCAGACTGTTGAACGGGACGAGGCGCCTGGAAGGATGGCCTCGGTGTGAACCTGGGTGGCAGGGCAGTGTAGGGCACCCACACGCGGCGCTTCTGAGGACCAGCACCGAATGAGGAACCCACGTCACGGCCATGCTTGCGTGTTGCGTCATAATCAGTCTGACCAGTCTCAGCACTGATGGCCTTGTTAACAAGCTTCTGAAAAGATGTGCACTCATGCAGACGGAGGTCGCGGCGAAGCTCAGGACTAAGTCCCTTACGGAACCTTGCTTGCTTCTTGGCATCAGTAGAAACTTCCTCAGTGGCATATCGTGCGAGGTTACCGAACTCCCTGCTGTAAGCATCCACAGAGAGTCGGCCCTGAGTGAAACTGCAAAATTCCTCACGTTTACGGTCCATGAGACCCTCCGGGATGTGATGTTCACGGAAAGCCTCGCTGAATTCAGCCCAAGTAGTGACATGGCCCGCTGGGCGCATAGCTCCATAATTCTCCCACCATAGACTGGCGGGGCCTTCAAGATGATATGCAGCAAAGGTGACCTTGTCAGCCTCAGCTACTAGCGCGGAACGCAGTTTGTGAGAGATACTGCGAAGCCAGTCATCAGCGTCGAGAGGCTCGACAGAGTGGTGGAACGTGGGTGGATGTAACTTGATGAAATCACTGAGTGACACCACGTTATTTCTCTGATGGTGTGCTGTGTTCTGTTCAATACGCTCCAACAAACGGTTGGTCTCCCGCTTGTTTCTCTCGGCTTCCAGCATAACCTCGGCTAGGGAAGGAGGATGAGGCCGATTTGCATTCCTGAATTCACTGCCTTCGGCCGGCTCTTGAGGAGCAGGGTTATTGCGCGTGTTGACCATCCTAGGTAAACAAGACAATGATTTAGTCAGAATGATAAGATTCCGACATAGGATACAGAATGTAAGGAATAACTCGGAATGCAAGATGATCATCCGTATGACATGGTAGATACAGAAACTGCTTCTTTATTCCATCGTCATACACACCATACAAGGTTTAGTACAAGACCAGACAAGGTACTATTACGGTGAAAGGAAGATTACATCACATCGGAGGCATCCCAAGCTCCTATACATTATTTTTCTACACCTCCAGAAGTGGTACAAACTAGGTCATATCCCACGAGTCACGCAGGACGATAGACGACACAGCTAGTATGAACTAGTGATACTACCACTAACTCAGACCGATCCGTAGTAGTCCTCGTAGAAGTTACCTCCATAGCCTGGAAGCTCAACATGATCATCCGGGAACAGACGATCTCGCGGAGCTTGTGGACCATAGGGGCTAGGATGAGGTCTTGGACCAACAGACGGTGGCCTGCGGGGACCGCGAGGTGGGGTGATGCCTCCTACATCACGCCAACCCATCACATCTGGCAGAGCAGATCTCACAGGATAGAGATCGCGCATATCCGAATATCCAGCTTGCACCGCCGGTGCAAACCGAGTCAATGTGGCCCAATGGTCAGCACGGGTATTGAAAAGCTCTAGCCTCAAGGCCCGATTTTCACGGTCCTTATCCTCGAGCATCTCAGCAGTGGTGCGAGTCCGTGAATCCTCCTGAGTGGAGTCAGCATAGATAGCCTGGAGATACCCTTGTGCTACCGGAAGTGATCCTGGCATATACCGGAAATCAGAGTCCCGAAATAGGCCAGACCTGACTCGCATGATGGTCATCATAGAGTAGGCGGCGTCCTGCACAGCCATCTCAATAGTAACCCCGAGTCCATAGGAACAGTGAAGGGGCTCGGTGGATCCAGGATAAGATGGAAATATCCTGACAATGCAGAGATACTGGCTTTGATTAAAGTCTCGAGATTGCTCTTCGACCGTGTACTCAGGATACCAACGGTATCCAGCCTCAGTCATTACCCTGACCAACATGGCGGTATGGCCGGGTACATCTAGGCATCGAGTCAGGCGAACCACTTGATTGAGGTCGCGAGTGGCCATCCGAAAGCACAACCATAATGCAAAGGCATTAGAATTTCTAGCAAAATTTCGGCAGCATAACAGCTGTAAATGCTCAAAAAGGATTTTGAGACATTTGACAAAGGATTTCATACACACTCAACAACATCATATCAAGGTTCTGAGTCCATCCTGGCAACATAATGTCGTAGTAGAACTGATATAGGCTTGTATCCATCAAACCTATAAGGTACTACTGATTAGTAACACGTGATCCTGATAGAGAGAAAAGATCCTAATTCCTTAACCCCCGGTGGAAGAATATACTGACTCAGATCAGAATGTCATAAGATAAAGAAGTAAAAAAGAGCCTTACGTTCCAACCCACAAACAATTCCCCTACATATAACTAAAGAATTTCTAGACTCAACATCGACCAGTTTGGCTTGGAGAACCTACAGGCAGTCCGGCTCTGATACCAACGCTGTCAGGACCCCGACTCAATGTCACATCGATCTAGCTTGTAACACCTCATATCACTTTGCGGCCTCACGCACGGTATCCCCACGGGTGTCGCCTTACCTTTGCCCGGGACCGTTTGCGCCTTTTGGCTCACGTATATGATAGTGTCGCTAGCATCCATATGATAAGGAGCCCGGGCTGACATGACTAGTCATAAATCCAAAGTGGCACAGGCTTACAGGGACAGGCATCCATGACCCAGCTTCGAACGTGTCAGTCATCAGCAAGTGGGTCCGGGCTGTAGCACTGGGCTAGCAGGACTCCGGTAAACCAGGCTATAGCGGGCTAACAGGACTCCGGTACTCAATGCGTGACATTTCCCCGAAGGGACAGACACAAGAACGAAGAAGGACACATGCCGGCCAGCCTAAGTGTTCCGGAGTAGTAGCAAGCTACCATGGCTCAGTGGAGACACTAGGAGACATTTCCCGGTAAGAGAGGCTACTAAAGATAAACAACTAGATAGTCAGATCCCACACATACCAAGCATTCCAATAACATACACACAATATGCTCGATATGTGCAAATACAACATGGCATCACAACATGACTCTACGACACAAGTACTTTATTTAAGGCTCAGGGAGCCATACATAACATACACAAAGGTACGGGTCACACGACCCAGCATTCAAGTCATACAGTCATACAAACCAGCAGCGGAAGTAACTTGTCTGAGTACAGACAACTAGTAAAATAAAAGAGGCTTGGAAAGCCTAGCTATACTACGTGGTCCTTCACAAGCTCAGGATCACCACCTGGGCCTTAGCCTACTCATTGATGTCAACGTCTACGTAGAACCCATCAGAAGGGGTTGCAGCGTCTTCTGTAAAAATGTAAATTATAGCAACATGAGTACAAAGGTACTCAGCAAGACTTACATCAAATCCTACATACATGCACATTATCAAGAAGGGTTGGTGGAGTTGTTGCAGCAAGCCAGCTTTGACTCTTGGCTAGGCTAACCTACGAGACTCCAACTTGAAATGGTTTTGCTCACACGAGTCCACTACTCACCACTTCAATACACTACCGAGGATCCACCTCCGTCTTCCTACGGAAGAGCCATCCTCGGCACTCACACTTATCTTGAGGCTTTTAGTAGTTTCCATTTACTTGTCTATGAACTGTATAGGCAACCAAGTAGTCCTTTACCGCGGACGCGGCTATTCGAATAGATCATGATAACCCTGCAGGGGTGTACTTCTTCATACATGTTTCCACCACTTAGCGTCTGCACACGACATGTGCTCGACAGACTTCAAGCGAAAGCCGACGTGGGTGTAGACCACGACCTACCTAAACACCTAAGTCTCTAGTCCAGGTTTATCGCCTATCCAGGTTCCATCTGTAGGGAGTCCGGCCGAGGTTTCCCATACGGCCCTGAACGATGTGAACAGGGTTCCCGAGATACCTAACGGGTATTCGGTACACCCGGCCACGTACCTACCGCATCACAGCCCACCCCTACGGTCAGCGCTGTCCACGGCCTCCAGTAGGCTACAAACACCAGAAACTACTTGCAACTCCTGGACAGAGAGCTGGGGTGAATAAGAAGTCGAGCGGGGTCATATTTCAGGGCCCAATGCATGGTAGTAGCTGTATCTTAAATCACACATACAGATCTCAGTGCTTAAGGTTGGCTTCAATGAAACAACCCACCATGTACTCCTACATGGCCTCTCATCGATACCTTTACCAAATCGTGTTCACCACATCACTCCCATTACCGACATAATCATTTCACTCTAGCCCATCACCCAGATGAACCAGACCTGACACGACTCTAAGCATAGCAGGCATAGCAAGGTAGGAACAACACATACATATGGCTCAATCAGCTCCTACACATGCTAGTGGGTTTCATCTAGTTACTGTGGCAATGACAGGTCATGCAGAGGAAATGGGTTCAACTACCGTAGCACACAGCAGTTTGAAACGCGTTGTCTTAATGTAGTAAAAGAGAGCAGGAGCGAGAACATGGGATTGTATCGATATGATCAAATGGTTGGTTGCTTGCCTGATGATTCGATGCACTGATACGGTTCTTCGTTAGGGTAATCACGGTACTCCTCGGAGGTAGAACCTGCCGCAAAGAACACCGATACACAACCATCACCAAACAATGTGCGACAATATGATGCATGCATGAAACATGGCAATATGAGTGTGTTGGGCTAATGCAACTAAGACCAGAAGGGTTTGAACCAATTTGAACCAAAGATTCAAATTTCAAACTCATACATGGCCCTTTGAAGTGTTTTACCTTGTTCTGCAATAATCATCAAGTTAACTTGTTTAATCATGCATGAGAATAGTACAGATGGATAGATTGGATTTTTCTGATCATTTTTCATATATAATTTGTCCGATTTGGAGTTACAGAATAAAAGTTATGAATTTTTGAAATTTAAACTATATTCTGGAATTTCCTATATTAGATTAAATCCAGAAAATCAATTACTGCGTCAGCCTGACGTCAGTGTGACATCAGCAGGTCAACGGGACACGTCCGGGTCAAACCTGACAGTGGGTCCCGCGTGTCAGTGTGATTAATTAAACTAAAATTAATTTAAACTAATCCTAATTAGTTAACAGGGCTGGGCCCCACCTGTCATAGACTCAGGGGAGTCAACCAGGGCCCACCCGTGGTCAAACCCGGGTCGGCTGCACCGGCGTTTAGCCGCCGGCGAGCCCGACGCGGCGGCGGAAGTGGTTTTTGCCGTTCCGGCAACCAAACGAGCCGCGGAGGCCACCGGAGAGGAGCTGAGGACGAGCCGCAGCTCTTGGTGGAGTCCGTTGGGGTCGGGGTGGCCGGGGTTGGCGCTGGCGACGACTTTGGCGGCCACCGGAGTTCGGCCGAAGTCGAACTTGTCGCTAGGGGGGTCGGTGAGGTGCGGGGAGTAGCTAGTTAGGTGCTACGTGACGCGGTGAGCATGATGGACACCATGGAGTGGTCGAAGGGTGACCGGGAGCACGTCGGCGACGAGCTCCACGGTGGTGGGTGCGGTTGAGCTCTGGGAGGTCGCTACACGGCTCGGGAGCAAGAAAAGAAGGGAGGGGAAGATGGCTAAGCTCACGGGGAGTTCGACGAAGCCCTTGGTGCGGACGGGGACGGACCGGAGCGACGACGGTGTTGAAGGGGATCTCCGGCGACGGCGGACTCGGGCGAGGTCGGTGCGGTGGACTTGGGCGTTGCGAGCGCTCGGGGCTCGGCTTGCTCGATGAAGTGGACAGCGGCGGAGCTCCTGGACACGACGAGAGGACGCACGGGCGGCGGGGAGCGCGGCTACGACGTAGGCACGGTGGCGGTAGCGTCGGCCATGGCTGGGGGGCGCGAGGGGGAGGAGCTCGAGAGGAAAGGAGGTGTCTGGGGGGTTCGGGAGAGAGAGGGAGAGCGATCCATGACGTCACCGGGCGAGGGGAGCGGCGAGGCGGCGAGCAGGTGCGTGGCGCGCGCTGCGGTCGCCGTCGGGCACCTGCCTGCCTGCCTGGCCGGCAAGTAGCTCGCTGCAGCGGCGCTGGGCTGGACCGGCAGGTGGGCCGGGTGCTGGCGCCAGGTAAGTTTTTCTATTTTTTTTTTCTGTTTTCTGTTTTTTTAATACTTCTGCAACTTTGTTGATT
This sequence comes from Triticum dicoccoides, assembly GCF_002162155.2. Classification (NCBI taxonomy): domain Eukaryota; kingdom Viridiplantae; phylum Streptophyta; class Magnoliopsida; order Poales; family Poaceae; genus Triticum; species Triticum dicoccoides. The sequence continues at coordinate 256,849,992 of NC_041386.1, read as the reverse complement.
TATTAAAAATACTTAGGCAACTCCTAAAATCACCAAACTACTCCTGGTCCATAGTTGGATTATTTCCAACATGAAACATTTTAGTTTGGAGATATTTGAGCATCTGAATATTTTATATAATTTTAAATGCCCAAATTCAAATATCTATGATTTAATTCAAAGACCCTAAGATGACCTAGGAAAATGAGCATCACTTCTGGCAGAGGTTCTAAACCAAGACAAAAATGATGGGCATTTTAGAAGGGCATTTCAGGTTCATTGAAAAAGTTTTTAGTAAACCCTAGTTGGTTTCAGAGGGGGCTGGGGGTTCTGTCATCCCCATTTCAGGTTTCTGATGAAAGAATAAACATGATGCAACACTCTAATGCATGACTAGCTAGGGTGTGACATTTCCACCATAGCGAACTTGTAGTCAGTGTTGTTGACAAACCTGGCAAAATGGTCACAAGGCTCTGTGGCCATGCAATAGTGGTAGATGAGGACATGATGGCACACGCACAACTGGGTGACGAAAACCATTTGATCTATCTGGGATGACCATCGGTGTACTGGAGGTTGTGCTAACCACTTTGTACTTACCTCAAGCAAGCAACTACTCCACAGTGTTGATGTAGTCCTCCACCACGGCCGAGTCAATGGTGTACACCACTGAGAGATCCGTCTCACTCGCATGGTCTCCACTTTATGCACACCAAACTCCAGTGGAGCGCCGCTAGATATCCTCTCTGTATGTGTCATTGTGGGTGTGCTTGTTGTGTTGTGGGCATGATCTAAAGGTTGAAGAGACTAAGGTTATAATGGACTCAGGAATTAATGGGGAAGCTGGACGGCCTGGAATATCGGCACGCCTGGATGGCAATTTTTGCAGCGGGTAACTCCATCGTGTCACACGTAACTCCATCGTGGCAACGTGCGCGGCGCAACCGCATGCATATGGGGCCCCCAATGTGATCGTGCGCCAGCTCCAACTGCTAGCACACCACGCGCGGAGGGATGCATGCAGAGCGCTCCGCGGCTGCCTCAACGGTGAGCAACCATATGCATATAGAAGTTGAACATGCAGGAAAAAGTCATCCACAAGCCGATCGCGTGGAGGGACGTGAGCAGAGGGCACCGCAGCGCCTAGCGGTGAGCAGAGGCCGACATGGTGAGGTGCACGCGGGCAACAGACAAGCGTGCATCGACTAATTGTGTGGGAAGACCGATAATAACAAAGACATTTCCTGCTAATAAGCTGTGTGTGTTCTTGACAAACGATGCTTGTTGTTAAATTATTGTCTGCCATTCTTGATATCATCATCAACCTGTTCCTGAGTTTAATCATTTGTTATGATTTTCTCAGTCTGCACAATATCTACGTTCTCTCTGTACAGAAAAATATTCATTACTGTGAATAGTGTGCTCTGATGGGCACACAAGTATATGAATCATAGCCCTGGGCGAGCAATGTGCCCGCACGCGTTGTGCTAGCTCGCTATTCCTTCTATGCTAAGTTTCCATTAATTGATCGTGTTTTATGAACACGCTACCCTTTCCGGCCATTTCCTCATCGGTTTTCCGCCGCCACCCAACAATATTGCGCATAAACCTAGGCGATACGTGACACACCGATGCAACAAGCATTGCCTATAGCCCATATACCTTTTCCAAGCATGCAAACCCATCGAAGCTCTGCCTCTGCCATCAACCTCCTCGACGAGGAAAATGAGAAGGCGCCATGGCCCGTCGAGGCCGAGGGTGTCCCTGAAAACACGATGGACAACGCCGTGCTGCATGTCATCGCCAGGGTTGAGAAGACCCTTGACGCATGGCGCTTCAGCGTTGCGGATCAAGATAGGCATGTCAACGCCGAGAGGATGCAACTCGTCGAACAACATGATCGCTGCCTCACCATAGAGCAAGTTAGGTGTGTCCACGCCGATAGTCCGCGACTCGCCACAATAGCTTCCAATCTAGTCTCAAGAAAGCACCCTTCGAGATTCTTTATGGACGAAGATGTCGAACACCTTTAAACCGGTCAGAAACCATTTCAATACAATTCTTTGGACCGGATATGATCCAGGAGGCAGAAGAGCAAGTTCACATCATTCGTGAGAAATTGAAAACAGCCCAGTCTCATCAAAAGAGCTAGTATGACCATCCTCATAAGGAAGTGGCTTATGGAGTTGGCGACAAGGCTTACCTTCGGGTTACCCCTCTAAAGGGTACCCATCGTTTCCGTATTAAGGACAAGTTGGCTCCTCGTTACATTGGTCCTTTTCACATTATCGCTAAACGACGAGAGGTTGCCTACCAGTTGGAACTACCCCCCACATCTTTCTTGAGTTCATGATGTCTTCCACATCGCTCAACTCAGGTGTTGTTACTCGAATCCAATATGTGGAGTGGATCATGAAATGCTTGATCTCCAAGATAACCTCACTTATCGAGAGTACACAGTTCGTATTCTTGATGAGGCAGAGCATGTCACTCGATGTCAAAACATCAAGTTTCTCAAGGTTTAGTGGTCTCATCATTCTGAGAGAGAAGCTACTTTGGAAGGAGAAGATCGTCTTTGACTGGTGTACCCCACCCTCTTCCCAACGCCTCCTGAATCTCGGGACGAGATTCTTTCGAGTGGGGGCGAGTTGTCACATCCCTAGTTCTGGTATGACCTAGGATAGCTTTCATGTGTTGCGTCGTGTTTAAATTGCATTTAAACTTGAATTGGGGATTGATCCAAACCCTAGCATCAAATTAAATCAAATAGGGTTGAAAAAAAATCTTTTCCAATGAACTCAAAATGCCCTTTAAAAATGTTCATCATTTCAGGATTAAGGTGGAAGCATCTACCAAAATGGTTCACATTTTTGCAGGACATATTTGGGCATTGAATTAATTATATAAGTATTTGAATTGGGGATAAATTCCTATAAATATTTTTACTAGCTCCAATAATTTTGAAACTTGGTGAAGGCCTCTAGAATATTTCAGTTAGTGCCCATAAAAAGTTTTAGAATTTTTCAAAGTGGTTTAGCATTTGAACTAAACCCAAAATAAATTACACAAATAGAAAAAGAAATAAAATAGTGAAAACATAAAGGAGAGAGAGAAGCCCACCTAGGCCTTACCTGGCCGGCCCAGCCCACTACTTGGCGCTGCCAGTCATCCCCAACCTCCCACTAGGAGGACTATGGTGCGTGTTGTCTGTGCGCTAGCACATTCAGGCCACGTCCTCCTTGCCGTCTTCTCTTCAACACGCCTAGATGGAGCCACGACACCCCCTCGGCTCTCTCTCACTGTCCCCCATCCCTATCCTCCTCTCCGTCTCTCTCCCTCACGAACGATCGTGTGCCCCATCACCGCCGCACGCTACTGTCGCGCCCACGGCCACAGCCTCGCCTCTCCAACGCGTGCACGATCGAGCATCGCCACGTCTCCCTCATCCTCTCCATCAAGCCATGCGACGCCAGATGCCCTGCATCGCAGTCTTCCACCTTTGGTTGCCCAGATCTTCGGTGAATGCATGCCGCCTCCAATGCGCCCCGCCCTTGCCTCTGCCTTGTTTGTATCTACGGTGAGCTGCTGCACACCTCCCTTTCCGTGCTTATTTGCACTGCTTAGCCATCGTTCCCGTCAAGGCTGAGATCCTGCTCCACTAGCCAAGTCGCCGACGAACCCAGAGCTCGAGCCCGTAGTCACCGAGTGCATCACCATGCTTCTAGCATTGCCAGCAACCCACCCAGCAGCCCAGCTTGCTCCTTGATGTCTACTACCCAACCTTCTTCTTGTAGATGTTCTTGGGCCTCCAAGTGCAGAGGTTTGTAGGACAGTAGCAAATTTCCCTCAAGTGGATGACCTATGGTTTATCAACCCGTCAGAGGCATAGGATGAAGATGGTCTCTCTCAAACAACCCTACAACCAACTAACAAAGAGTCTCTTGTGTCCCCAACACACCCAATAATACCATGGTAAATTGTATAGGTGCACTAGTTCGGTGAAGAGATGGTGATACAAGTGCAATATGGATGGTAGATAAAGGTTTTTGTAATCTGAAAATATAAAAACAACAAGGTAACTAATGATAAAAGTGAGCACAAACGGTATTGCAATGCATTGAAACAAGGCCTAGGGTTCATACTTTCACTAGTGCAAGTTCTCTCAACAATAATAACATAATTGGATCATATAATTATCCCTCAACATGAAACAAAGAGTCACTCCAAAGTCACTAATAGCGGAGAACAAACGAAGAGATTATTGTAGGGTACGGAACCACCTCAAAGTTATCGTTTTTGATCGATCTATTCAAGAGTCCGTAGTAAAATAACACGAAGCTATTCTTTCCGTTCAATCTATCCTAGAGTTCGTACTAGAATAACACCTTAAGACACAAATCAACCAAAACCCTAATGTCACCTAGATACTCCAATGTCAGCTCAAGTATCCGTGGGTATGATTATACGATATGCATCACACAATCTCAGATTCATCTATTCAACCAACAGAAAGAACTTCAAAGAGTGCCCCAAATTTTCTATCGGAGAGTCAAGACTAAAACGTGTGCCAACCCCTATGCATAACTTCACGAGGTTACGGAACTCGCAAGTTGATCACCAAAACATACATCAAGTGGATCACGTGATATCCCATTGTCACCACAGATAAGCACATGCAAGACATACATCAAGTGTTCTCAAATCCTTAAAGACTCAACCCAATAAGATAACTTCAAAGGGAAAACTCAATTCAACACAAGAGAGTAGAGGGGGAGAGACATCATAAGATCCAAATATAATAGCAAAGCTCGCGATACATCAAGATCATACCAAATCAAGAACACGAGAGAGAGAGAGAGAGAGAGAGAGAGAGAGAGAGAGATCAAACACATAGCTACTGGTACATACCCTCAGCCCCGAGGCTGAACTACTCCCTCCTCATCATGGAGAGCGCCGAGATGATGAAGATGGCCACCGGAGAGGGATTCCCCCCCTCCGGTAGGGTGCCGGAACAGGTCTAGATTGGTTTTCGGTGGCTACAGAGGCTTGCGGCGGCGGAACTCCCGATCTAGCTTATGTTCTAGAAGCTTGGGTATATATAAGAGGTTTTGGCGTCGGGAACAAGTCAGGGGGGTCTCCGAGGTTGCCACGAGGTAGGGGCGCGCCTAGGGGGGTAGGGCGTGCCCCCCATCCTTGTGGGTTCCCCGAGACTCTTCTGGCCCATCTCCAATACTCCGTGGGCTTCTTCTATTCCAAAAAGAATCTCCGTGAAATTTCAGGTCAATTGGACTCTGTTTGGTTTTCCTTTTCCGCGATACTCAAAAACAAGGAAAAAACAAAAACTGGCACTAGGCTCTAGGTTAAGAGGTTAGTCCAAAAAATCATATAAAATAGCATATAAATGCATGTAAAACATCCTAGATGGATAATATAATAGCATGGAACAATAAAAAATTATAGATACGTTGGAGACGTATCAAGCATCCCCAAGCTTAATTCCTGCTCATCCTCGAGTAGGTAAATGATAAAAACAGATTTTTTTGATGTGGAATGCTACCTAACGTAATTTCCAAAGTAATTTTCTTTATTGTGGCATGAATATTCAGATCCATAAGATTCAAGACAAAAGTTTAATATTGACATAAAAACAATAATACTTCAAGCATACTAACCAAGCAATTATGTCTTCTCAAAATACATAGCCAAAGAAAACTCATCCCTACAAAATCATATAGTTTGTCCATGCTTCATTTTTGTCACACAAAATGCTCCCATCATGCACAACCCCGATGACAAGCCAAGCAATTGTTTCATACTTTAGTATTCTCAAACTTTTTCAACTTCGACGCAATACATGAGCACGAGCCATGGACATAGCATTATGGGTGGAATAGAGTATAATGATGGGGGTTATGTGGAGAAGACAAAAAAAGAGGAAGTCTCACATTGACGCGGCTAATCAACGGGCTAGGGAGATGCCAATCAATTGATGTCAATGCAAGGAGTAGGGATTGCCATGCAAATGATGCACTAGATCTATAAATGTATGAAAGCTCAATAAAAAAACTAAGTGGGTGTGCATCCAACTTGCTTGCTCACGAAGACCTAGGGCATTTGTGGAAGCCCATTGTTGGAATATAGAAGCCAAGTTCTATAATGAATACAACTCGATACTAGAACAAAGTATGACTCTATATGAATGCCTCCGGCGGTGTATCGGGATGGGAAATGAATCAAGAGTGATATGTATGATAAATTATGCATGGTGGCTTTGCCACAAATACGATGTCAACTACATGATCATGCAAGGCAATATGACAATGATGATGTGTGTCATGATGAATGGAACAGTGGAAAGTTGCACGACAATATATCTCGGAATGGCTATGAAAATGCCATAATAGGTAGGTATGGTGGCTGTTTTGAGGAAGATATAAGGAGGTTTATGTGTGACAGAGAGTATCATATCACGGGGTCTGGACGCACCGGTGAAGTTTGCACGAACTCTCGAGGTGAGAAAGGGAAATGCACGGTACCGAAGCTAGCAATGATGGAAGTGTGAGAGTGCGTATAATCCATGGACTCAACATTAGTCATAAAGAACTCACATACTTATTGCAAAAATATACAAGTCATCAAAAACCAAGAATTACGTGCATGCTCCTAGGGGGGTAGATTGGTAGGAAAAGACCATCGCTCGTCCCGACCGCCACTCGTAAGGAAGGCAATCAAAGAACACCTCATGCTTCAAATTTGTCACACAACGGTTACCATACGTGCATGCTACAGGACTTGCAAACCTCAACACAAGTATTTCTCAATTTCACAATTACTCAACTAGCACGACTCTAATATTACCATCTTCATATCTCAAAACAATTATCAAGTATCAAACTTCTCATAGTATTCAATGCACTTTATATGAAAGTTTTTATTATATCCCTCTTGGATGCCTATCATATTAGGACTGGTTTCATAACCAAAGAAAATTACCATGCTGTTTAGAGACTCACAAAATGATATAAGTGAAGCATGAGAGTTCATCTATTTCTTCAAAATAAAACCACCGCTGTCCTCTAAAACGATATAAGTGAAGCACTAGAGCAAATGACAAACTACTTCAAAAGATATAAGTGAAGATCAATGACCAGTCGAATAATTATGCAACTATGTGAAGACTCTCTAACATTTAAGAATTTCAGATCTTGTTATTTTATTCAAACAGCAAGCAAAATAAAATAAAATAAAATGACGCTCCAAGAAAAACACATATCATGTGGTGAATAAAAATATAGCTCCAAATAAACTTACCGATGAACGAAGACGAAGGAGGGGACGCCATCCAGGGCATCCCCAAGCTTAGGCTCTTGGTTTTCCTTGAATATTACCTTGGGGTGCCTTGGGCATCCCCAAGCTTAGGATCTTTCCACTCCTTATTCCATAGTCCATCGAATCTTTACCCAAAACTTGAAAACTTCACAACACAAAACTTAACAGAAAACTTGTAAGCTCCGTTAGTATAAGAAAATAAATCACCACTTAGGTACTGTTGTGAACTCATTCTAAATTCATGTTGTTGTAATATATACTGTACTCCAATTTCTCTATGGTTCATACCCTCCGATACTACTCACAGATTCATCAAAATAAGCAAACAACACAATGAACAAAGAATCTGTCAAAAACAGAACAGTCTGTAGTAATCTGTATCAAACATATACTTCTGTTACCCCAAAAATTCTGAAATAAATTTTATGACGTGAGCAATTTGTCTATTAATCATCTTCAAAAAGAATTAACCTAATCTTACTCTCCAGTAAAAAAATGGCAGCAAAACTCGTGAGCGCTAAAGTTTCTATTTTTTACAGCAAGATCGCGAAGACTTCACCCAAGTCTTCCCAAAGGTTCTACTTGCACAAACAGTAATTAAAACATAAAACCACATCTAAACAGAGTCTAGATGAATTATTTATTACTAAATAGGAGCAAAAATAAAGAACAAAAATGAATTTGGGTTGCCTCCCAACAAGCGCTATCGTTTAACGCCCCTAGCTAGGCATGATTATTTCAATGATGCTGACAGAAAAGATAAGAATTGAAACATAAAGAGAGCATCATGAAGAATGACTAGCACATTTAAGTCTAACCCACGTCCTATGCATAGGGATTTTGTGAACAATAATCAACTAGCATAGGAAGGCAAAACAAGCATAACTTTAAAACTTTATGCACATAGAGAGGAAACTTGATATTATTGCAATCCCTAGAAGCATATATTACTCCCTCATAGTAAATTTTTCAGTAGAATCATGAATGAATTCAACAATATAACCATCACATAAAGCATTCTTTTCATGATCTACAACCATAGAAAATTTACTATTCTCCTCATAAGCAAAATTCTTCTCATTCGGAATAGTGGGAGTATCATAAGAAACTCTAATACTATAAATTGTTTCCACATTAAAAGAGTAATGTTCAGAAAGAGGGTAATCATAATCATGACAAGTTTTATAAATATAACCATCACTACTTTTTATAGCATAAGTGTCATCACAATAATCATCATAAGTAGCAACTTTGTTCTCATCATAATCATTTGAAACCTCTTCCAAGATAGTGGAATCATTACTAAATAAAGTCATGACCTCTCCAAATCCACTTTCACAATTATCACATATGACTCAACATCCTCCAAAATAGTGGGATCATCACTTCCTAAAGTTGACACTCTTCCAAACCCACTTTCGTGAATATAATCATCATAAATAGGAGGCATGCTATCATCATAATAAATTTGCATGTCAAAACTTGGGAGGTTAAATATATCATGTTCATGAAACGTAGCATCCCCAAGCTTGGGACAAACATTAATTGCAGCAAATAAATTCTCAAACATGTCATTTTCATCAAACATAGCATCCACAAGCTTGGGCCTTTTCATATCATAAGCATAATCACTCTCATCATTAATAATATGGATAGAACCAATAGTATAGCAATTATCATCATCGCAATGAGTAATAGGAGCAACATCATTTGGGAGGGATACCTTTTTACCTTTGCTTCTATGTCTTTTGTTTTGCTTCTTCGCATCGTGTGTGGGTTTAACCCTCTTTTTTGAGCTCCTTATTAATGAGATTGGTTGGATAGAAAGCTCTTCCTCGTTACCTGATTCACCATAAGAAATAATAGGAGGATATTGGGAAGTCTCTTCCCTTTCATTAGTATTCTCTTCATCTTCTATTTGTTTTCTTGTCTTTATGTAATTGGCAATATAAGGATTTTTAATGCAATTCACTACACAATACATATAAATTTCCTCTAGATCAAAATCAAGAACTTTATCAAGGGCAAATTATGGAATATCCTTAGTTATACGTTTCATTTCTTCATAACCTAGAAGAAAACTAAGTTCATTATGATGCGCAAGGGAAATCAAGCTATCACAATTTTTGGACACGATTCGATCATGAAACAATTTGCATTGGATATTTAAATGACCATGTTCATTGCAAAGTTCACAAGGATGGCTAAGAAAATTTAAGTTTTCAACACTAACATCTAGCCTTTCTTGCAACCATTTAGTTTCTAAATACTTATGCCTCTTGCAAAATCTATCTTCCCTATTTGGTGTGTACTTGCAAACTCTATGCACTCCACAAAAATTGACATGCTTATAAGAGACATTTTCATCATGACTAGTGCAATCATCATTAGTACCATGGATATTCAAGGAATTCATACTAACAATATTGCAATCATGCTCGTCATTCAAAAATTTAGTGCCAAACATTCTAATGCATTCTCCTTCTAACACTTTGGCACAATTATCGGAATCCTTATTTTCATGAAAGACATCAAAAAAGATGAAGCATATGAGGTACCCTCAATTCCATTTTTTGTAATTTTCTTTTATAGAATAAACTAGTGATAAAACAAGAAACTAAAATATTCGATGGCAAGATCTAAAGATATACCTTCAAGTGCTAACCTCCCCGGCAACGACGCCAGAAAAGAGCTTGATGTCTACTACACAACCTTCTTCTTGTAGATGTTGTTGGGCCTCCAAGTATAGCGGTTTGTAGGACAGTAGCAAATTTCCCTCAAGTCGATGACCTAAGGTTTATCAATCCGTGGGAGGCGTAGGATGAAGATGGTCTCTCTCAAACAACCCTGCAACCAAATAACAAAGAGTCTCTTGTGTCCCCAACACACCCAATACAATGGCAACCCACCCAGCAGCCCAGCTTGCTCCTTGATGTCTACTACCCAACCTTCTTCTTGTAGACGTTGTTGGGCCTCCAAGTGCAGAGGTTTGTAGGACAATAGAAAATTTCCCTCAAGTGGATGACCTATGGTTTATCAACCCGTGGGAGGCATAGGATGAAGATGGTCTCTCTCAAACAACCCTGCAACCAACTAACGAAGAGTCTCTTGTGTCCCCAACACACCCAATAATACCATGGTAAATTGTATAGGTGCACTAGTTCGGCGAAGAGATGGTGATACAAGTGCAATATGGATGGTAGATAAAGGTTTTTGTAATATGAAAAAATATAAAAACAGCAAGGTAACTAATGATAAAAGTGAGCACAAACGGTATTGCAATGCATTGAAACAAGTCCTAGGGTTCATACTTTCACTAGTGCAAGTTCTCTCAACAATAATAATGTAATTGGATCATATAACTATCCCTCAACATGCAACAAATAGTCACTCCAAAGTCACTAATAGCAGAAAACAAATGAAGAGATTATTGTAGGGTACGAAACCACCTCAAAGTTATCCTTTCTGATCGATCTATTCAAGAGTCTATAGTAAAATAACACGAAGCTATTCTTTCCATTCAATATATCCTAGAGTTCGTACTAGAATAACGCCTTAAGACACAAATCAACCAAAACCCTAATGTCACCTAGATACTCCAATGTCACCTGAAGTATCCGTGGGTATGATTATACGATATGCATCACACAATCTCAGATTCATCTATTCAACCAACACAAAGAACTTCAAAGGGTGCCCCAAAGTTTCTACCAGAGAGTCAAGACAAAAACGTGTGCCAACCCCTATGCATAAGTTCACGAGGTCACAGAACTCGCAAGTTGGTCACCAAAACATACATCAAGTGGATCACGTGATATCCCATTATCACCATAGATAAGCACATGCAAGACATACATCAAGTGTTCTCAAATCCTTAAAATCTACTAGTAGCTATGTGTTTGATCTCCCTCTCTCTCTCTCTCTCTCGTGTTCTTGATTTGGCACGATCCTGATGTATCGCGAGCTTTGATATTATAGTTGGATATTATGATGTTTCTCCCCCTCTATTCTCTTGTGATGAATTGAATTTTCCCTTTGAATATATTATCGGATTGATTCTTTAAGGATTTGAGAACACTTGATGTATGTCTTGCATGTGCTTATCTATGGTGATAATGGGATATCACGTGATCCACTTGATGTATGTTTTGGTGACCAACTTGCGAGTTCTGTGACCTCGTGAACTTATGCACAGGGGTTGGCACACGTTTTTGTCTTGACTCTCCGGTAGAAACTTTGGGGCACTCTTTGAAGTTCTTTGTGTTGGTTGAATAGATGAATCTGAGATTTTGTGATGCATGTCGTATAATCATACCCGCGGATACTTGAGGTGACATTGGAGTATCTAGGTGACATTAGGGTTTTGGTTGATTTGTGTCTTAAGGCGTTATTCTAGTATGAACTCTAGGATATATTGAATGGAAAGAATAGCTTCGTGTTATTTTACTACAGACTCTTGAATAGATCGATCAGAAAGGATAACTTTGAGGTGGTTTCGTAACCTACAATAATCTCTTCGTTTGTTCTCTGCTATTAGTGACTTTGGAGTGACTATTTGTTGCATGTTGAGGGATAGTTATATCATCCAATTACATTATTATTGTTGAGAGAACTTGCACTAGTGAAAGTATGAACCCTAGGACTTGTTTCAATGCATTGCAATACCGTTTGTGCTCACTTTTATCATTAGTTACCTTGCTGTTTTTATATTTTTTCATATTACAAAAACCTTCATCTACCATCCATATTGCACTTGTATCACCATCTCTTCGCCGAACTAGTGCACCTATACAATTTACCATGGTATTATTGGGTGTGTTGGGGACACAAGAGACTCTTTGTTAGTTGGTTGCAGGGTTGTTTGAGAGAGACCATCTTCATCCTATGCCTCCCACGGGTTGATAAACCATAGGTCATCCACTTGAGGGAAATTTGTTACTGTCCTACAAACCTCTGCACTTGGAGGCCCAACAACGTCTACTATGTCAACTACATGATCATGCAAAGCAATATTACAATGAAGGTGTATGTCATAATAATGGAACAGTGGAAGTTGCATGGCAATATATCTTAGAATGGCTATGGAAATGCCATAATAGGTATGTATGGTGGTTGTTTTGAGGAAGATATAAGGAGGCTTATGTGTGATATAGCGTATCATATGACGTGGTTTGGATGCTCCGGTGAAGTTTGCACTGACTCTCGAGGTGAGAAAGGGCAATGCACGGTACCGAAGAGGCTAGCAAATTATGGAAAGGTAAGAGTGCATATAATATATGGACTCACATTAGTCATAAAGAGCTGACATACTTATTGTGAATGCCTATTAGCCCTCGAAGCAACGTACTACTACGCATGCCGCTAGGGGAATAGATTGGTAGGAAAAGACCATTGCTCGTCCCCGACGCCACTCATAAGGAAGACACTCAATAATAAATCATGCTCCAACTTCATAGCTTAAGTAGAGACTATACATGCATGCTATTGGGTTCATGACGGACATGAGTTCATCAAGCTTGGCTATTAACTCTGCGTTATTTTCTTCAATTGCATTCACCCTCTTGGTGGTAGTTCTTTCAACATGCCACTTGGCATGGTTCTATCATCAAGTAGTTTCTTGACATCATCTATGGGCTTCCCCATGATTGTTCCGCCTGCAGATGTATCAAGCTTAGTATTTGACATGTGATTTAAACCATTATAAAACATCTATGGGCTTCCCCATGATTGTTCCTCCTGCAGATCTATCAGGCATAACATTTGACATGTCATTTAAACCATTATAAAACATATGAAGGTGGCTTCCTTCATTCTATCCCACACAAGCGCTAGTGGCTCATGTTCTTCCTGCTTGAAACCTGTAATCCGAGAAAGAAGTTGCATAATTTTTGAAGGTGGACAAAACTTGGATAAGAATTTATTGCAACAATAAGCCCAAGAAGTTATATTGCCTCTAGGCAAAGCTAGCAGCCATTCCATTGCTTTTCCTTTTAGAGAGAAAGGAAATAGATGCAACTTCAGAGCATTTGGGTCATAATCTCCAGTGCATGTCATGTTGCACAATTCCGTGAAATTATGAAAGTGCATACCGACATCTTCATATGCAGAGCCTCCAAATTGGTCTTGTTGAACATGGAAATTAAGTTTGATTTGATCTCATACTCAGCGGCTGCAACCTCAGGTTGTGCTATGGTTTCATACATAAAGTTATTGCTTGGAGTAGAAAAAGTTCAAATATTATGAGCCATGGTAATACTTTTGGGGGTTTTCAACTGACAAGACTTGCAACAAAAAATAAAACAACAACATAAAGAAAAACTGAAACTGAACTTTAACAAAAACTGTAAACACAAAGACTAGGAACACTTAACTCCTCCTAGGCAACGACGCCAGAAAAAGGGCTTGATATTTCCTTTTAGTGATCCAGAAATGTAACAGAAAGTACCCTACACCTATTTCCCCAGAAGTGACCCTTGGTTATCGAACCCGCGGGAGGAAGGTCTCCTTGAAGCTAGGGTCTCTAGCAAGCTTTTGTTAAAGATACAATTCTTGATTTTGACGGGATCAAAATCAAGCAACCTAGAATAAAACACTCATATATATATATATATATATATATATATATATATATATATATAATAAAACTAAGTATGGGTATGAGTTCTTAATGCTTACAACCATGCATTTGTGTTGGGACCATGTTGGGACCCCAATCCTAAGGCACACTGTTCTAGCATGTAAAATATCATATCACTTTGTGGCCTCACGCACCTTATTCCCACGGCTGCAGCCTTACCTTGGCCGGGACCGTTTGCGCCTTTCAACTCATGTATATGATTGTGCCGCTAGCATCCATATGGCAGAGAACCCGGGTTGACATGATTAGTCATAAACCCAAGGTGGCACAAACTTACACGGACATGCATACGTAACCCAACAATGAACGTATTGGTCATCAATGTATGAACCCAAGTCGTAGCAAGCTACTAGGACTTGAAGGAACAACGTGTGACATTTCCCCCAAGGAACAAGCACTGGAACAAAGAAGGATACATGTTGTGCAACCCAAGTGTTCTAGAGCTATAGTGAACTACCATGGCTCAGTGGAAGCACTAGGAGACATTTCCCCATAAGGAAGGCTATCAAGAATAAACAACCAGGTGCCGGATCCCACACATACCAATGCATTTCAAACATAAACACAATATGCACGATATGTGTAGATACAACATGGCATCACAACATAACTCTACAAGCTCAAGTATTTATTTATAAGGCTCCAAAGAGCCATACATAACATGATATTACAAACAGGGGTAATAGGACCCATCATTCAAAGCATACAAGCAACAAAAGCATAACATGTATGAGTACAGACAACTACAAATGAAAAAGACGGAGAAGCCTGACTATCTACAAGACCCTCCCAAGGGTACAAGATCGTAGCTCGGATACAGACTGCTTGTCGAAGGCCATGCAGAATTACTAGTGAGACCGAGGTCTCCTCTGCATAGGTGACCTTGGTACCTTCAGCCACGTCCGTGGAACGCAGCTTATGAGTGATGCTACAAAGCCAATCATCTGCATCAAGTGGCTCAATGGAATTATGGAAGGTTGGTGAGTTCAGGCCAATGAAGTCGGTGATGGAAACCAACTCATTACGTTGATGTGAGGTGTTCTACTCAATCTGTGCCAACAAGCGGTTAGTTTCATGCTTGTTACTCTCAATCCCTAGCATGAACTCTGCCAACAAAGGCTGGTCGACAGGATCCTCCTCATCCCTACTACCTCCGTGGTTCTAGCTATGAGCAACTGAACCTCGGGTAACTGACGACATCCTGAGAAACGAAACCAAGGACAGAATCATCATCAACTATAGGATGCAGAATGCATCACGAAGACATTAGAATGCCTCTAATTCCTAGGACAATTTGGGTAGCTTAATGGCAATAAAATGCTCAAAATAGGAGACATCCTACAATATGGAGTAGTATAACAACTCAACATCATCATGAAAGGATCTATGATAATACAAAACAAACTACATAGGAAGTACTCGAAAACTAGAATATGACTCTGATCACCCAATCCTATGAGTCTACGGAATACTAACTTGTGATCCTGATAGACAGAAGAGAAAGCCTAGTTCCTTAACCCCGTAGGAAAGATAAGATGACTCAGATCAAAAAGACATAAGGTATAAGGAGTAAAAAGATCCTTACGTTCACCTCCCAATCAATTCCTTTATATAACTAAAGAATTTCCAGACTCAACTTCGACCAATTTGGCTTGGTAATCCTATAGTCAGTTAGGCTCTAATACCAAAGCTGTCAGGACCCTGATCCTAAGTCACACCAGTCTAGCATGTAACACATCATATCACTTTGCGGCCTCAGGCACGGTATTCCCATGGCTGTAGCCTTACCTTGGTAGGGACCATTTGTGCCTTTTGGCTCACGTTTATGATTGTGCTGCTAGCATCCATATGACAGAGAACCCAATTCGACATGACTAGTGGTAAACCCAAGGTGGCACGAACTTACAGGGACAGGCATACATAACCCAACAATGAACATGCCGATCATTAATGTATGAACCCAAGTCGTAGCAAGCTACCAGGACTTGAAGGAACAATGCATGACATTTCCCCGAAGGGACAAACACAAGAACAAAGAAGGATACATGCCGGTCAACCCAAGTGTTCTGAAGCAGTAACGAACTACCATGGCTTAGTGGGAGCACTAGAGACATTTCCCCATAAGGATGGTTACCAAGAATAAACAACTAGGTGTCAGATCCCACACATACCAATGCATTTGAAACATACACACAATATGCACGATATGTGTAGATACAACATGGCATCACAACATAACTCTACAAACTCAAGTATTTATTTAGAAGGCTCCGAAGAGCCATACATAACATGATATTACAAAGAGGGGTCACATGACCTATCATTCAAAGCATACAAGCAATGGAAGCATAACATGTCTGAGTACAAAGAACTATAAAAGAAAAAGGTTGGGAAGCCTTACTATCTACAAGACCCTCATAAGGGTACAAGATCATAGCTGGGATACACGCTACTCATCGAAGTCCATGCAGAACTACTAGTGAGACCGAGATCTCCAATGAAAAACATAAATTAAGCAAACATGAGTACAAAGTTACTCGACAAGACTTACATCAGATCCTATCATACATGAAGTAGTATCAAGAGGGGTACCGTGGGGTTTAGCTGCAGCAAGCCAGCTTTGACTCAGTGGCTATCCTGTTCTATGACTACGAGAGTAATTTCTTTGATGTGAGAAAGTGCACACGAGTCCACTATTCACCACAATAATACACTGCTATGTATTCTTTCCCGTCTCCCTACGAGAAGGCCATCCATAGAAATCACACTTCTCTTGAGCATTTTAGAGTACCTACTTCAAGTTGTCTATGTAACATATATGTTTTCCAAGTAGTCCATATACAAGGACGCGGCTATTCGAATAGATCATGTTAACCCTACAGGGGCGTACTTCTTCACACACACTCTCACCACTTACCACCATATACACGCCATGTATCTCAACAACCTTCAAGCGGAAGCATGGAAAGGGTGTCGGGCATGACCTGACTAACCACGCAAGACTCTAGTTCAGGTTTATCGCCTATTTGAGTATGTATCCGCAAGGGATGTCCGGCTGGGGTATCTATCACAACCTCAAATGATGTGTGTAGGGTTCCTGAGCCCACCATACGGGTGTCGCTCGGTACACCGGGCCACGGTGCCTAGTCTGTCCCAAGTCCACCCTACTGGGTGCCACTTGGTAGAAAAATGGCACTACCTACTCATACGTCTCCAATGTATCTATAATTTTTGATTGTTCCATGCTATTATATTATCTGTTTTAGATGTTTGATATGCATTAATATGCTATTTTATATTATTTTTGGGACTAACCTATTAACCTAGAGCCCAGTGCCAGTTCCTGTTTTTCCTTGTTTTTGAGTTTCGCAGAAAAGGAATACCAAACGGAGTCCAAGTGGAATAAAACTTTCGCCATGTTTTTTTGGACCAGAAGACATCCATAAGACTTGGAGATGAATTCGGAGGAGCAATCAGGCGCCCACAAGGACGGAGGGCCTGCCCCCACCCTTGTGCCCCCTGGGTCGGACAAAAGTGACATGCAAGTTCTTTTCCATAAGCACGTATGACTATATTCTTAATACATGCCTACATTATATAAATGAATTGGAGCTAGTTCTGTGTCACCCTATGTTATAACTGTTGCATGGTGAATGCCATCTGACATAATTATCCATCATTGATCCATTGCCTACGAGCTTGT
Source organism: Triticum dicoccoides (assembly GCF_002162155.2). Taxonomy (NCBI): domain Eukaryota; kingdom Viridiplantae; phylum Streptophyta; class Magnoliopsida; order Poales; family Poaceae; genus Triticum; species Triticum dicoccoides. The sequence continues at coordinate 256,832,344 of NC_041386.1, read as the reverse complement.
TTCATATTGATCTTTGCTCTGTTACTTTTCCGTTGCCACTGTTTCAATTGCTACAAAACTGCTACTGTTACTTTTGCCACCGTTACCGTTACTTCCATACTACTTTGCTACTACATACTTTGCTGCAAATATTATATCTTTCAGGTGTGGTTGAATTGACAACTCAGCTACTAATACTTGAGAATATTCTTTGTCTCCCCTTGTGTCGAATCAAGAAATTTGGGTTGAATACTCTACCCTCGAAAACTGTTGCGATCCCCTATACTTGTGGGTTATCAGATGTCTTCAAGGGCCTCATCATGAGCTTCAGGGTATTCTTCTGCACTTATATTAAGAATAACCTCCCTGCTTAGATTTATTTGCAAATTCGTGTATCTGTCCGAGGACGTTTTCATTTATATTAGGGCATAGTACTTAGACAGCATAGCCAATGAGTAGCCCCTGAGCCTAAGGCTAGTTTTAATAAACTGGCTTTGGGATCGAAGCAGAGTATCACAAATTTATAAATGAGTAGCTCCCAAGACTCTGGCTTGCGTGTCTGGAGTACTAATGATTGGGACAGGGGCTAATGGTAAAATATTTGTTTGCAGCTTTCTACCTCGGCTTCGAGCTTGTTGGTACAACGAACGCTGGATCCATTGTCTGGACTGTGCACACGCCCGAGAACAAGTTTGCAGCATCCAAGATTAGATCAAAGCACAAAGGGATCGGTTCTTGGAAGGATCAAAGTGAAGATCTAGAAGACCAAGACTGTCCAGAGAGGCAAGATATCACTAAGAGAAGAACCTCCCTTGCCGGGCAGGCGAGCCTGGCAAGGTTGGGGCTACCGCGGAAGCAAGCCTCCAAGATCGTCCCGGCAGGTCTGCTGGGGCTTGTGGAGGCAAACCACTCCACCGCACCACCTCACATCGACACACATCGTCAATCAGTGCGGTGTTAAATTTCCAAGTGACTAAATGGCTGCTTCCTGCCACATGGTGTAGCAATCCGACCTCAAACGGTCAAATCTCCGTGCATAAGTGTCATCCCTGGATCGGTAATGCTGACACACATAGAACAAGGGGATATATAGCATAGTGCAATCACACACTTATTACATCGTATAACTCAAAGAGAGTACTTATTACAATAATATGGCTGAAGGAAATCTAAAATAAGATAACCGCGGAAGCTTCGAGGGTAAATGAGTCCATCAACTCCAACAACATAGCTGAGTGCGTGACAACGACCTAGCACACCTACCTCTTCGTCTAAAAAATCTGGAACATAATATGTTGCATCCTGTATAGGTCAGCACATGTAATATGCTAGCAAGATAAAACTATAGAGCAATGAATAAGTAACAGCTATAACTACATGCATATATGGCTGGTGGAGGCTCTATGGTTGTCATTTGCATAAAGCTAGTTTTTCCCTACAACAAAGCAATATAATTTATTTAACTACAAAGTTTGTTGAAAACATTGAGAAGGTTCCTCCAACTCAATCCCAAAGTAATAGTTAATAACCCAACAAATTAATTAAGTAAAGTGATGAGATCAGATCAATAATTCAAGTACCAGATACTCAAGATGTCCATAACCGGGGACACGGCTAACCATGATTAATTTATACACTCTGCAGAGGTTTGCACACTTTTGCCCACAAGACTCGATCTCCTCCGTTGAATTCCTCGCACTGCCTGATGTTTGAGAACCGGATGATCGAGACGTAGTCTTTCTGAAGAGGTCCCCTTGACCAATTGATGGGCCGGTACACCCACAATTCCCCTACCTCTGCTAGCCCATCATGGAAAGGTTTCCCACAACTTACTTAACTATGCCAGAGCCCATAATGGCTTGTGGCTTTACACGGAAGTTTCTAGCATGAATAATCTTATGATCCCTTTGAGTCTGGGTGGCATTCCATAGGATGATCATACGGGTACTCTGTGATATCCCAGGACAACGTGCCCAGACAACCACTGGGTGCTCCAGGGTGTCTCAACCAATCCACCCAGATGTGTATTAAAGTAACCACCTTAAGTTAACCATTAATTAAAACTCTCACATCTGTCATGGATCACTCAAACAAAACCTCGTCTACAAGCATAGCATAGCAGTATAAGCATAACGTAGTAACACCCAGGGTTTGATATAAAAAGGCAATAGGTTCCTACCTCATCAACATCTTCCCAATACCCACACGTTAAACAAGTCCTACTCATGTAGTGTTTGAGGGTTGAAACTAATGCATAAAAACTGGGTAATAAGGGATATGATCAAAGTGTTACTTGCCTTGCTGACGATCTGAAGACCCTAGTGACTCGTAGTAGCACGCTTCGCACTCCGGAAACTCTATCGTAAACAAACAATAGCATACATAAGCACTCAAGCATAATATGCAAGGGTAAATCTCAAGAGAAAAGATCCAAACTGAAAGTTCAACTAAAGAGCTTCGATTTGCAAAAGAATCAATCAAATAGGAGCTACGAAACTCAAACTATGATCAAAAGAAGTTTAAATTCAAATATTCTTGAAACCAAATTTTAAATTGTCAAAACCATGTTCAAGTTGATTATCTGGAAAGAGGGGAATAAGGCGAAGATTTTGGCATTGGTTTCACTAGATTTGGAGGAACGAGCAAAGAGTAACGAGGGTTTGAAGATCAGGGACTAATCTGTGATAAAAGTATAGGCAGATAGGTCCCTGTCCAAAAATAAAATAAAAAGAAAAACCTAACGAACGAACGTTCGCTAACAGAACTAAACGAATGAAAATTGTTCGCTAAAACAATCAAACTGGTGAACACTCGCTAAATAACGAAAACCTAAAAAACCGATCTAACAAAAACCGAACTAAAATAAAAAACAGGCGGTTTTCTTCGGCTTGATTGGTTCGGCCAAACAAAACCGGCGGCGGCGGTGGGGCGTGGCAGTGGGCGGCGGGGTGCGGCGAGGCGAGGTGGCGAGCGTCGGTGACGAGCAGCAACGGCGCGGCTCGGCTGTGGCTGCGGCGACGATGGTGGTGGTGCGACGCAGGGTGAGGAGAGGAGGGGGGGCGAGGCTTCGGCTTATAAAGGTCGGGGGGCACTCGGCTTGGGCAAGGCGGCGACAGGACGAGGAGTCCGAGCCAGACTCCCTCGGCGACGGCGGCGGCGGTGCAGACACCTCTGCGCGATGAGGAAGATGGCGGCGGCTGCGGGCCGGCTTGGCTCGGCTGGGCCTTCGGCCCAGTCGGGCGACGGAGACTTTTTTAAAATAAATTTCGCCCAAAATAAAAATCCTAATAAAATATAAAAAAATTCTAAAAATTCCAGAAATTTTTTTCACCGTCCAAACCTAATATTTAGGACAAAGTGAACATTTTTCTGGCCTAAAAATGCAATTTTCAAAAATGCATATTTTTCTAATACAAATAAAATATTAATTTGATTTTAAAATTTCTCCTCCAATATTCCTCTCTTTTGAAGAAGTCATTTTATCTTCTCTCATTTATTTTTATATTTGGAAATAATTGGAGAGAAAATATTTAAAATCAAATTGACCCTCTTTTCAAATTTGAAAAATTCAAATATGAAAATTTGTGAAATCTCCAACTCTCTCCTTGGGTCCTTGAGTTGCTTAAGATTTCTAGGATCTGAACCAAAATGCTAATGAAATATGATATGCATATGATGACCTATGTATAACATCCAAATTAAAAATTGGGATGTTACAAACCTACCCCCCTTAGGATGAATCTCACCCTCAAGATTCGGGATGGCTAGAGAATAGATGTGGCTGATCTTTCCGTAGGTCTTCTTCTCGCTCCCAGGTGGTTTCATCCTCGGTATGGTGGCTCCACTGAACTTTACAAAACTTGATAACCTTGCTGCCTGTAATTCGGCTGGCAAACTCGATAATCTTGACTGGTTTCTCTTCATAGGTTAGGTCACTCTCCAACTGAATTGCTTCCAGGGGCACTGTATCTCTTAGAGGAATTTCGGCCATCTCAGCATGTCACTTCTTCAACTGGGAAACATGAAACACATCATGAAATCCTGAAAATCCTTCGGGTAACTCTAACTTGTAGGCAATTTCTCCCATACGCTCCAAAACTCGATATGGTCCTACAAATCTTGGGGCTAACTTTCCCTTAACTCCTTGGAGTAGTGATACACGAAGATTTGCTCTGTCTCCAATCTTATAGGATACCTCCTTGCGTTTAGTATCGGCATAGCTCTTCTGCCTGGACTGAGATACCTTCAGTCTATCACGAATCAACGTAACCTTCTCTTTAGACTCCTTAATCAAATCTGGTCCAAACAACTGGCGGTCTCATTGATATTGGTCCGATGCCTGGCAATAGCTCTATCAAAAATTCTATGTCTCGATCTGGCGGCATGCCAGGTAATTCCTCTAGGAATACATCTGGGTAATCCTTCACAACAGACACTTCTTCCTGAACAACTCCTAAGAGGGAATTTACTTGGGTTCTCTTTGGCGCATACCTGGATACATATTTAATCCTCTTTCCCTCCGGGGTGGTTAGTAGAATTGACTTACTAGCACAATTGATATTTCCTCCATACATCGATAGCCAATCCATGCCTAGTATTACATCCAATCCTTGTGACTCCAAAACTATTAGGTCTGAGGGGAAAACATGCCTACATATGGTCAATGGCATCGAAAAACATCCTCTTCTTGCCATATACTCCGCTCTAGGTGAGCTTACCAACATAGGTGTCTTAAGAACTTTGGTGGGCAACTTATACTTATCCACAAATCCCCTCGATATGTATGAATGCGATGCACTAGTATCAAAAAGAACAGTATCAGTAAATGACTTAATAAAAAACTTACCGATAACTGCATCTGGCTGCTCTTCAACTTCCTCCATGTTAACATGCTTCACCTGTCCTCTGGTGAAAGGGTTGGGCTTCTTCCCAGAGTTTCCATTGCCATTTCCGTTCTTTGCTTTAGGGCACTCAGTGGCGTAGTGTCCATTCTTCCCGCACTTGAAACAAGTAATGTGACTTAGATCCTTCTTAGCGGGTGTGGTGGGGTTGAAACGGTTCTGACCATTGTTTCCTCCATTCCCATTACCATTCTTGGGGCCACTATGGTTATGTGAGCTTCCTCCATTGTGAGTGTGGCCTCCATGGTTATGATGGGTATGCCCTCCCGAGTTCGGGGTGAAATGAGGCTTCTGCTGAGCTCCAGAATTGTACTTCCCCTATCCATACTTACTTTTGCGGCTCTCTATATGCTGCTGCTTGCCTTCAATCATGAGGGCCCTGTCTACCAACTCCTGGTAGTTAGTGAATGTTGCCACCATCAACTGCATACTCAGCTCATCATTTATCCCTTCCATAAACTTCTCCTACTTCGCGTCATCTGTGGCCACATCATCTGGGGCATAGCGAGCTAACTTACTAAACTCATCCATGTACCGCCCCACAGTATGATTTCCCTGGTGTAAGTTGCGAAACCCATGCTTCTTCATACTCATAGCTACAGTTGAGACATGGGCTGTGCGGAAAGCTTGCTAAAACTGATCTCATGTGACATTGGCTATGGGAAAATTGGTTGTGTAATTCTGCCACTAGCGGTAAAGCGCACCTTCTCAGCATCTGTGCAACTAGCGGTGGTCAGCTTCCTTCTAGTCCTGTAGAGGCAGTCATCAACAACAATCGACTCGGTGCTACTGGAAAACACTGGTGGATTCAACCTTAGAAAACATGCTAAGTTTTCCACTCGAGGTGGTGGCGGTGGGTTGTTGTTGTTGTTGCTGCCTTGGTTCTGGACTAGTAGCCGCATCAAGGCATTCTGCTGTTGGATCAACTAAGTGAGCTTCGGTAGGAATACAAATCTGGTGTCACGTCTCGGAGGCATCTGATAGGTTTAGAGGGGTGAGAAATAGAATAGAGTGAGGTCTAAAGGGAAATCACTACCCATATGCACATGAAAGAAACACATTCATGTCACACCACTCAATTCAAACAAGGGCATACAATCGATCTAATCTACCATTACAAAATACTCGAATTATTACTATATACTTGGGGGAATACTACTAATAATATGGTGGTCGACTAGAAATTTTGATCGGAGGAAGACTCCATGATATCTACTCCAGCTTTGTCTTCATAATAATCATCACTGTTGGGGTCGGAGTCGGTGTCGTCGATGATGATGTAGTCCTCGGGGTGGTTGTCCTCTCCAGGTGCGGGATCTCCCATAAATATTCCTAGCTTCTTCTTCAGGTCTTCATTCTTCTCCAGTAGTACTGCAATTTCTTCTTCGTATCCATCGCGTGTAGACTTGAGTTCCTCTTCTAGCTCCATGTTCTGAGTCATCACCTTCTTCATGTCTATCATGCTGGCACACATGGTTCTCCTGACGACGAATGTGCTGGTTCAACTCTTGGATGTAGGCTGCAATGGACTTGTCCCTCCTGGTGCAAATCATCTCCCATTGCTCATCTCGGCCTCCACATATCTGGTGGATGGTATCCTTAAGATCCTTGTGGTAAACTTCGCTGATGCATCCCATGGCTATGTGAGCTGCCATGCTCTTTCCTAGACTCTAGGTTGGTGCATCAAAGGAAACTCTATGGGCTCAGTAACTGGTGTGCAAGTCTTCCTGGATTTTGTACTTGAATTTTCCAACGCTCTTCTTCGGGTAGAGTGGCGGTGTAGGTCCCCGTGAAGCTTGGTATTCTGATGCTTAGGTACTTAGTGGCCTCCTTCAAGTCTCCTCCAAAAGGGGTCTCTTCATCCGGTTGAGCAAACTTGTTCCTTGGGTCCGCTATCTATAGAGTAGAAAATGGAGAAGAGTCAGAAATGAGTAGACAACAGGGTCCTATGGCTTATCTTAGTGGTCGCGTCCTACAGTCAACATGTGCTCTGATACCATCTTGTAGCGATCCGATCTCAAACGGTCAAATCTCTGTGCATAAGTGTCATCCCTGGATCGGTAATGCCGACACACACAGTACTCTAGGATTTATAACAGAGTGCAATCACACACTATTACATCGTATAACTCAAAGAGAGTACTTATTACAATAATATGGCTGAAGGCCATCTAAAATAAGATAACTGTGGAAGCTTCGAGGGTAAATGAGTCTAACTCCAACAGCATAGCTGAGTGCATGACAATGACCTAGTGCACCTTACTCTTCGTTTGAAAACTCCGCAACATAATACATTGCAGCCTGTGTATGTCAGCACATGGAATATGCTGGCAAGATAACACTATAGAGCAATGAAGAAGTAACAGCTATAACTACATGCATATATGACTGGTGGACGCTCTATGGTTATCATTTGCATAAAGCTAGTTTTTCCCTACAACAAAGGAATATAATTTATTTAACTACAAAGTTTGTTGAACACATTGAGAAGGTTCCTCCAGCTCAATCCCAAAGTAATAATTAACAACCCAACAAATTAATTAAGTAAAGTGATGAGATCAGATCAATAATTCAAGTACCAGATACTCAAGATGTCCATAACCAGGGACACGGCTAACCATGATTAGTTTATACACTCTGCAAACGTTTGTGCACTTTTCCCCACAAGACTCGATCTCCTCCGCTGAATTCCTCGCACTGCCTGATGTTTGAGAACCGGATGATCGAGACATAGTCTTTCTGAAGAGGTCCCCTTAACCGATAGATAGGCCGGTACACCTACAATTCCCCTACATCTGCTAGCCCATCATGGAAAGGTTTCCCACAACTTACTTAACTATGCCAGAGCCCATAATGGCTTGTGGCTGCACACGGAAGTTTCTTGCATGAATAATCTTATGATCCCTTCGAGCCTGGGTGGCATTCCATAGGTTGATCACACGGGTACTCCGAGATATCCCATGCTGGATTGCTCCAGGTGCCCAGACAACCACCGGGTGCTCCAGGGTGCCTCAACCAATCCACCCAGATGTGTATTAAAGTAGCCACATTAAGTTAACCATTAATTAAAACTCTCCCATCTGTCATCGATCACTCAAACCAAACCTCGTCTACAAGCATAACATAGCAGTATAAGCATAACGTAGTAACACCTAGGGTTTGATATAAAAAGGCAATAGGTTCCTACCTCATCAACTACTTCCCAATACCCACATGTTAAACAAGTCCTACTCATGCAGTGTTTGTGGGTTGAAACTAATGCATAAAAACTGGGTAATAAGGGATATGATCAAAGTGTTACTTGCCTTGCTGACAATCTGAAAACCCTAGTGACTCGTAGTAGCATGATTCGCACTCTGGAAACTCTATCGTAAACAAACAATAGCATACATAAGCACTCAAGCATAAGATGCAAGGGTAAATCTCAAGAGAAAAGATCCAAACTGAAAGTTCAACTGAAGAGCGTCGATTTGCAAAAGAATCAATCAAATCGGAGCTACGAAACACAAACTACGATCGAAAGAAGTTTAAATTCAAATATTCTTGAAACCAAATTTTAAATTGTCAAAACCATGTTCAAGTTGATTATCTGGAAAAAGGGGAACAAGAAGCAGACTTTGGCATTGGTTTCACTGGATTTGGACGAACGAGCAAAAAGTAACGAGGGTTTGAAGATCAGGGAATAATATGTGATAAAAGTATTCGTGGATAGGTCCCTATCTGAAAATAAAATTAAAAGAAAAACCTAACGAACGAATGTTCGCAAATAGAACTAAACGAACGAAAACCATTCGCTAAAACAATCAAACTGGTGAACGTTTGCTAAATAACGAGAACCTAAAAAAATGATCTAACAAAAACCGAACTAAAATAAAAAAGGGCAGTTTTCTTCGGCTCTACCGGTTTGGCCAAACGAAACTGGTGGCGGCGGCATCGTCGTCCGGCGGCGGG
>NC_041386.1:256743500-256823115 GCF_002162155.2 Triticum dicoccoides | reverse complement strand
AGTAGTGGGTGGGGGGGCGCGGCGCGGTGAGGCGAGGCGGCGAGCGACAGCGGCGCAGGGGCGGCAGCGGTGTGGCTAGGTTGCAGCTACGGCGGCGGCGGCGGTGGTGCGGCACGGGGTGTGGAGAGGAGGGGGAGGGCCGGGGCTTCGGGTTATAAAGGCCGGGGGCGCTCGGCTTGAGCGAGGGGGCGACAGGATGGGGAGTCCGAGCCGGACTCCCTCGAGCACTCCTACACGCGAGGAGGAAGGCGGCTGCGGCTGTGGGCCGACCTGGCTCGGCTGGGCCTTCGGCCCAGTCGGGCGACGGAGACTGTTTTTTTAAATAAATTTCGCCGGAAAGAAAAATCCTAATAAAAAATATAAAAAAAATCTTAAAATGCCACAAATAATTTTCACCGTCCAAACCTAATATTTAGGACAAAGTGAATATTTTTCTGGCCTAAAAATGCAATTTTCAAAAGTGCATATTTTTCTAATTCAGATAAAATAGCTAATAAAATAATAATTTGATTTTAAAATTTCTTCTCCAATATTCGTATCTTTTGAAGAAGTCATTTTATCTTCTCTCATTTATTTTTATATTTGGAAATAATTGGAGAGAAAATATTTAAAATCAAATTGTTCCTCTTTTCAAATTTGAAATTCAAATATGAAAATTTGTGAAATCTCCAACTCTCACCTTGGGTCCTTGAGTTGCTTAAGATTTCTAGGATCTCAACCAAAATACAAATAAAATATGATATGCATATTATGACCTATGTATAACATCCAAATTGAAAATTGAGGTGTTACACATGGCAGCTACTTCCTACAGAAAGCACCTCCACATGACATCCGTCCTAGGACGTGTCAAGCAAGCAGGCGCGAAGCTGGCAAAACAGCCCGGCGAGGCATGCCGAGCACGCTGTGATGTGACACTAGGCGACACATTTAATATTTAAAGACTAATTTGCCACTATGGTGACCACTTCATCCATAAAAGGAGGCCCATGGTAACCGTACAAAGGATTCAGACCCCCACACATTCATACGCGTGTAGCCACCCTCACCCCTAGGCAACCTTGCCGGGCAAGAACGCCGTGTTTTCCACCATTATCCACAATCAATCCACAAAAGCAGGAGTAGGGTTTTACGCCTCTTGGTGGCCCTAACCTGGGGGAAACGACCTGTGTGATCTCTACCATGATGTGTTATGCTTCCCCGATCTTTGTGCAACGTGCCCATTGATGCAGCTTGAAGCTACGTCAGTATTTCCCCAAAGAGGAAGGGATGATGCAACAGAGCAACGGTAGGTATTTCCATTAGTGATGAAACCAAGGTTATCAAACCAGTAGGAGAACCAAGCAACAACACGTAAACGACACCTACACACAAATAACAAATACTCACAACCCGACGTATTAAAGGGGTTGTCAATCCCTTTCGGGAAACGGCGCCAGAAATTCACAAACGAACGTGAATAAATTGTAGTAGATTGATAGATCGGACACCAAATAAAATAAATAAGAATAAATTGTAGTAGGGTATTTTTGTATTTTTGGGTTTAATAGATCTAAAAATAAAAGCAAAGGAAAATAGATCGCAAAGGCAAATATTATGAGTAAGTGGCACAGGGGCCATAGGTTTCACTAGTGGCTTCTCTCGAGAAAAATAACAAATGGTGGGTAAATGAATTACTATTAGGAAATTGATAGAACTTCAAATAATCATCACAACATCCAGGCAATGATCATTATATAGGCATCACGTCCAAGATTAGTGGACCGACTCCTGCCTGCATCAACTACTATTACTCCACACATGTACCTCTATCCAACATGCATCTAGTGTATTAAGTTCATGGAGAAACGGAGCAATGCGATAAGAACGATGCCATGATGTAGACAAGATCTATTTATGTAGAAATAGACCCTATCGTTTTATCCTTAGTAGCAATGATACATACGTGTCGGTTCCCCTTTTGTCACTCAGAGGAAGCACCATAAGATCGAACCCACTACAAAGCACCTCTTCCCATTGCAAGATAAATAGATCAAGTTGGCCAAACAAACCCAAATACCGGAGAAGAAATACGAGGCTATAAGCAATCATGCATATAAGAGATCAAAGAAACTCAAATAACTTTCATGGATAAAAAAGAGATAGATCTGATCATAAACTCAAAGTTCATCGGATCCCAACAAACACACTGCAAAAGAGTTACATCATATGGATCTACAAGAGACCATTGTATTGAGAATAAAACGAGAGAGAGAGGAAGCCATTTAGCTACTAACTATGGACCCGAAGGTCTACAAAGAACTACTCAAGCATCATTGGAGAGGCACCAATGGAAGTGGTGAACCCCTCCGTGATGGTGTCTAGATTGGATCTGGTGGTTCTAGACTCTGCGGCGGCTAGAATTGGTTTTCGTCGACTCCCCTAAGGTTTCTGGAATATTGGGGTATTTATAGATTAAAGAGGTGGTCCGGGGGGCACCCGAGGTGGGCACAACCCTCCAGGGCGTTCCTGGGCCTCCAGGCACGCCCTAGTGGGTTGTGCTCCACACGGAGCAGCCCCCAGGTGCTTCTTCGGCCCATTGGTTGTCTTCTGGTCCAAAAAAAATCCACAAAAAGTTCCGCTGCATTTGGACTCCGTTTGATATTGATTATCTACAATGTAAAAAACATGCAAAAAAAACAGCAATTGGCACTTGGCACTATGTTAATAGGTTAGTACCACAAAATGATATAAAATGACTATAAAATGATTATAAAACATCCAAGATTGATAATATAACAGCATGGAACAATAAAAAAAATTATAGATACATAGGAGACGTATCAACATCCCCAAGCTTAATTCCTACTCGTCCCCGAGTAGGTAAATGATAAAAACAGAATTTTTGATGTGGAATGCTGCCTAACATGTCATATCATATTCTTTTCTTTATAGCATGGACATTTGGACTTTTATATCGTTCAAAGCAATAGTCTAATTTTGACATGATAAGTTAAATACTCAAGCATATCAACAAGCAACCATGTCTTTCAAAATATCAACGCTAAAATAAGCTATCCCTAGCCCATCATGCTCAATCATTGATCCATTCATGAAATGAACTCGCATATTAACTACACCGAATGCTCAAGTACGATCATAGTGCCTCCTAGTTGGTGCTTTTATAAGAGAAGATGAAGACTCAAATTCAAAAATAAAAATTGCATGAAGTAAAAGAAAGGCCCTTGGCAGAGGGAAGTAGGGATTTGTAGAGGTTCCAGAGCTCGAAGCGAAAATTGAGAGGTAAAAACATTTTGAGAGGCATACTTTTCCCACCAACGAAAACGACTTAGAGTTCCCAACACTTTCCATTCTAGATATATCATAGGCGGTTCCCAAACAGAAATTAAAGTGTATTCCTTTTTCCACCATACTTTCACTTTCCATGGCTAACCGTATCCACGGGTGCCTTCCATACCAACACTTTCCAAGGAATTTATTATTTGACAACATAAAGTAATTTTTTTTTCATTTCAGGACTGGGCATCCCTAATACCTTTGCCTTACTCTCGTGCAATGACATGTGAATAAACACTCATTGTGAGAATAACACATCTAGCATGGAAAACATTAGCCACCCCTCACCTCCTCACGAGCAGTACGAGCACACAAAAGAGAAATTTATTTTGCATATTAGTGATGGCACATACAAATTTGCGTAGAACGGCAAAAGAATACCGCATATAGGTAGATATAGCGGACTCATGTGGCAAAACTAGTTTAAAGGATTTTGGATGCACAAGTAGTGATCATACTTAGTGCAAAATGAAAGCTAGCAAAAGATTGAGAAGCAACCAACCAAGAAAGGAATAATCTCATAAGCGAGCATTAAGCATAATTAACACCGAATAATGCACCATAAGTAGGATATAATTTCATTGCATGACTATTGACTTTCGTGCTTGCATAGGGAATCACAAACCTTAACACAAATATTCTTACTAAATCATAATTAGTCATTAAGATGACTCACATATCACATCATCATATCTCAAAACTATTACAAAGAAACAAGTTTATTTTTACCAATGATCTTCATGAAAGTTTTTATTATGTCCTTCTTGGATATCTATCACTTTGGGACTAATTTTCATGTGTTGCTTTTGATAAGATCAAACAAATATAAGTGAAGATCATGAGCATAGTATTTCTTTCTCTCAAATTAATTTAAGTGAAGCAAGAGAGAATTTCTTGCAAATTTTACTAACTCTCAAATAAATCTAAGTGAAGCAAGAGAGCATTTCTACAAAAATACTAAAGCACACCATGCTCAAAAAGATATAAGTGAAACACTAGTGAAGCATGGAGAGCAATTCTAACAAGTCATGGCATAATTTTGGCTCTCTCAAATAGGTGTGTCCAGCAAGGGATAAAGACTTAAAACACAAAATAAAACAAGCAAAGACTCATATCATACAAGACGCTCCAAGCAAACACATAGTATGTGATGAATAAAAATACAACTTCGAGTAAAATATCGATGGTCGTTAGAAGAAAGAGGGGATGCCACTCGGGGGGCATACCCAAGCTTATTTGCTTGCTCTCTTTGGATAATAGCTTGGGATGCCGGGGAAACCCCAAGCTTAGGCTCTTCTTACTCCTTATTCCTTCATCCATCGTAAGATAACCCAAAACTTGAAAACTTCAATCACACAAAACTCAACAAAACCTTTGTGAGATCCGTTAGTATAAGAAAACAAATTACTACTATAAGTTCTGTATCAAACCAATTCATATTTTGTTCTTGCATTATATCTATTGCATTCCAACTTTTCTATGGCAAAAACTCATCAAAGAAAACCATAGAATCATCAAAATAAGCACACAACACAAAGAAAACAGAATCTATCAAAAATAGAATAGTCTGTAGCAATCTGGATATTTCGAATACTTATCTAACTCCAAAAACTTTGAAAAATTAGGAAGGCCTGGGAAATTTGTATATTAATCTTCTGCGAAAATAATTGGTATTTTATAGCTCTGTGGTTAAAAATGAGAATTGTTTTCGTGAGCGCAGAAGTTTCTGTTTTTCAGCAAGATCAAGCAACTATCACCCAAGAAGATCCAAAAGGCTTTACTTGGCACAATCACTAATTAAAACTCAAAAAACACAATCATAACAGTAGCAAAACTGTGCTAATACTCAAGAACAGAAAGCAAAAAGCAAAAATAATTTTTATTCATTGGGTTGCCTCCGAACAAGCGCTATAGTTTTATGCCCTTATCTAGGCATAAAGCAATGATCTAAGTTTTGTCATCTTTGTTTCAAGATCCATAAGATTACCTCATGATTGATTCATATGGTGGCCTAATTATTGTTCTAGGGAAGTGTTCCATACCCTTCCTCAAAGGAAACTGGAACTTAATATTTCCTTCTTTCATATCAATACGGCACCGATAGTGCGTAAAAACGGTCTACCAAGAATAATTGGACAAGACGGATTGCAATCAATATCAACAAAAATAAAATATATGGGCACATAATTCCTATTTGCAAGAATAAGAATATCATTAATTCTTACCATAGGCTTTTTAATAGTAGAATCCGCCAAGTGCGAATTTAAAGAACATTCTTCAATATCTGTAAGACCAAGCACATCACATGAAGATTTCGGAATTGTAGAAACACTAGCACCCAAGTCATACAAATCAAAACACTCAGAATTTTTAATCTTGGATTTTATAGTAGGTTCCCATTAATCATGTAATTTTCTCAGAATTGAAACTTATAATTCCAACTTTTCTTCTAAAGCTTTCATCATAGCATCAACAATATGTTTAGTAAAATCTTTATTTTGTTCAGAAGGATGGGGTGATATCGTGGATTGCAAAAAAGAAATACAATCAATCAAAGAGCAAGTATCATAATTAATGTCTTTGTAATGAAAAAGAGTGGGTACATCACTAGTTAAAGTTTTGACCTCTTCAAACCCACTTTTATCAATTTTCTCAACAAGATTTTCACCCTCTGAAATATCGGGGCGCCTTCTAACTAAAGTTGACTCTTCTCTAGTCCCTTTTTCATCAATCTGAACTTTACTAAACAAGGAATCAATAGAAGAAACACCAATCATTTTAAAATCTTCATCATTTTTATGAAAGTAATCACTAGAAAACGCTTTTTCTAAAAATTCTCTTTTAGCTCTAAGCATAGCGGTTCTTTTCTTACTTTCATCCATAGAAACATAAATAGCTTTAATTGATTCCTAAACCTTAGGAACAAAAAATTTCATCTTGATATTTTCCACATCATGAGAAATTCTATCAACACATCTAGACAAATCATCAACCTTATTCAACTTTTCTTCTATGGTAGTGTTGAATTTTGTGTGTGTGTTGATAACTTCTTTAATATTATTCTCAATATCATAGGTGTTCCTATTATTATAAGAAGGATATCCATAGGAATTACCATAAATATTAGAGGAATTACTAGGAAAAGGCCTAGGAATAAAATTACCTCTATAAGAATTGTTATTGAAATTATTTTGCGAGATAAAATTCACATCTACGGCATCAATATTTTGCTAAATCAAAGTAGACAAAGGCATATCATTGAAATCAATAGGATCACTTTTACTAGCAAACAATTTCATAAGAGTATCCACTTTTTCACTCAAAGAAGAAATTTCTTCAACCGAATTAACTTTTTTACTAGTAGGAGCTCTTTCGGTATGCCATTGTGAATAATTTTCCATAATATTATCAAGCAATTTGGTGGCTTCACCAAAAGTAATTTCCATAAAAGTACCACCCGACGGAATCTAAAAGATTACGTAAACAAAATTCAATCCCGCATAAAAAATTTGCATGATCATCCGAAGATTTAACCCATGAGTTGGGAAATTCCTTAGCATCATTTTCATCCTTTCCCAAGATTGTGCAACATGCTCATTGAGGGAGTCATGGATTGGGGGGTCTCCGGACAGCCGGACTATATCCTTTGGCCGGACTGTTGGACTATGAAGATACAAGATTGAAGACTTCGTCCCGTGTCCGGATGGGACTTTCCTTGGCATGGAAGGCAAGCTTGGAAATACGAATATGTAGATCTCCTCCTTTGTAACTGACACTGTGTAACCCTAGCCCCCTCCGGTGTCTATATAAACTGGAGGGTTTAGTCCGTAGAACAACAATCATACCATAGGCTAGCTTCTAGGGTTTAGCCTCTCCGATCTCATGGTAGATAAACTCTTGTAATACTCATATCATCAAGATCAATCAAGCAGGACGTAGGGTATTACCTCCATCAAGAGGGCCCGAATCTGGGTAAACATCGTGTCCCCCGCCTCCTATTACCATCCGCCTTAGACGCACAGTTCGGGACCCCCTACCCGAGATTCACCGGTTTTGACACCGACATTGGTGCTTTCATTGAGAGTTCCACTGTGTCGTCATCATAAGGCTTGATGGCTCCTTCGATCATCGGTAACGATGCGGTCCAGGGTGAGGTTTTCCTCCCTGGACAGATCTTCGCAGTTGGCGGCTTCGCAATGCGGGCCAACTTGCTTGGCCATCTGGAGCAGATCGAGAGCTACGCCCCTGGCCATCAGGTCAAGTTCGGAAACTTAAACTACATTGCCGACATCCACAGAGACTTGATCTTCGACGGATTCGAGCCCATTGCAGGTGCGCCGCATAATCACGACGAGCATGACGTAACTCTGCCATCAGATAATGTTCGGGAGATCACACCTGCAACTACTCCGGCCCTCAATCCGGAGCAAATTGCGCCATTCGAGGATGGATGGATAGACCCCACCATGGAGGCCGCACTCTCAGTGGCGATGGAGCCGGATACTGACTTCAGCCCTTACGAGAGCCGTGTTGCCGAACCACTGGATTCGTCTCCCGCCACGGACTCCGAGCCGCCTGCGTCCGTGCCTATCAAATCCGATTGGGCGCCGATCATGGAGTTCACCTCCACGGATATCTTTCAGCACTCACCTTTTGGCGACTTGCTAAATTCATTAAGGTCTCTCTCCTTCTCAGGAGATCCTTGGCCGAACTATGCCCAGCTAGAATGGGATGCGGACGAGGAAGAAATTCGCTGCGCACCCACCACCCACTTAGTAGCCTCTGTCGATGATTTAACCGACATGCTCGATTTCGACTCGGAAGACATCGACGGCATGGATGATGATGCAGGAGAGGAACAAGAACCAGTGCCCACAGGGCGCTGGACAACCACTTCACCACATGACATATACATGGTGGATACACCCAAACAAAACAATGATGAAGAACGGCAGGATTCAGCGAAGAATAGCTCCCTCAAGAAGCAATCAAAGCGTCGGCGTAGGCGCCGCTCAAAATCCTGCCTCGGCAAAAACAGCGATAACAGCGCAAGAGAAAATAACACTCCAGTCAACTCCAGAGGAAACGACGACCACATTGACCCAGCGGTAGAGCACGTTGAAACTGCAAACGGCAAACATAGTACGGATCTGATGTTCGAACATGGCGACGCCGAGGATAAACCTCATCAAACCCTCTTTGGGGAGGAAAATAGTCCAGATGAAGATGCACACATCATCCCGGAAACGCACTTGGAGCAAGAGATCCTCCGTAGAAGGCTTATTGCCACAGCGAGGAGTCTGAAGAAGCAGAAGCAAAGGCTTAAGGCCGCACAAAATGCGCTCAACAGCAGGTGGAACAAAGTGCTCGACAACAAAGAAAAGTATGGTGGAAGTTACCACACAAAGAGCTATCCAAAGCGCAAGCTATTACCTGAATTCGATGATGAGGCCTTAGAGCCTACACAGCCGAAAAATAAAACGGCCAACCGGCTGGATCAACCACCTTGTGACCGCAATAGAGCGGCTAACAAGGCCGCACATAAGTCAACACATGATCTACGTGAGGACTTGCGCCAAAAATCCAGTATGACTAGATCCATCTATGGATCTAGGAAGCGCGCTCTGGCACAAAACCAAAACCGAATACTACAACCGTCTGAACGCCATGATACATCCAAATACAGGGGTGCCGCACACCCCCTATGTTTCACCGATGAGGTGCTGGACCACGAATTTGCAGAAGGATTCAAACCAGTGAACATAGAGGCGTACGACGGGACCATAGACCCTGGGGTCTGGATTGAGGACTTTATCCTCCATATTCATATGGATCGCAGAGACGATCTCCACGCCATCAAGTACTTGCCCCTGAAGCTTAAAGGACCAGCTCGGCACTGGCTGAACAGCCTCCCCAAAAACTCAATTGGAAGTTGGAAGGAGCTCGAGGATGCTTTTCGGGCTAATTTTCAAGGGACCTATGTCCGACCTCCGGATGCAGACGATTTAAGTAATATAATTCAATAGCCCGGAGAGTCAGCCCGAAAGCTTTGGAACATGTTTCTCACTAAGAAGAACCAAATCGTCGACTGCCCAGACGCCGAAGCCATAGCAGGTTTCAAGCATAGCGTTCGAGATGAATGGCTCGCCAGACACCTCAGCCAAGAAAAACCGAGAACAATGGCAACCCTGACAAGCCTCATGACCCACTTTTGTGCGGGCGAAGATAGCTAGTTAGCCCGTAGTAGCACCAGCGATGGAAGCACATCCGAAGTCAGGGATGGCAATGGAAAACCACGACGCAGTAAAAGCAAGCGTCGAAATAAAGAAGACAACCCAAATAATACGGTGGTAAACGCCGGATTCAGGAGCTCTCGACCAGGTCAGCGGAAAAAGCCTCTCAAAGGCAGCAGAGATGGACCGTCTAGCCTAAACAAGATTCTAGACAAACTATGTCAGATTCATGGCACCCCCGATAAACCTGCTAATCATACCACAGAGAATGCCGGGTCTTCAAGCAGGCCGGTAAGCTAAACTCCGAACACAAGGGGAGGGAGATACCAAGCGAAGATGAGGATGAACCTCGCCAGCAAAGCACTGGAGGACAGAAAAAATTCCCACCAGAGGTTAAAACAGTAAGCATGATCCACGTGACGAAGAGGAGAAGCAAACACGCACTCCGAGACATACGTGCCGTTGAGCCCGTCAACCCTAAGTTCAACCCCTGGTTGGCCTGCCCAATCACTTTTGATCGCAGGGGTCACCCGACAAGCATCCAGCATGAAGGACTAGCTGCCTTGGTGTTAGACCCAATAATAAACGGATACCATCTCACACGAGTCCTTATGGACGGCGGCAGTGGTCTGAATCTGATATATCCGGACACAGTCCACAAAATGGGGATAGACCCGACAAAAATCAGCCACAGTAATACTACCTTCAAGGGAGTAATACCAGGCCCAGAGGCCCGCTCCACGGGCTCTCTAATACTAGAGGTTGTATTCGGTTCACCCGACAAGTACCGAAGTGAGAAGTTAGACTTCGACATTGCTCCATTCCGAAGAGGCTATCCAGCACTACTCGAAAGAACAGCTTTCGCCCGTTTTAATGCGGTACCACATTACACTTCTCTTAAGCTTAAGATGCCTGGTGCACATGGCACCATCATAGTTGGTGGAAATATTGAGCATTCTCTATGCTCGGAAGAACGTGCGGTGGCTTTAACAGCCGAGCACTAGACGGCCTCACCAACCAGAATAAATGACAGGTCGCCAAGACCGCGGACACGGTTAGACGAGTCCAGTGCATCACTAGATATACCTGAGATTGGTTTGATGGTTAAACCCTCATAGACGGTACTAGGGGCTTCCCGTGTGTAATCAGGGCTAGTTCGGCTCAACTTGACTTATCTTGAATTTTAATGGTTTATCGAGAATAACCAATTTTTTGGCACGACAACTTTCACCTAAGTTCTTCTCTTTTACAG
The DNA here is from genome assembly GCF_002162155.2 of Triticum dicoccoides. Lineage (NCBI taxonomy): Eukaryota > Viridiplantae > Streptophyta > Magnoliopsida > Poales > Poaceae > Triticum > Triticum dicoccoides. The sequence goes on along the minus strand of NC_041386.1, from coordinate 256,812,294 downwards.
ATGACAATCGTGCTACACCCGTCCAGGACATGGCACAACGGAGACACAGGCGCAGACGTCCAACAGGGACCCGCTCAAAGGTTTCTTTTCAGATTAAGACCCTGCGTAAACCTTTTTTTACTGTCTCTTGTTGTTCACATCCCCCGGATACTCAGTACAACCGAGAAGGATGCTGACGTTATTGGCATTTCGCCACGTCAGAATATTGCACGTACCTGGACACTCGGGGTTTATTATTAAGGGCATTGTTCAGCCCGGCATATATGTTTTAAAGACCGAATACCTTAGGGAGTGTTCGACGTCGCGAGTTTGGCCTTATATGCATCAGCTCCGAATCATGTCTTTGGTCAAATGTTGGGTTTGCCCGGCTCCCGTGTTTTGATACCTTACATTCCACTCTATCGGCAAAGGCGGCACTGGGAGAACTACTGCGATTGTGCCCTGGTTCATCCAGATGAGCACCTCAGTAGAGAAAGCCGAAAACTGACTGTCATGATAAAGCGCGAGACTGGTCAACCACTCGATGACTTAGCGGAATCTTCGGGATTCCTCCACATTAACGAAGGGCCGTTTCCCGGTCATGTACGTACGCGCACCGTATTCGGACAAGCGCGGAAGTACTAGGGGCTATATAGTAGTCCCACTGTCAAATTCCTATGGCTAAGTGAAAGTGTTAAAGCAATATAGTCCTATTGCCTTGTTCACTGCGCTACCACCTCCTTAATGGACCAAGACATTGGATCAAGTGTGAATATGCATTTTTTGCAAACACCCCCGCATTATATGCATGGGGGCTAAAGCCGACGACTGCAAACTTTCAGGTTATATACATATATACATGAACGGACGCACAAGAGGCATCATAAAACTTTCAGGCAAAAGTATAAACACAACCCTTACAATTCAATAAAACATTGTTTTTTACAATGGGAATGCATGTCACTACAACATAATATTCTTCCAGCACTGAACCTCTATTGAACGAGCACCTTCAAGGACTTCTTCAAAGTAGTGCTCGGGAGATAATCGGCCCACGGCCGAACTCTGGGTCGCAATAGTGGTGGCCTCCATCTCTGCCCAGTAGGTCTTGACACGGGCAAGTGCCATCCGCGCATCCTCTATGCACACCGACCTCCTCATAGCGTCGATGTGCGGCACAGCACCAAGGAATTGTTGCACTAAACAAAAATAACTATTCGGCCTTGGCCGATGATCCACAACAGACCTCATGGCAAGTCCGGACAACCTATGGAGCTCGGACCACTCGGCCATTCGCTCATTCAACATTAGCGGATGCACTAGAACATTGAACTGTGACCAGAACAGCTTTTCCACTTCACGATTTTTTTGATCCTTGAAGTACTCGGCCGCATCAGCAGCACTTGCTGCCAAATCCATGTATGCGTCTGTAGAACTCCATAGTTGATCAAGAGGGGCATACTTTGGATCTCCGAACTTCGTCCGCAACAAAAAGGGCTTCCCAGCCGCGATATCTCCAGCTTGACGCAGCTCCTCCTTCGCCGCTCTAATTTTGGAGCGGGCTTCCTTTGCTGCTACCATGGCCTTCATCAGGTCCATCGCCTTCGCTCAGCTTTCTTTTTCAAGAAGCTGGTAACGGTTGGCGGCATCTTTCAATTCAACGACCATTTTGGCAATTTATTCCTTGCTTTGGCAATGCACAACCTGTTCGGCCCTCATCTCTTCGACCACCTTTAGAGCGGCCGCATCACTATTCCTGGCTTGTTCCTTGGCTCGGGCAAGTTCCGCCCGAAGGGTCTCTACGGTGGCAGCTCCATTTGCAGTCACAACATATTAAAGATATTGGCATCATGCTCCTCTTGCTATGTGTTGATCACCGAAGAAATCACATACCTTGTGCCTCGTCAAGCCGCTTGTTCACAAGCACGATGTCGGCATGTGCTGCATCAAATTGCCGCTTCAGCTCGGCAAACTCGTTAGTCCGGCTAGCCACCGGAGCCACCTACACATGAAGGCGGCCTGATTATTACCTGGGACTATGATCCTCTGTTTGCCGCTGTTATCGACGGCAACCAGAGTCTCAGGGGCTACTATCTGCATAGGGCACACCTAATGTGTGCGGTACTGTCAAAAACATACACTATTTCACGTACCTCAAAGCCTTTCAGCAGACTCATAAAAGCTTCATGCAACCCGCTTTCGGCAGATAAAATCCTCTCAATCACCGTACCCATTAGGGTACGATGTGCTTCTGAGATGGCCGCTTGCTCCAGAAGATCCTTTAGTGTGTCCGATCGCACACCGGATGGTTCCGGACTCTTTCTGTTTCTCTCTTTAGGAGACGAATACTGAGGACTTCAGGTGGCCGAAGGATTACCCTCTGGCCTTGGCGGATCAGGAGAAACCCTCCACGACGACACTTCAGGGTCGCCCGCCTCATGAGGCGGGGTGGCACGGGGGAGGGGGGGTGTTTCGCTCTCCATCATCTCCGGAAGAAGATCCCCCGAAGACAAACTCTGTCGAGAAGGGCTACGATCCGAACTACAAAGGTATATGCTTAGGTTATTGTCTTTAGAAGTAATGTAGGATATTTTTACTATTAAGTACTCTTTGTTTACTTACATCTCGGTAGAGGGATGAGCCCCTTGCAAGCACTGTGCGGCAAGAGTACCCTCCAAGGCAGGACCCTCTGGCGAAGATTTCTTCCCCCGTTTGGAAACCTTTGTTTCCGGGTCTTCGGAGGTGGTGCTCTTCCTTCCTTGGGGAGAGAACATTTCAGATTCTTCTCCCTGGTTATACTCCTTCGCGGAGGTGCTAATTCCACCGGTTTGGATGAATAATGAGCGAGGCTTGTTTTCAGCCTCTTTATTCCCCCCTTTATCTTCCCCTGAGGGCGCCTGATAAGGCGCCGACTCGAGCATTCTGGCTAGTACTAGATTAGTCGAGCCTTCGGGAAGGGGGGCCGAACACCTGATCATTTTTGCCTTTGTTATCCAGTCCTGGTCAAGGAGCGACTTTTCAGAATGATGTTATGATAAATAAAAAGACACCGTGTTCGGCCACTGGATTACTTACTTGGGTATCTGGGCGATTACATCTCAGACCCGCGTCCTCGATGGTGTCTGGACACTTTATTTGTGGTCCAAAGAACAATTTGTACATCTCTTCGAGCGTCATGCCGAGGAAGTGCTGAATAGTTCACGGTCCTTCCGGGTTGAATTCCCACATACGGAGGGGTCGACGTTTGCAAGGAGGGACTCGACGAACTAGCATGACTTGCATTACCATGACCAGGCTGACATCTCTCTCAAGGAGATCTTGGATGCGACTCTGCAATATCGACACATCATTTACTGGCCCCCAGTTCAGCCCCTTGTTCATCCATGATGTTAGTTGTGGTGGGGGGCCTGAGCGAAAGGTAGGGGTGGCCACCCACTTGGGACTTCGGGGAGATGTGATATAAAACCACTCCCGTTGCCATAAACCGGACACCTCTAGGAAGGAACCCTCTGGCCACGGAACATCAGCACTTTTGCTTATTACGGCACCTCCGCACTCTGCGTGTCGCCCCTCGATCATCTTCGGCTTCACATTGAAAGTCTTGATCCACATGCCGAAGTGTGGGGTAATGCGGGAATCCGGGGCCACGTCATGGAAATCCAGCCCATAATAGAACATGAGCCCCCTAACAAAGGGATCCAGAGCGAGGCCTAGCCCTCGGAGGAAGTGAGAGATGAATACAATGCTCTCGCCGGGTTTGGGAGTGGGAATGACCTGCCCTCGAGCAGGCAGCCTGTGCGAGATTTCGTGGGTCAAATACCTGGCCTCTCTTAGCTTCTTGATGTCTTCCTCTGTGACAGAGGAAGGCATCCACCGACCTTGAAGGTTGGATCCGGACATGGTTGAAGGTCCGAAGTGCCTGACCTGAGCCTTGGGTGTTGGAACTCGAGGCGGGGGAAGGATTCGATCGAGTATGAGAGGGAAAAAAGGATAGGCCTTGGCCTCTTTATAAAGAGGGTGAATATCAAGCGTCCTCCTCGTGGCTGTTTGGGACTTGCCTAAAATCAAGGAGTCATACCAACGGGCATGACTGGGTTACCCACGTCCGTATTGATGAGAATACCGTAATAAGGGGGGACACGATCTCTGCTTCGACAAGACGTGTCAAGAAAACCACCTCGCGATATGTGCAGTGCTGGTTGAGAAAAACGGTTCGAATAATGACCGGGCCATGGCATGATGTCATGTTGCTAAACGAGTCAGCAGATTATATTTGTGGAGATATTATTCTCTCTATGATGGTATGTGGAACTTGTTTTGCAGAGACGGACACTATCCTTGTGTTCAAAATCTTCTATGGAGTATTCGGAGGAAGAACCCGCCTTGCAATGCCGAAGACAAATCTGCGCGCCGGACTCATCGTCATTGAAGCCTGGTTCAGGGGCTACTGAGGGAGTCCTGGATTGGGGGGTCTCCGGATAGCCGGACTATATCCTTTGGCCGGACTATTGGACTATGAAGATACAAGATTGAAGACTTCGTCTCGTGTCCGGATGGGACTTTCCTTGGCGTGGAAGGCAAGCTTGGCTATACGGATATGTAGATCTCCTCCCTTGTAACCGACTCTGTGTAACCCTAGCCCCCTCCGTTGTCTATATAAACTGGAGGGTTTAGTCCGTAGAACAACAATCATACCATACGCTAGCTTTTAGGGTTTAGCCTCTATGATCTCGTGGTAGATCAACTCTCGTAATACTCATATCATCAAGATCAATCAAGCAGGACGTAGGGTATTACCTCCATCAAGAGGGCCTGAACCTGGCTAAACATCGTGTCCCCCGCCTCCTGTTACCATCTGCCTTAGACGCACCGTTCGGGACCCCCTACCCGAGATCCGCCGGTTTTGACACCGACACTCATGTTCAAGTTGCTTGAAGTTCATGATCTAGGTTCTAAGGGAAATAATTTTTGTTGTTGGAAAATACTTAGTGATAAAAGCATCTTTGCACTATTCCAAGAATCGATAATATTATGAGGTAGAGAAGAAAACCAATTTTCTGCAGAATCACACAAAGAAAATGAAAATAATTTCATCTTCACAATCTCATTGTCCACATCTTTTTTCTTTTGCATATCGCATAATTCCATGATGGTATTAAGATGGGACGCGGCATCCTCAATAGGAGTACCAGAAAATTGATCTTTCATAACAAGATTCAGCAAAGCAGTATTAATATCACAAGACTCCGCACAAGTTGCGGGAGGAGCAAGCGTAGTGCCAATAAAATCATTGTTGTTGGTATTTGAGAAATCACACAACTTGGTGTTCTCTTGAGCCATGATGACTATACAATAAGATTGCACTCAAAAACAGATCCGACACGAAAAAATGGCGAACAAAAAAGAGGGCAAATAAAACCGGAAATTTTTGTGAAGTGGGGGTGAGGAAAACAAGAGGCAAATGGAAAATAATGTGAATTGCAAGGAGATGAGATTTGTGATTAGGAACCTGGTATATGTAGAAGATCCTACCCGGTAGCGGAGCCAGAAATTCCTTTTGATGCGGCTTGAAGCTACGTCGGTATTTCCCCAAAGAGGAAGGGATGATCCAGCACAGCGACGGTAGGTATTTCCCTTAGTGATGAAACCAAGGTTACCAAACCAGTAGGATAACCAAGAAACAACACGTAAACATCACATGCACACAAATAAAAAAATACTCACAACCCGATGTATTAAAGGGGTTGTCAATCCCTTTCGATTAACGGCGCCAGAAATTGGAAAACAGACACGAATAAATTGTAATAGATTGATAGATCGGATCCCAAATAAAATAAATAAGAATAAATTGCAGCAATGTATTTTTGTATTTTTGGGTTTAATAGATCTGAAAATAAAAGCAAAGGAAAATAGATCACAATGGCAAATAATATGAGAAAGAGACCCGGGGGTCGTAGGTTTCACTAGTGGCATGTCTCGAGAAAAATAGCAAATGGTGGGGAAATGGATTACTGTTGGGAAATTGATAGAACTCCAAATAATCATGACGCTATCCAGGCAATGATCATTATATAGGCATCACGTCCAAGATTAGTGGACCGACTCCTGCCTGCATCTACTACTATTACTCCACACATCGACCGCTATCCAGCATGCATCTAGTGTATTAAGTTCATGGAGAAATGGAGTAATGCAATAAGAACGATGACATGATGTAGACAAGATCTATTTATGTAGAAATAGACCCCATTGTTTTATCCTTAGTAGCAATGATACATACGTGTCGGTTCCCCTTCTGTCACTAGGATCAAGCACTGTAAGATCGAACCCACTACAAAGCAACTCTTCCCATTGCAAGATAAATAGATCAAGTTGGCCAAAAAACCCAAATATCAGAGAAGAAATACGAGGCTATAAGCAATCACGCATATAAGAGATCAAAGAAACTCAAATAACTTTCATGGATAAAAAAGAAATAGATCTAATCATAAACTCAAAGTTCATCGGATCCCAACAAACACACCGCAAAAGAGTTAGATCATATGGATCTTCAAGAGACCATTATATTGAGAATCAAACGAGAGAGAGGAAGCCATCTAGCTACTAACTACAGACCTGAAGGTCTACAAAGAACTACTCACGCATCATCGGAGAGGCACCAATGGAAGTGGGGAACCCCTCTGTGATGGTGTCTAGATTGGATCTGGTGGTTTTGGACTCTGTGGCGGCTGGAATTTATTTTCGTCGACTCCCCTAGGGTTTCTGGAATATTGGGGTATTTATAGAGTAAAGAGGCGGTCCGGGGGGCACCCGAGGTGGGCACAACCCACCAGGGCGTGCCTAGGCCTCCAGGCGCGCCCTGGTGAGTTGTGCTCCCCTCGGAGCAGCCCCCAGGTGCTTCTTCGGCCAATTGGTTGTATTCTGGTCCAAAAAAATCCACAAAAAGTTTCGCTGTGTTTGGAATCCGTTTGATATTGATTATCTGCGATGTAGAAAACATGCAAAAAAAAGCAGCAACTAGCACTTGGCACTATTGCAAGTGTCAAAACTGGCGGATTTCGGGTAGGGGGTCCCGAACTGTGCGTCTAGGATTGATGGTAATAGGAGACGGGGGACACAATGTTTACCTAGGTTCGGGCCCTCTCTATGGAGGTAATACCCCACTTCTTGCTTCCATGAAAGGGTGGTATCTGGCGAAGGACATTACTGAGCTTCGGGTGGCCGGGTATCTGGCGAAGGAAATCGCCCACCATCTTCCAGCCAAGGGGCAAGTTGTCCCCACACCGAAGCCCAACGAGAGGGTGGTATTCATCCCTCATTTCCTCCGCGGGCTAGGTTTTCCACTCCACCCTTTCGTCTGCGGGTTGATGTTCTATTACGGGTAGTCTTCCATGATCTAGCCCCGAACTCCTTCCTCAACATCTCGGCGTTCATCGTCGTGTGTGAGGCCTTCCTCCGCATCCAACCCCACTTCAGGCTGTGGCTCAAGGTCTTCAACGTGAAGCCGAAGGTGGTGGATGGCCAGCACGCGGAGTGCGGAGGCGCCATGGTGAGCAAGCTGACCAATGTCTCCTGGCCAAAAGGCACTTTCGTGGAGACTGTCAAGGAATGGCAAAAACTGTGGTTCTACATCTAGAACCCCGTGGTGCCACGTGGGCCGCGGCTGCCAAATTCAACTCCAGAGCTTCAATGCGGCTCACCTCCTGTATTGCTAAGAGCCCTAATTGGTCTTTGTCACACAAGCTAATATCGCAGCAAACGTGCATTCAAAGCATGGTGGATAAGAATATTAAGCTCGTCGACGTAATCCAAGTGATGCTGATTCGCCGGATCCTCCCCTGCCAAAGCCGAAGCCGCTTGATACGTCTCCATCGTATCTACTTTTCCAAACACTTTTCCCTTGTTTTGGACTCTAACTTGCATGATTTGAATGGAACTAACCCGGACTGACGTTGTTTTCAGCAGAATTGCCATGGTGTTTATGTGCAGAAACAAAAGTTCTCAGAATGACCTGAAACTTCATGGAACAACTTTTCGGAAAATAAAAAAACCTTGCAAAAGATGAAGGCCAGGGGCCAACCACCTGTCCATGAGGGTGGGGGGCGCGCCCCCTACCTCGTGGGCCCCCTGGAGCTCCTTCGACCTCAACTCCAACTCTATATATTTGGTTTCGGGGAGAAAAAAATCAGAGAGAAGGATTCATCGCGTTTTACGATACGGAGCCGCCGCCAAGCCCAAAAACCTCTCAGGAGGGCTGATTTGGAGTCCGTTCGGGGCTCCGGAGAGGGGAATCCGTCGCCATCGTCATCATCAACCATGCTCCATCACCAATTTCATGATGCTCACCGTTGTGCGTTAGTAATTCCATCGTAGGCTTGCTGGACGGTGATGGGTTGGATTGGATCTATCATGTAATCGAGTTAGTTTTGTTAGGGTTTGATCCCTAGTATCCACTATGTTCTGAGATTGATGTTGCTATGACTTTGCTATGCTTAATGCTTGTCACTAGGGCCCGAGTGCCATGATTTCAGATCTGAACCTATTATGTTTTCATCAATATATGAGAGTTCTTGATCCTATCTTGCAAGACTATAGTCACCTATTATGTGTTATGATCCGTTAACCCCGAAGTGATAATAATCGGGATACTTACCGGTGATGACCGTAGTTTGAGGAGTTCATGTATTCACTATGTGTTAATGCTTTGTTCCGGTACTCTATTAAAAGGAGGCCTTAATATAGCTTAGTTTCCAATAGGACCCCGCTGCCACGGGAGTGTAGGACAAAATATGTCATGCAAGTTCTTTTCCATAAGCACGTATGACTATATTAGGAATACATGCCTACATTACATTGATGAACTGGAGCTAGTTCTGTGTCACCCTAGGTTATGATTGTTACATGATGAACCGCATCCGGCATAATTCTCCATCACCGATCCATTGCCTACGAGCTTTCCATATATTGTTCTTCGCTTATTTAATTTTCCGTTGCTATTGCTATCATCACTACAAAATACCAAAAACATTACTTTTACTATTGTTACCTTTTGCTACTGTTACCACTACTATCATATTATTTTGCTACTAAATACTTTGCTGCATATATTAAGTTTCCAGGTGTGGTTGAATTAACAACTCAGCTGCTAATACTTGAGAATATTCTTTGGCTCCCCTTGTGTCGAATCAATAAATTTGGGTTGTATACTCTACCCTCAAAAATTGTTGCGATCCCCTATACTTGTGGGTTATCAAGACTATTTTCTGGCGCCGTTGCCGGGGAGCATAGCTCTATTCTTTGAGTTACTTGGGATTTATCTCTGCTTATCATTATGAAGAACTTGAAAGATCCAAGAACTAAGATTTATCCCTCAACTACGAGGGGAGGTAAGGAACTGCCATCTAGCCCCGCACTTGATTCACCTTCTATTTTGAGTAAGCTTGTGACACCTAAACCTGCTTCTGCTATTCAATCTGATATGTCGCATGTTATTGATGATGCCACTTCTGCTATGCATGATACTTATGATGAAACTACTTCTATGCTTGATACTACTGTGCCACTTGGTGAATTTCTTGATGAACAGCTTGCTAGGGCTAGAGAGAATGAAATTATTGAATCTGATAATACTGATGAAAGTGATGATGAAGACTCACCTGTTATTCCCGAGGGTTATGTTTTTGATAAAGAAGCTTCTTTAGCTATTTTAGCTTGCAAAGATAGATACGAACTCAAGAGGTTATTAGCTAAATGGAATAGGCAATCTCTAAATGCTAGGATGAAACCTGACCCTGCTTTTGCTACTTCACCTATCTATGTTACTGATAAGGATTATGAATTCTCCATTGATCCTGATATAATTACTTTGGTTGAATCTGATCCTTTTCATGGTTATGAATCTGAAACTATTGTGGCACATCTTACTAAATTAAATGATATAGCTACCCTGTTCACTAAAGATGAGAGAACTCGCTACTTTTATATCCTTAAAATATTTCCGTTCTAATTAAAGGGTGATGCTAAGATATGGTTTAATTCTCTTGATCCTTGTTGTGTGCGTAGTCCCCAGGATATGATTTATTACTTCTCTGCTAAATATTTCCCTGCTCATAAGAAACATGCTGCTTTAAGTGTTGGGAACGTAGTAATTTCAAAAAAATTCCTACGCACACGCAAGATCATGTGATGCATAGCAACGAGAGGGGAGAGTGTGATCTACGTACTCTTGTAGATCGACAACGGAAGCATTAGGTTGATGTAGTCGTACGTCTTCATGGTCCGACCGATCCAAGCACCGTTACTCCGGCACCTCCGAGTTATTGGCACACGTTCAGCTCGATGACGATCCCCGGGCTCCGATCCAGCAAAGCATCGGGGAGGAGTTCCGTCAGCACGACGGCGTGGTGACGATCTTGATGTTCTACCATCGCAGGGCTTCGCCTAAGCACCGCTACAATATGACCGAGGTGGAATATGGTGGAGGGGGGCACCGCACACGGATAAGGAATGATCATGAAGATCAACTTGTGTTTTTCTAGGGTGCCCCTGCCTCCGTATATAAAGGATCCAAGGGGGGGGGTGCGGCCGGCCTAGAGGAGGCGCGCAGGAGGAGTCCTACTCCTACCGGGAGTAGGACTCCCCTCCCGTTCCTTGTCCAACTAGGAGAGGTGGAGGGAGAGAAGGAAAGGGGGGGCGCCGCCCCTCCCTCCTTGTCCAATTCAGACTAGGGGGAGAGGGGGCGCGCGGCCTGCCCTGGCAGCCCCTTCCTCTTCTCCACATTAGGCCCATAAGGCCCATTAACCCCCCGGGGGGTTCCGGTAACCCCCCGGTGCTCCGGTTTTATCCGAAACTTCCCCGGAACCCTTCCGGTGTCCGAATATAGTCATCCAATATATCAATCTTTATGTCTCGACCATTTCGAGACTCCTCGTCATGTCCGTGATCACATCCGGGACTCCAAATTAACTTCGGTACATCAAAATGCATAAACTCATAATAACTGTCATCGTAACGTTAAGCGTGCGGACCCTACGGTTCGAGAACAATGTAGACATGACTGAGACAAATCTCCGGTCAATAACCAATAGCGGGACCTGGATGCCCATATTGGCTCCTACATATTCTACGATGATCTTTATCGGTCAGACCGCATAACAACATACGTTGTTCCCTTTGTCATCGGTATGTTACTTGCCCGAGAATCGATCGTCGGTATCCAATACCTAGTTCAATCTCGTTACCGGCAAGTCTCTTTACTCGTTCCGTAATACATCATCTCACAACTAACTTATTAGTTGTAATGCTTGCAAGGCTTATGTGATGTGCATTACCGAGAGGGCCGAGAGATACCTCTCCGACAATCGAAGTGACGAAACCTAATCTTGAAATACGCCAACCCAACATGTACCTTTGGAGACACCTGTAGTACTCCTTTATAATCACCCAGTTACGTTGTGACGTTTGGTAGCACCCAAAGTGTTCCTCCGGTAAACGGGAGTTGCATAATCTCATAGTTATAGGAACATGTATAAGTCATGAAGAAAGCAATAGCAGCATACTAAACGATCGGGTGCTAAGCTAATGGAATGGGTCATGTCAATCAGATCATTCACTTAATGATGTGATCCCGTTAATCAAATAACAACTCCTTGTTTATGGTTAGGAAACATAACCATCTTTGATTAATGAGCTAGTCAAGTAGAGGCATACTAGTGACACTTTGTTTGTCTATGTATTCACACATGTATTATGTTTCCGGTTAATACAATTCTAGCATGAATAATAAACATTTATCATGAAATAAGGAAATAAATAATAACTTTATTATTGCCTCTAGGGCATATTTCCTTCAGTCTCCCACTTGCACTAGAGTCAATAATCTAGATCACATCACAATGTGATTAACATCGATAGTTCACATCATCATGTGATTAACACCCATAGTTCACATCGCCATGTGACCAACACCCAAAGGGTTTACTAGATTCAGTAATCTAGTTCACATCGCTATGTGATTAACACCCAAAGAGTACTAATGTGTGATCATGTTTTGCTTGTGAGAGAATCTTAGTCAACGGGTCTGCCACATTCAGATCCGCATGTATTTTGCAAATTTCTATGTCAACAATGCTCTGCATGGAGCTACTCTAGCTAATTGCTCCCACTTTCAATATGTATCTAGACCGAGACTTAGAGTCATCTAGATTAGTGTCAAAACTTGCATCGGCGTAACCCTTTACGACGAACCTTTTTTCACTTTCATAATCGAGAAACATATCCTTATTCCACTAAGGATAATTTTGACCGTTGTCTAGTGATCTACTCCTAGATCACTATCGTACTCCCTTGCCAAACTCAGTGGTAGGGCATACAATAGATCTGGTATACAGCATGGCATACTTTATAGAACCTATGACCAAGGCATAGGGAATGACATTCATTCTCTTTCTATCTTCTGTCGTGGTCGGGCTTTGAGTCTTACTCAATTTCACACCTTATGACACAGGCAAGAACTCTTTCTTTGACTGTTCCATTTTGAACTACTTCAAAATCTTGTCAAGGTATGTACTCATTGAAAAAAACTTATCAAGCGTCTTGATCTATCTCTATAGATCTTGATGCTCAATATGTAAGCAGCTTCTTCGAGGACTTTCTTTGAAAAAACTCCTTTCAAACACTCCTTTATGCTTTGCAGAATAATTCTACATTATTTCCGATCAACAATATGTCATTCACATATACTTATCAGAAATGCTGTAGTGCTCCCACTCACTTTCTTGTAAATACAGGCTTCACCGCAAGTCTGTATAAAACTATATCCTTTGATCAACTTATCAAAGCGTATATTCCGACTCCGAGATGCTTGCACCAGTCCATAGATGGATCGCTGGAGCTTGCATATTTTGTTAGCACCTTTAGGATTGACAAAACCTTCTGGTTGCATCATATACAACTCTTCTTTAATAAATCCATTAAGGAATGCAGTTTTGTTTATCCATTTGCCAGATTTCATAAAATGCGACAATAGCTAACATGATTTGGACAGACTTAAGCATAGATACGAGTGAGAAAATCTCATCGTAGTCAACACCTTGAACTTGTCGAAAACCTTTTGCGACAATTCTAGCTTTGTAGATAGTAACACTACTATCAGCGTCCGTCTTCCTCTTGAAGATCCATTTATTTTCTATGGCTTGCCGATCATCGGGCAAGTCAACCAAAGTCCATACTTTGTTCTCATACATGGATCATATCTCAGATTTGATGGCCTCAAACCATTTCGCGGAATCTGGGCTCATCATCGCTTCCTCATAGTTCGCAAGTTCGTCACGGTCTAGTAACATGACTTCCAGAACAGGATTACTGTACCACTCTGGTGCGGATCTCACTCTGGTTTACCTACGAGATTTGGTAGTAACTTGATCTGAAGTTACATGATCATCATCATTAGCTTCCTAACTAATTGGTGTAGTAGTCACAGGAGCAGATTTCTGTGATGAACTACTTTCCAATAAGGGAGCAGGTACAGTTACCTCATCAAGTTCTACTTTCCTCCCACTCACTTCTTTCGAGAGAAACTCCTTCTCTAGAAAAACTCCAAATTTAGCAACAAAAGTCTTGCCTTCGGATTTGTGATAGAAGGTGTACCCAACAGTCTCCTTTGGGTATCCTATGAAGACATATTTCTCCGATTTGGGTTTGAGCTTATTAGGATGAAACTTTTTCATATAAGCATCACAACCCCAAACTTTAAGAAACGACAACTTTGGTTTCTTGCCAAACCACAGTTCAGATTGTGTCGTCTCAACGGACTTAGATGGTGCCCTATTTAACGTGAATGCAGCTATCTCTAATGCATAACCCCAAACGATAGTGGTAGATCGGTAAGAGACATCATAGATCGCACCATATCTAATAAAGTACGGTTATGACATTCGGACACACCATTATGCTGTGGTGTTCCAGGTGGCATGAGTTTGTGAAACTATTCCACATTGTTTTAATTGAAGACCAAACTCGTAACTCAAATATTTTACTTCTGCGATCATATCGTAGAAACTTTGATTTTTGTTACGATGATTCTCCACTTCACTCTGAAATTCATTGAACTTTTCAAATGTTTTAGACCTTTGTTTCATCAAGTAGATATACTCATATCTGCTCAAATCATCTGTGAAGATCAGAAAATAATGATACCTATCGCGAGCCTCAATATTCATCGGACCACATACATCAGTATGTATGATTTCCAACAAATCTATTGCTCGCTCCATTGTTCCGAAGAACAGAGTCTTAGTCATCTTGCCCATGAGGCATGGTTCGCAAGCATCAACCGATTCATAATCAAGTGATTCCAAAAGCCCATCAGCATGGATTTTCTTCATGCGCTTTACACCAATATGAACTAAACGGCAATGCTACAAATAAGTTGCACTATCATTATTAACTTTGCATCTTTTGGTTTCAATATTATGATTATGTGTATCACTACGATCGAGATCCAACGAACTATTTTCATTGGGTGTGTAACCATATAAGGTTTTATTCATGTAAACAGAACAACAATTTATTCTCTTACTTAAATGAATAACCGTATTACAATAAACATGATCAAATCATATTCATGCTCAACGTAAACACCAAATAACACTTATTTAGGTTCAACACTAATCCCGAAAGTATAGGGGAGTGTGCGATGATGATCATATCAATCTTGGAACCACTTCCAACACACATCGTCACTTCACCCTTAACTAGTCTCTGTTTATTGTGCAACTCCCGTTTCGAGTTACTAATCTTAGCAACTGAACTAGTATCAAATACTGAGGGGTTGCTATAAACACTAGTAAAGTACACATCAATAGCATGTATATCAAATATACTTATGTTCACTTTGCCATCCTTCTTATCTGCCAATCATTTGGGGTAGTTCCGCTTCCAGTGACCAGTCCCTTTGTAGTAGAAGCACTTAGTCTCATGCTTAGGATCAGACTTGGGCTTCTTCACTTGAGCAGCAACTTGCTTGCCGTTCTTCTTGAAGTTCCCCTTCTTCCCTTTGCCCTTTTCTTGAAACTAGTGGTCTTGTCAACCATCAACACTTGATGTTTTTCTTGATTTCTACCTTCGTTGATTTCAGCATCACGAAGAGCTTGGGAGTTGTTTCCATTATCCCTTGCATATTATAGTTCACCACGAAGTTCTACTAACTTGGTGATGGTGACTAGAGAATTCTGTCAATCACTATCTTATCTGGAAGATTAACTCCCACTTGATTCAAGCGATTGTAGTACCCAGACAATCTGAGCACATGCTCACTAGTTGAGCGATTCTCCTCCATATTTTAGCTATAGAACTTGTTGGAGACTTCATATCTCTCAACTCGGGTATTTGCTTGAAATATTAACTACAACTCCTGGAACATCTCATATGCTCCATGACGTTCAAAACGTCTTTGAAGTCCCGATTCTAAGCCATTAAGCATGGTGCACTAAACTATCAAGTAGTCATCATATTGAGCTAGCCAAACATTCATAACGTCTGCATCTGCTCCTGCAATAGGTCTGTCACCTAGCGGTGCATCAAGGACATAATTCTTCTGTACAGCAATGAGGATAAACCTCAGATCACGGATCCAATCCGCATCATTGCTACTAACATCTTTCAACACAATTTTCTCTAGGAACATATCAAAATAAACACAGGGAAGCAACAACGCGAGCTATTGATCTACAACATAATTTGCAAAATACTACCAGGACTAAGTTCATGATAAATTTAAGTTCAATTTAATCATATTACTTAAGAACTCCCACTTAGATATACATCCCTCTAATACTCTAAGTGATCACGTGATCCAAATCAACTAAACCATGTCCAATCATCACGTGAGATGGAGTAGTTTCATTGGTGAACATCACTATGTTGATCATATCTACTATATGATTCACGCTCGACCTTTCGGTCTCCGTGTTCCGAGGCCATATCTGTATATGCTTGGCTCGTCAAGTATAACCTGAGTATTCCGCGTGTGCAACTGTTTTGCACCCGTTGTATTTGAACGTAGAACCTATCACACCCGATCATCACGTGGTGTCTCAGCACGAAGAACTTTCGCAACGGTGCATACTCAGGGAGAACACTTCTTGATAATTAGTGAGAGATCATCTTAAAATGCTACCGTCAAACTAAGCAAAATATGATGTATAAAAGATAAACATCATATGCAATCAAAATATGTGACATGATATGGCCATCATCATCTTGCTCCTTTGATCTCCATCTCCAAAGTACTGTCATGATCTCTATCGTCACCGGCATGACACCATGATCTCCATCATCTTGATCTATATCAATGTGTCGTCACACGGTCGTCTCGCCAACTATTGCTCTTGCAACTATTGCTATCGCATAGCGATAAAGTAAAGCAATTATTTGGCGCTTGCATCTTATGCAATAAAGAGACAACCATAAGGCTTTTGGCAGTTGCCGATAACTTTAACAAAAACATGATCATCTCATACAACAACTTATATCTCATCACGTTTTGACCATATCACATCACAACATGCCCTGCAAAAACAAGTTAGACGTCCTCTACTTTGTTGTTGCAAGTTTTACGTGGCTGCTACGGGCTTAAGCAAGAACCAATCTTACCTACGCATCAAAACCACAACGATAGTTTGTCAAGTTGGTGCTGTTTTAACCTTCGCAAGGACCGGGCGTAGCCATACTCAATTCAACTAAAGTTGGAGAAACTGTCACCCACAAGCCACCTCTGTGCAAAGCACGTCAGGAGAACCGGTCTCCCGTAAGCATACGCGTAATGTCGGTCTGGGCCGCTGCATCCAACAATACCGCCGAACCAAAGTATGACATGCTGGTAAGCAGTATGACTTATATCGCCCACAACTCACTTGTGTTCTACTCGTGCATATAACATCAACATATAAAACCTAGGCTCGGATGCCACTGTTGGGAACGTAGTAATTTCAAAAAATTTCCTACGCACACGCAAGATCATGTGATGCATAGCAACGAGAGGGGAGAGTGTGATCTACGTACCCTTGTAGATCGACAACGGAAGCATTAGGTTGATGTAGTCGTACGTCTTCACGGTCCGACCGATCCAAGCACCGTTACTCCGGCACCTCCGAGTTCTTGGCACACGTTTAGCTCGATGACGATCCCCGGGCTCTGATCCAGCAAAGCGTCGGGGAGGAGTTCCGTCAGCATGACGGCGTGGTGACGATCTTGATGTTCTACCGTCGCAGGTCTTCGCCTAAGCACCGCTACAATATGACCAAGGTGGAATATGGTGGAGGGGGGCACCGCACACGGCTAAGGAACGATCATGAAGATCAACTTGTGTTTTTCTAGGGTGCCCCCCTGCCTCCGTATATAAAGGATCCAAGGGGGGTGCGGCCGGCCTAGAGGAGGCGCGCAGGAGGAGTCCTACTCCTACCTCGTTCCTTGTCCAACTAGGAGAGGTGGAGGGAGAGAAGGAAAGGGGGGCGCCGCCCCTCCCTCCTTGTCCAATTCGGACTAGGGGAGAGGGGGCGCGCGGCTTGCCCTGGCAGCCCCTTCCTCTTCTCCACATTAGGCCCATAAGGCCCATTAACCCCCCCGGGGGTTCCGGTAACCCCCCGGTGCTCCGGTTTTATCCGAAACTTCCCCGGAACCCTTCCGGTGTCCGAATATAGTCATCCAATATATCAATCTTTATGTATCGACCATTTCAAGACTCCTCGTCATGTCCGTGATCACATCCGGGACTCCGAACTAACTTCGGTACATCAAAATGCATAAACTCATAATAACTGTCATCGTAACGTTAAGCGTGCGGACCCTACGGTTTGAGAACAATGTAGACACGACTGAGACAAATCTCCGGTCAATAACCAATAGCGGGACCTGGATGCCCATATTGGCTCCTACATATTCTACAAAGATCTTTATCGGTCAGATCGCATAACAACATACGTTGTTCCCTTTGTCATCGGTATGTTACTTGCTCGAGATTCGATCGTCGGTATCCAATACCTAGTTCAATCTCGTTACCGGCAAGTATCTTTACTCGTTCCGTAATACATCATCTCACAACTAACTTATTAGTTGTAATGCTTGCAAGGCTTATGTGATGTGCATTACCGAGAGGGCCCAGAGATACCTCTCCGACAATCGGAGTGACAAAACCTAATCTCGAAATATGCCAACCCAACATGTACCTTTGGAGACACTTGTAGTACTCCTTTATAATCACCCAGTTACGTTGTGATGTTTGGTAGCACCCAAAGTGTTCCTCCGGTAAACGGGAGTTGCATAATCTCATAGTTATAGGAACATGTATAAGTCATGAAGAAAGAAATAGCAGCATACTAAACGATCGGGTGCTAAGCTAATGGAATGGGTCATGTCAATCAGATCATTCACTTAATGATGTGATCCCGTTAATCAAATAACAACTCCTTGTTTATGGTTAGGAAACATAACCATCTTTGATTAATGAGCTAGTCAAGTAGAGGCATACTAGTGACACTTTGTTTGTCTATGTATTCACACATGTATTATGTTTCCGGTTAATACAATTCTAGCATGAATAATAAACATTTATCATGAAATAAGGAAATAAATAATAACTTTATTATTGCCTCTAGGGCATATTTCCTTCATTAAGGGATGTATATAATTTTGTGCAAATTGAAGAAGAGAGTCTCCCACAAGCTTGGGGGAGGCTTCTCAAGTTACTTACTGCCTTGCCTGATCATCCTCTTAAGAAAAATGAAATACTTGATATCTTTTATAATGCACTAACAAATGCCTCCAGTGATTACCTGGATAGTTGTGCTGGTTCTGTTTTCAGTGAAAGAACACCAGATGAAGCTGAAATTCTATTGAATAATATGTTAACAAATGAAAATAATTGGACACCTCTGGAGCCCATTCTTGAGCCTATTCCTAAACAAACTCCGAAGAAGAGGGGTATTCTATTTCTCAGTCCTGAAGATATGCAAGAGGCAAAGAAATCTATGAAAGAAAAAGGTATTAAAGCTGAAGATGTTAAGAATTTACCTCCTATTGAAGAAATACATCGTCTTAATTTACCGCCTGTTGAAGAAACATATGATCTTAATCCTTCACCTAGTGAAGAAACTCGTGGTCTTGATAACCCGACATAGGTAGTAAAGGTAAATTCTCTCTATAGATATGATAAAGATGAAATCCCATTTATTAAGTTTGCTAGCCCATTCTTAGATGAGTTTGATAAATTTAAGGCTAAGCAAGAAGATTTTAATTCTTATTTTGGTACACAATTGAAATCCAATTCAAATATGTTTGAACACTTGGGTGATTATATGGTTAATGTCAAAGGTGAACTTAAACTTATTAGTAAACATGCTTCTATGGTTACCACTCAAGTAGAACAAGTACTTAAAGCTCAAAATGATTTGCTCAATGAATTTAATAGTAAGGATAATGATAATGCTGTTAGAGTTATGACTAGAGGTGGTAGAACGACTCAGGAACCTTTGTATCCTGAAGGCCACCCTAAGAGAATTGAGCAAGATTCTTAGAGAAATAATATAGATGCACCTAGTCCTTCTAAAAGGAAGAAAAAGAAAAATGATAGGACTTTGCATGCTTCTAGTGAACCTATTGTTCAAACACCTGAGAACCCAAACGATATTCTATCTCTGATGCTGAAACACAATCTGGTAATGAACCTGAAACTAGTAATAATGTTCATGATAATGTTCATGATGATGCTCAACCCAGTAATGATAATGATATAGAAATTGAACCTGCTGTTGATCTTGATAACCCACAATCAAAGAATCAATGTTTTGATAAGAAAGACTTTCTTGCTAGGAAACATGGTAAAGAAAGAGAACCATGGGTTCAGAAACCCATGCCTTTTCCTCCCAAACCATCCAAGAAAAAGGATGATGAGGATTTTGAGTGCTTTGCTGAAATGATTAGACCTATCTTTTTGCGTATGTGATTAACTAATATGCTCAAAATGAATCCTTATGCTAAGTATATGAAAGATATTGTTACAAATAAAAGAAAGATACCAGAAGCTGAAACTTCCAGCATGCTTGCTAATTATACTTTTAAGGGTGGAATACCTAAGAAACATGGAGATCCAGGAGTACCCACTATACCATGCTCCATTAAAAGAAACTATGTTAAAACTACTTTATGTGATCTTGGAGCCGGTGTTAGTGTTATGCCTCTCTCTTTATATCATAGACTTGATTTGAATAAGTTGACACCTACTGAAATATCTTTGCAAATGGCTGATAAATCAACTGCTATACCTGTCGGTATTTGTGAGGATGTGCCTATTGTAGTTGCAAACGTTACTATTTTAACGGACTTTGTTATTCTTGATATTCCCGAGGACGATAGTATGTCTATTATTCTTGGAAGACCCTTTTTGAATACTACAGGGGCTGTTATGATTGCACTAAAGGCAACGTCACTTTTCATGTTAATGGTAATGAGCACATGGTACACTTTCCGAGGAAACAACCTCAAGTTCATAGTATCAACTCTATTGGAAAAATTCCATCGATTATATTTGGAGGTTTTGCATTTCCTCTTCCTACTGTCAAGAAGAAATATGATATTCTTATTATTGGGGATGTGCATATCCCTGTTGAGGCAACATAATGTTATTAGAAATTTCTCCGGTTCCATTTTATTTGGAATGAGTTCGCTAACAAGACTTGATCAACCTTGTTAGTGGATTCCTTTTGATGATCATGAGAAGGATGAAACTAGAAGGCACAACCTTCTGTACCCTCCTTTTACTTTCTGTTATTTATATAAAATAAAATAAAAATAAGTATTTTTCTGTCTGTTATCTGATTATCCGTCCAATATAAAAATACCCCGAAAATAAAAGTTCTCCAAATGCCCTGAAATTTAAATATGATTTTTTCTAGAATATTTCAGAATATTTGGCACTGAGAACACAACAGGGGGGTCACCGACCTGCCCACGAAGGTGCAGGGTACGCCATACCCCCTGGCGCGCCCCCTGCCTCGTGGGCCCACGGTGGCCCTCCTCCACTTATTCCTGCACCCACACACTCCTTCTTCCTCCCCCAAACACGAATATCCAGCTCAAGCACGAGTTCTAGCTCATCTTGCTGCCATTTTCGATCTCCTTGCTCAAAGCACCTCTCACAAAACTGCTTGGGGAGATTGTTCCTTGGTATGTGACTCCTCCATTGGTCCAATTAGTTTTTGTTCTAGTGCTTTATTCATTGCAAATTTTTGCTGCCTAGGTGACCATGTTCTTGAGCTTTCATGTCAAATTTATATGGTTCCAAGTAGTTTTGATGCATGATATAGGCTCTAGGCACTTGTAGGAGTAGTTGCTATCAATATTATTGAGTTTGGTTTACTTTTATTTTGAAGTTACTAAAATTTTTAGAATTTTTCAGAAAATAATGAAGAGACTTTTGAGGGGCTCATCGAGCCGAAGCTCGAAGGAAAAGGCACAGAAGCCCAAGTATAATCTGCCTCGCACCGCGGAGGTTCGGTCGTGTGAATGGCCTTCCGATGATTTCTTGAGAGCAGCCGTGATTTATGAAGATTTTTATGAATTGGCTAAGAATGCATGCCTCATAGCTTTCCTCCATGACCAACGCGATTAGTATCTCCTACTCACAAATATCTTTATGCAAAACTTTCATTTCCATTCTAGGAGCTCACCACCTACGGTGGAGTTTTATTTATATGATGAGCATAAGGAGATGTCACTTTATGATTTTTGTCGGGTTTGTTTGGTCCCTTTCGAGGGCACGACAGAGGAACCACATCGCAGTGATGTGGATGGGTTTATTGATATCATCACTGTAGGGGAAACGAGGAAGGTTTCCGATGCACGAATCACTAGCATACATTTTCCTATTTTACACTATTTTGCATTGTTTGCTAGTCGTTGCTTAATTGGTCGCGGAAACTGTGGAAACCTTAGTGTTCCTGATATTATTATTTTGCTCCACGGTTTATTCAGTGATAACTCTGTTAGTATGGGCGGCATTATTGCTAAACGGTTAAGTCTGAACCGTACAAAGGGCCCCATCTTTGGAGGCATCTATGCTTCACGCCTAGCTGCACATTTTAACATACCTATTAGGCATTATGAGAAGGAAGAAAAAGTATTGCCTCATGTGTATTTAGATTATAAGGGTATGGTGGCACATGATTTTATTGTTAAGAATAGGGAAGGAGAGCTTAAATACAAATTGTTCTTTGATAAACATCATCCTGAGACTATTACCCTGCCCGCTTCTTCCTTGTTTGATTTATCTGCAGGCCAGTACCTTGTTCCGTTAGAGGCTATTCACGCCTGTCGGAACCCTACATCAGCCATAGAGCCAGAGCCGGAACCACAAGTTGATCCTCCACGACAATCTAATTACCAGTGGGATCCGGAGATGATTGCCAACCAGTCGCAATCGGGGTCTTCTTCTTCGCAGTACGACCCCAACTACTATTATGGATATCCGCCAGGCCAACCGTGGCCATATACCAACTTAGGCCAAAAGCCTAAGCTTGGGGGAGTACGTATTTCTCACCGACATTACATTTATGTTCACACACTCATTGCTAGATGTCGGTGCTCATACTTTTTCATTGTATCATCAATGCTAGTTTATTTTCCTTTTTATGCTTTCTTCTTGTGTGTTTGATAAACCTTAAGAGAAACCAAAACAAATTAGTTGTAGCTTTTAATTAGTTTACTTTCCATGCTTGTAGTAGTAATTAAAAAGAAAACCCAAAAAGATTTCATGTTCTTCTTTTGCTTGTTGGGAGCTTTCGCGTGTAAATAGTTTTATTTCTTTTCTTTTCTTTGGGGGTCGATAGGAGAAGACCATAATTAAATTGTTGAAGTGGATCTTATATGCATTATTGTTGATCTGACAAAAGAGCCCATATTGCCTTGTCTTTTCCTGTTTATTGAATGCTTGCAGATTCCAGCTTAGTCCAATGCACGCGCACTATTATTATTATTCACATCATTCAGTCGTGCAAGTGAAAGGCAATTATGATGA
Source organism: Triticum dicoccoides (assembly GCF_002162155.2). NCBI lineage: Eukaryota > Viridiplantae > Streptophyta > Magnoliopsida > Poales > Poaceae > Triticum > Triticum dicoccoides. The sequence goes on along the minus strand of NC_041386.1, from coordinate 256,789,247 downwards.
TATATGATGAACTTATTGAGTGAGAAAAGATGGTATGAACTCGACCTCTCTTGTTTTTGTAAATATGATTAGTTCATTGTTCCTGATTCAGCCTATTATGAATAAACATGTTTGCAATGACAACTAGAGATCATAGTTCTTGTGCCATGCTTGATTAGCTAGGAGCTTATAATGGTTTACCTTGCGTACCAACATGCTATTAAAATGGTTGTGATGTGGTATAATAGCGTGGTATCCTCCTCTGAATGATTTAAGTGACTTGACTTGGCGCATGTTCACGCATGTAGTTGAAACAAAATTAACATAGCCTTCATGATATTTATGTTCATGGTGGATTATATCCTACCCATGCTTGCATTCAGTGTTGATTAATTTTAATGCATGTTCATGACAGTTGTCGCTCTCTAGTTTCCCAGTATTTTGCTAGCCTTCACCTATATTAAGCGGGAATACTGCTTGTGCATCCAACTCCATAAACCCCAAAGTTATTCCACATGAGTCCACCATACCTACCTATATACTGTATCTACCTACCGTTCCAAGTAAATTTGTATGTGCCAAACTCTAAACCTTCAAATAATTATCCTGTTTTGTATGCTCGAATAGCTCATGTATCAACTAGGGATGTTTGTATCTTCCATTTTAGGCGGGTTATTCTCAAGAGGAGTGGACTCCGCTCCTCACTCACGAGAAAATGGCTGGTCACCGGGATGCCCAGTCCCATGCTTTATGCAAACTAAATCAAAATAATTGCAAACAAAACTCCCCCTGGGACTCTTGTTAGTTGGAGGCACTCGTTGTTTCGAGCAAGCCATGGATTGATGCTTGTTGGTGGAAGGGGGAGTATAAACTTTACCATTCTGTTTGGGAACCGCCTATAATGTGTGTAGCATGGAAGATATCGCCATCTCTTGGTTGTTATGTTGACAATGAAAGTATACCGCTCAAAATATTATTCACCTCTATTTCAAAACTGAGCTCTGGCACCTCTACAAATCCCTGCTTCCCTCTGCGAAGGGCCTATCTATTTACTTTCATGCTGAGTCATCATCCTCTTATTAAAAAGCTCCAATTAGAGAGCACCGCTATCATTTGCATTCATTACTGTTAGTTTACATTGAGTATGACTTGACTGGATCTCTTTTACCATGAATTACAATGTCTAGTCAGTCCTTGATCTTTAAAGGTGCTCTGCATTTATGTTTTGCAGTCTCAGAAAGGGCTAGCGAGATACCATCTTGTTATATCATATTATGATTGTTTTGACAAAGTGTTGTCATCCAAGATTTATTATTATTTCTCGCTAGTTGATTATGCCATTGATATGAGTAAACTTGAGACCTAAGCGTTATTGTGAATGTGGTTAGTTATAATCTTTGCTGAAAACTTGAAGAAGAAGAAGGCCAAGAGGAAGGCCGAGGGGGTCCGGAGTGGACCCCGCCGCAAGGGCGCTTCGGACGTGACGTCTGAAGACAAGACCCACTCCTCCTCCGCCGAAGACGACGATGATGAGGAGGAGGAGGAGAGCGAGCCTCCCCTTGATGGGGGGGGGGAGGAAAAAGATGGCGGCCTCCACAAATCTGGAGGTGGAGGCGCCCAAGAGGGGGAAAGGCCCCCTTGTGGATAACTCCGCGTGGAACGTCGACAGCAGCCCAGAGCGAAGCCCCCGGACCAAGCCCCTGGCCGCATTGTGAGTACTAAGAACCCGCACGCGTCTATTTATCCGGCCTCTCCACTCCATGGTATTAATATGGTTAATCATGTTATTGCAGTCCGGCCCATGACAGCTCCCAGCGATCCTCATCAAGAGGCTTGTTGGATTCGAAGGCAATGGCCAGCGAGACACCGCCGGCTGCTTACTCTCCCAAGGCCAAGGGAGATGACGAGGTGCTATCCCAAAGGACCTTCCCAGGCCAGGGAGAGGTTGAGGAGGCCGTCATGGTGGCGCTAGGAGGCTAGACCTCGGCTTCCGGACACATGAGGGAGCAGATCCCCATGGCGGCTGGGGGGCCTCGATCTGTTCGTCCCCCAGTCGAATACGATTCCGGAGACCCATGCAGCTCCGGAATCCGGCGAACAACATCCTTCGAAAGAAGGGGGTGTGCCTGTCGCACCGGTGACCTCTATCCAACCAGAGGCACCGGATAATCTACTGGAAGTGCTACGAGGCGCTTCCATTGTGGAAGAACACCATATCCTTATGGGTACGGTGATTGAGAAGGTTCAGTCCGTCAAGAGAGGACTGTCCGAAGCCTGCAGCAGCCTGCTGACAGGTTTTGACGTAATCAATGTAACATGGAAAATCCCAATATAGATAGTAGCCCTTGAGACACGGTCCAGTGTTCAGAAAGAAAAGCCGGACAGAGGATCAATGAAATTTCGCAGGAAACTAACTAAAATGTCTCTGATGTGAATACGCAGGCTTCGTTGCTAGCTGCGACCTCACACACTGATGAAGTCTCCGGCCTGGCGCAGAGACTGGAGCGGGCCGAGGAGGAGCTCGACCAAGCGAGGAAGTAGCTGGAAGACCAGCAAGGTATGCGATGACTCAATATATATTCAGAAAGAATAAATGATGTATACTGACCGTAGTGTCATGATATGTGTAGGGGCGACAACCGAGGTCGAGGCCCTGAAAAAGGCCCTGGCCGAAGCCGAGGGGAAAGCTGTCAAGGAGCAGGACGCTCGCAAGAAGCTTAAGGCCCGGCTGAGCGAGGTCCAGCAAGAGCTCCAGGACGCTGTGAAGAAGTATGAGACCCTGGAGGGCGATGTTTCGACTTGAGAGACCGAACTCGCCAAGGCTCGTCAATGCATGGAAGCGGCCCCGGTTGAAGCCCAGGGTGCCCTCCAAGAGATCCAGGAGGCCAAGAAGATCGCGGCGGGTAAGGATTTTAGTATGCAAAGCAAGTATGTGAAGAAGAAGTATTTCTTACTAACCCGGATTTGGAGTTCTCCAGGGGCGTTTGCAGATTCGCCGTGTAGTGTGTCCGACACAGCGGAGTTCTTCCGAGCCGAAGAAGGGAGCTCGACGGAGAAGCTGTTCTGGTCGCAGTACCTTGCGGCAAAGCATCCCGTGCCCTTCACCGATCAGCTAAAACAGCTGGTGGAGCTGCATAGGGTGGCCAAACTGGATGTGGCCTGCCGAAGCTATGCCCGGCAGCTACTTCGGGCTTGTGAAGCGGTCGATGAATGCTTGTCCTCGGTTAGATGTCCTCAAGCGATCGGCTTGCATTGAAGGTGCACACATGGCCTTCACCCGCGTCAAGGTGTGGTGGGTGAAGATGGACGCCATCAAGCCGATCATCGAGGGGCCGCCAGAGGGCTAGGAGCACCACACGCCAGAGCGGTATTTTGCAGATGTCCTGGAGGGGTCTTGCATTGTAGCAACGCAATGTGCGCAAGACATTATTTTCGAATGAATACATTCATGTTGTCTTTGCCTTGTATGATGAAACAAAATCGTTATGTAATATAATGTTTTTTTAAAAAAATTCTCCTCCTATGCGGCCGTGTTATGTGAAATATGAGAGTTGGCCAGTCGTCGGCTTCTGCCCCCATGTAGGAAATATGGGGGTGTTCGGGATGTAATCTAAACACTCTTGATCCAATTGTTTGGTCCTTGAAGCAGGTGTTTAGCGCGACGAACTAGGCAATCGGACTATGTGGCTTTAGCACCCTCACTTAGCCATAGGAGTTTGACAATAGAAATATAGGCGCAGCCCCTAGTATCCGGACTAGGATGTTGTAAACACTTGATCGGGTAAGTACCAATCCCTCACGTAATGCGTACAAAATCTCTAAGGATTTGAGACCTCCGAAGAGCTTACTAGCTCTCGCCGCATCATGACAGTCAGTTTTCGGCTTTCTCTACTAAGGTGCTCACTTGGGTAAACCAGGGCACAAACGCAGCGGAATACAGCGGAATGTAAGGTAGTAAGCGCAGGAGCCGGGCAACCCAACTATTGACCAAAGACATGATTCGGAGCCAATGCATATAGTGCAAAATTCGGGGTGCCGAATTGTACTATAAAGTGTTCGGACTTTTGTTGCCATGTTGTGGGGTACTATGAAGCCCCTGGCAAATTGAAATGCACCAGAGTGTATGGGTGTTATCTGATAGAGTTACCTTAAAAGAAAAGACGAAAAGGAAGAAAAAGAAGGACAAGTGGTAAGCTAGAGCCGTAAATTTTAGGCGCAAACTATTTCTATTATAATTTCCTTGGTGCGTTAAAGCGCATTTCTACAAGTAGTGCAATAAGCAGAAGGCTATTGACAATGCTTTAACCAAGGGAGAGCTGCGTGTGGGTCCTAAAAATAGGTAAAGGGATCGTTAAACAAACCACCTAAAGATTCCCCATTACATCCATGCTTTTTGTCGTCTTGGTGTTTTTATATTGGGGAACGTAGTAATTTCAACAAATTTCCTATGCACACACAGGATCATGGTGATGCATAGCAACAAGAGGGGAGAGTGTGTCCATGTACCCTCGTAGACCAAATGCGGAAGCATTAGCACAACGCGGTTTATGTAGTCGTACGTCTTCACGATCCGACCGATCCAAGTACCGAACGCATGGCACCTCTGTGTTCTGCACACGTTCAACTCGATGACGTCCCTCGAGCTCCGATCCAGCAAAGCTTCACAGGAGAGTTTCGTCAGCACGACGGCGTGGTGACGGTGATGATGATTCTACCGATGTAGGGCTTCGCCTAAGCACCGCTACGATATGATCGAGGTGGATTATGGTGGAGGGGGGCACCGCACACGGCTAAGGGATCAACGATCAATTGTGTGTCTATGGGGTGCCCCTGCCCCCGTATATAAAGGAGCAAGGGGGAGGAGGCGGCCGGCCAGGGAGAGGCGCGCTAAGGGGGAGTCCTACTCCCATTAGGAGTAGGACTACTCCTATTCGTAGTAGGAGTAGGAGAGGGGGAAGGAAAGGGAGAGGAGGAGAAGGAAAGAGGGGGCCGACCCCCTTGCCCTAAACCAATTCGGTTTGGGCCTTAGGGGCGCACCCCACACTCCCCTTGCTTCCCTCTATTTCCACTAAGGCCAATGTAGGCCCATTAAGCCCCCGGGGGGTTCCGGTAACCCCCGGTACTCCGATATATGTCCGAAACCTTCCGGAACCTTTCCGGTGTCCGAACATAGTCATCTAATATATCAATATTTATGTCTCGACCATTTCGAGACTCCTCGTCATGTCCGTGATCACATCCGGGACTCCGAACTACCTTCGGTACATCAAAACACAAAACTCATAATACCGATCGTCACCGAACTTTAAGCGTGCGGACCCTACGGGTTCGAGAACTATGTAGACATCACCAAGACACGTCTCCGGTCAATAACCAATAGCGGAACCTGGATGTTCATATTCTATGAAGATCTTTATCGGTCAAACCGCGTAACAACATACGTTGTTTCCTTTGTCATCGGTATGTTACTTGCCCGAGATTCGATCGTTGGTATCTCAATACCTAGTTCAATCTCGTTATCGGCAAGTCTCTTTACTCGTTCCGTAATACATCATCCCGCAACTAACTCATTATTTACAATGCTTGCAAGGCTTATAGTTATGTGCATTACCGAGTGGGCCCAGAGATACCTCTCCGATAATCGGAGTGATAAATCCTAATCTCGAAATACGCCAACTCAACAAGTACCTTCGGAGACACCTGTAGAGCACCTTTATAATCACACAATTACGTTGTGACATTTGGTAGCACACAAAATGTTCCTCCGGTAAATGGGAGTTGCATAATCTCATAGTCATAGGAACATGTATAAGTCATGAAGAAAGCAATATCAACAAACTAAATGATCAAGTGCAAAGCTAACGGAATGGGTCAAGTCAATCACATCATTCTCCTAATGATGTGATCCCGTTAATCAAATGACAACTCATGTCTATGGATAGGAAACATAACCATCTTTGATCAACGAGCTAGTCAAGTAGAGGCATACTAGTGACACTCTGTTTGTCTATGTATTCACACATGTATCATGTTTCCGGTTAATACAATTCTAGCATGAATAATAAACATTTATCATGATATAAGGAAATAAATAATAAGTTTATTATTACCTCTAGGGCATATTTCCTTCATTTTATCCTTCGAAAAGAATTGATGGTCAAGCCGTTAGGAAAGGCCTGTGAAAAAGAAAAAGAAAAAAGGAAATAGTGAAAGTATGTGTATGAGGGGTGGTCAAGCCGTATTGCGGATCACAAGCTGGTTATGCCTCCATCCGTGTCCATGGTACTTGTAGTGCGTAATTATGTATGCGCGGTACAATTGCCGCCACCTGGTCAGGACTGGGACGGAGGCCAAATTTCTAGTCGAGCAATTGACGAGCCGAGCTGTCCTATTGCAGAATGGTTCAGACTCCTTGACAGTGTCCGGGGGATCGGCCGCCGATTTGAGGTTTGGCTTGAAAAGGCCGCCCTATACCTCTGCCGCTAAGGCAGTGGTGTGCTCCTCAGTGCCGAGGGAGCGTTCCGTGTTTCCATTAACTATTATGACACTGCGTGGTCCGGGCATCTTGAGCTTGACATAAGCATAGTGTGGCACCGTGTTGAATTGAGAAAATGCGGTTCGTCCGATTAGTGCGTGGTAGCCACTGCGAAAGGGGATGATATTGAAGATTAACTCCTCGCTTCGGAAGTTGTCCGGAGATCCGAAGACAACCTCTAGTGTGATTGAGCCCGTATAGTGGGCCTCTACGCCTGGTATGACTCCTTTAAAGGTAGTATTTGTGGGCTTGATCCGTGATGGGTTAATGCCCATTTTGTGCATTGTATCCTCATAGAGCAAGTTGAGGCTGCTGCCACCATCCATTAGGACTCGTGTCAGGTGGAACCCATCAATTATTAGGTCTAGGACTAGTGCGGCTGAACTGTTGTGACGGATACTGGTCGGATGATCCCGGCGACCAAAAGTGATCGGGCATGATGACCATGGATTAAATTTTGGGGCGACTGGCTCTATCGCGCGGACGTCCCTGAGCGCGCGCTTGCGCTCCCTCTTGGGGATGTGGGTAGCGTATATCATGTTCACCGTTTTGACCTAGGGGGGGACTTCTTCTGTCCCCCTGTGTTCAGCGGCCGGGGCTCCTCGTCGTCGTCTTCGTTTTGCGATCCCTTATCCTTGCTTTCGGCATTTAACTTGTCGTCCTGTTAAAAAACCCAGCAATCTCTATTGGTATGATTGGGTGGTTTGTCTGGGGTGCCGTGAATCTGGCACGGACGATCAAGTATTCGGTCCAAGCTAGATGGGCCCGAATTGTTCTTTTTGAACGGCTTCTTCCGCTGACCGGACTTAGAGCCACTGAATCCGGCACTGACCATCGTATCCTCGGTGTTGTCATTGTTGTTTCGATGCTGGTATCTGTTGCGTCGAGACTTGTCGTTGCTATTTTTAGCTTCAGGGGTGCCGGCGTCGCTTGCATTGTTTTTGCTATGGGCCAGCGAACTATCCTCGCCCGCACAAAAGCGGGTCATGAGCGCTGTGAGGGCTGCCATGGACTTTGGATTCTCTTGGCCGAGGTGGCGGCAAGCGATTCATCGCGGATGCTGTGTTTAAAGGCCGCTAGGGCTTCGGCATCCGGACAATCGACGACCTGGTTTTTTAGTTAAGAACCTAGTCTAGAATTTCCTGGCGGACTCTCCGGGCTGTTGAACTATATGGCTTAAGTCATCAGCATCTGGAGGTCGAACATATGTACCTTGGAAGTTATCAAGGAAGGCTATTTCCAAGTCCTACCAGCTACCGATGGAATTTTTGGGCAGGCTGTTCAACCAGTGCCGGGCTGGTCCTTTGAGTTTTAGGGGGAGGTATTTAATGGCATGAAGTTCATCGCCGCGGGCCATATCAATGTGGAGAATGAAGTCTTCGATCCATACCGCGGGGTCTATGGTTCCACCGTATGATTCTATACTCACGGGTTTGAACCCTTCTGGGAATTCATGTTCCATGACTTTGTCGGTGAAGCAATGAGGGTGTGCGGCGCCTCTATATCGGGCCGTATCGCGACGTAGCTCTGATGGAGTCCGTCTGTGTCTTTCAGCCCACGCATGACTAGGTTTGTCACGTTCGAATAGATGGCTGTTGTCGCATGTCGGGGCACGTCCTCGCGATCCGTAGATCTATCTGGTATGACCTGCTTTATTTTTTAGGTTCTACCAAAGGTCATATGTATGACCATGGGCTGATTTATCTCTGCCTTTGCGATGAGGCGGGGCGGGCTGGTGTTCGGCCTGAGTTGCCTTTTTATCCCGATCACGTGGTGGTCGGTCAGCCACATTGCATGATGGTGGTATGTGTTCCGGCGCCTCGTCGTAGAACTGAGGTAGCAATTTGCGCTTCGGGTAGCTTTTGACTGGGCGCTTGAGGTCGTATTCTTCAGATGCTAGGAAATCTGTCCATTTATCTTTGAGCAGATCTTCGTCAGCTTGAAGCTGCTCCTGCTTCCTTTTCAGGCTCCTTGCAGTGGCTAATAGCTGGCGCTTGAACCGCTCCTGCTCAAGAGGTTCCTTAGGCACGATGAAATCCTCGGTGCCGAGGCTCACCTCATCCTCGGAGAGGGAAGATAATTACCGTCCCCCAAGTCTTCGTGTGTGGCCCGTTTACCACGGCTAACCTGCCCATCTTCCCGTTCATCCTATTCAGTAGCTGCGTCAACGGGGTCTTTGTTGTCTTCGGCACCTTCCGGAGTGTTATCTTCTCTCGTGCTGGTGTTGCTGTCTTTACTGCAGCGTGACTTAGAGCGGCGCCGCTGACGCTGACGCTTTGATTGTATCTTGGAAGGTGTATCCTCAACTGGATCTTCCTTGTCATCGCCGCTATTCTCCTTTGGTGCATCCACCATGTATACATCATACGAGGAATTGGTCGTCCAGCGTCCGGTGAATGGCGGATTCTGGGCCTCTTCTTCTCCGACATCGTCGTCCATACCGTCGATGTCGTCGGTGCCATAATCAAGCATGTCAGTTAAGTATTTGACAGTGGCTATGAAGTGGGCGGTGGGTGGGAAGTGAAATTCTCCATCATCAGCCTCCGGTTCGAACTGGACACGATTCGGCTGTGAGCCCCCCGCTAAAGATAGTGCTCTTAACGAGTTCAACACGTCGCCCAAAGGCGAGTATCGAAAGATGTCCGCGGAGTTGAATTCAACGATCAATGACCGATCAAGCTTGACGCGCGCGGACGCACAAGGTTCGGAACCTGTAGCCGGAGACGAGTCCATAGCTCCGGCGACAGAGATGTCACTTGAAGTTAAGTCTGTGTGCGACTCCAACGCCGCCGAGTCTGCGACTGCCGCGGCGGTGTTGAGTTTCCCGTCTTCGGATGACATGATCTGCTCCGGATTTATGACTAGAACAGCTACAGGTACTATCTCCTGCATATGGACTGATGATAGATTTACGTCCTGTTCATCATGGTGGCAGGGAGCGGCTGCCGTGGTCTCGAATCCGTCAAAGATCAAGTCTCCTCAGATATCTGTGACGTAGTTCAAACTTCCAAATATGACCTGGTGGCCAGGGGTGTAGCTTTCGATCTACTCTAGATGGCCAAGCAAGTTGGCCCGCAGTGCGAAGCCGCCGAACACGAAGATCTGTCCGGGGAGGAAGACTTCCCCTTGGACATCATCATTGTAAGTGATCGAAGGAGCCATCAAACCTCCTGATGACGGTACAGTGGAACTCTCAATGAAATCACCAATGTCGGTGTCAAAACCGACGGATCTCGGGTAGGGGGTCCCGAACTATGCGTCTAGGATCGATGGTAACAGGAGACGGGGGACACAATGTTTGCCCAGGTTTGGGCCCTCTCTATGGAGTAATACCCTACTTCCTGCTTGATTGATCTTGATGAATATGAGTATTACAAGAGTTGACCTACCATGAGATCATAATGGCTAAACCCTAAAAGTCTAGCCTGACTAGGACTATGAGGATATCTACGGACCTAGCCCTCTGGTTTATATAGAGAAAGGAGGGATCTAGGGTTACACAAGGTCGGTTACAGAGAAAGGAATCTTCATATTTGATCTCCAAGCTTGCCTACCACTCCAAGGAGAGTCCCATCCGGACATGGGTAGAGTCTTCGGTCGTTGTATCTTTACGGCCCATCGGTCCGGCCCATATCCAACAGATCGGACACCCGAGGACCCCTTAGTCCAGGACTCCCTCAACTATGTCAATAGATTAGTACCACAAAATGATATAAAATGACTATAAAATGATTATAAAACATCCAAGATTGGTAATATATCAGTATGGAACAATCAAAAATTATAGATACGTTGGATACATGTCACCCATCCCCCCGCCGAACCAAAAGGGGATCATAGCCCCATAGGTGGCCATGGTTTCCCACGACAGAGCTCCGCCTCCAAGGGGATTGCGGACATGAATTGGAAGCTCGAGAGGTCCAAAAAGTACCTTGATCTGATGAACAAGCAGGCCCAGAAGTCTCAAGGTAAAATCCAAACATCATCAAATTTACTTTGCGTAAGGATAGCTTTGTGAAATAGAAGCTAGTGCCGACCTATTTGAATGACAATGGCTTTGACTGAGCTTGAGGGTCTTAAGGCCAAGATTTTGAAAGCTCGGCAGGAGGCTGAGCAACAGAAGGCTGCGGTCGCCAAGTGGGGAAAGACCTAGCCACCGAAAAGGTGGCTAGGGGCAGAGACAAGGCTCTGGTCCTGGAGGTGGAGGAGACCTTGAAGGGCGTGTACAAGGCGCGTGATGCCCTTCAGGTCAAGTAGGAGAAGGCGAGTGAAGAGGTCAAGAAGCTCCGTCTTGCGCATTTCGAGCTCCAGACCCAGACCAGGGCCGACCGCAAGGTGCTCTAGCAAGTGGAGCAAATTGTCGCAGGTAAGCAATATTTACTTTAGTGTGTGTTTGGCAGCAAGGGGTTCCTCGAGCTCACCGAGCTGTGGCTCTCCACAAAGGTCTTCGTGGATCTCCCGAGGAGTGCATCAGACGCCGCCCACCACTTCAGCGAGCGGAGGGCCATGAGGCGGAGAAGGAAATTTGGCAGAAGTTTCAGGCGTCTCCACATTCGTAGTTGTTGAATCACCTGATGAAGCAGTTGGTGGGGCTTCTCTGAATGGCAAGGCCGGCACTCCAGGACCTCTGCATCAATCTGTGGCCCACGGAGGTGCTGCCCACCATATTCTTCAGGCTCGTGGCTCAGCTGCAAGAAGTCGTTTGACAAGTTGCTCACTGGAAATGATCTGCGTGCCTGGAAGGGGCTCAGCGAGGATATGCCTGTGTGAAGATGCATTTTCCGCGTGTTGAAGCTGAGGTTGTTTCCACGAGACCCCCTGATGTCGCTTGAAACTGCGTCGGTATTTACCCAAAGAGGAAGGGATGGTGCAGTACATCTACGGTAGGTATTTCCCTTAGTTATGAAACCAAGGTATCAATCCAGTAGGAGAACCAAGCAACACTATGTAAACGGTACCTGCCCACAAAGAACAAATACTTGCAACCCGAGCGTATGAGGGGTTGTCAATCCCTCTTTGGGTAAAAATAACGGCGCCAGAAATTGTCAAGTTGGCAGGATAAAATTTGTGTAGATTGGATAAATAGATCTCGATAAAACGCAAAATAAAAGATGCAAATAAAAATTGCAACAAGGTATTTTTGGGTTTTTGGAATAATAGATCTAAAAATAAAAGCAAATAAAAATAGATCTCAAAGCAAATATGATAAAGAATAGACCCGGGGGTCGTAGATTTCACTAGTAGCTTCTCTCAATAAATAGCACATGGTGGGTAATCAAATTACTGTTTGGCAATTGATAGAAAATTGAATAGTTATGACAATATTCAAGGTAATGATCAATATATAGGCATCGTGTCCAAGATTAGTAGACCCAGTCCTGCCTGCATCTACTACTATTACTCCACACATGGATCGCTATCCAGCATGCGTCTAGTGTATTAACTTCATGAAAAAATAATGCAATAAGAATGATGACATGGTGTGAACGAGATCTATTCATGTGGGAATAGCACCAATCTTGTTATCCTTAATAACAATGATACATGCATGTCTTGCTACCCCATCTGTCATTGGGAAAGAACACCGCAAGACCGAACCCATCACAAAGCACCTCTTCCCATGGCAAGGAAAGTCGATATAGTTGGCCTAACTAAACCAAAGATTCAAAGAAGAAATACGAGGCTATAAATATCATGCATATAAGAGATCAAAATTAGAATCAAATAATATTCATGGATATAGATCTGATCATAAACTCAAAGTTCATCAGATCCCAACAAACACACCGCAAAAATAGTTACATCAAATAGATCTCCAAGATACCATTGTATTGAGAATCCAAAGAGAGAGAGAGAGAGAGAGGAAGCCATCTAGCTACTGACTACAGACCCTTAGGTCTACGGTGAACTACGCACGCATCATCGGAGAGGCACCAATGAGGATGATGAACCCCTCCATGATGGTGTCTAGATTGGATCTCGTGGTGGCTGGAATAGTGTTTCTTTGACTCCCTTAGGGTTTCTAGAATATTTGGGTATTTATAGGGTGAAGAGGTGGTGTGGGAGGCCACCAAGGTGGGCACAACCCATCTAGGCGCGCCCTGGTGAGTTGTGCCCCTGATGTCTACTATGCAACTTTATTCTTGTAGACACATGTTGGGCCTCCAAGCGCGAAATTTTGTAGGACAGTAGCAATTTTACCTCAAGTGGATGACCTAAGGTTTATCAATCCGTGGGAGGCGTAGGATGAAGATAGTCTCTCTCAAACAACCCTGCAACCAAATAATAAAAAGTCTCTTGTGTCCCCAACACACCCAATACAATGGCAAATTGTATAGGTGCACTAGTTCGGCAAAGAGATGGTGATAAAAGTATAATATGGATGGTAGAAATATATATTTATAATCTGAATAAATAAAAAATCAAGGTAGCAGATAGTAAAACGACACAAAAATGGTATTGCAATGCTTTGAAATGAGGCCTAGGGTTTGTACTTTCACTAGTGCAATCTCTCAGCAGTGCTAATATAATTGGATCATATAACCACCCCTCAAAGTGCGATGAAGAATCACTCCAAACTTCCTATCTAGCGAAGAACATAAGAAGAAATCGTTTGTAGGGTACGAAACCACCTCGAAGCTATTCTTTCCGATCGATCTATCCAAGAGTTCGTACTAAAATAACACCAAATAATTTCTGATTCATAATACTCAATCCAACACAAAGAACTTCAAAGAGTGCCCCAAGATTTCCAGCGGAGCAACAAAAGACGAGAACGTGCGTCAACCCCTATGCATAGATTACTCCAATGTCACCATGGGAATCCGCAAGTTGAGTGCCAAAACACATATCAAGTGAATCAATATGATACCCCATTGTCACCACGAGTTTCGTATGAAAGACATATATCAAGTGCTCTCAAATCCATAAAAGTATTTAATCTGATAACAACGAGATCTCAAAGGGAAAAACTCAATTCATCACAACAATATAGAGAGGGGAAAACACCATATGATCCGACTATATTAACAAAGCCTGTGATACATCAAGATTGTGACATCTCAAGAACACGAGAGAGAGAGAGAGAGATTAAACACATAGTTACTGGTACAAACCCTTAGCCCTGAGGGTGGACTACTCCCTCCTCATTGTGGTGGCTGCCGAGAAGATGAAGATGGCCACCAGAGATGATTGCCCCTTTGACAGGGTGCCAGAACGGGATCTAGATTGGTTTTCGGTGGCTACAGAGGACTGCGGCGGTGGAACTTCTGATCTAGGTTAACCCCAAGGGTTTTCAGAATATTTGGTAATTTACAGGGTAAAGAGGGGGTGCGGGAGGCCACCGAGGTGGGCACAACCCACCTGGGAACGCCTGGCCCCCAGGTGCGCCCAGGTGGGTTGTTCCCCCTCGGGGCACCCCCAGGTGCTTCTCTGGCCCACTGGTGGTCTTCTGGCCCATAGAAAATCCACAAAAAGTTTCGCGGTGTTTGAACTCCGTTTGATATTGATTTCCTCTGATGTGAAAAACAAGAAAAAAAATAGCAACTAGCACTGGGCACTGGGTCAATAGGTTAGTCCCAAAAAATGATATAAACTTTCTATAAAATGATTGTAAAACATCCAAGAATGATAATATAACAACATGTATACTTCATAAATTATAGATACATTGGTGACATATCAGCATCCCCAAGCTTAATTCCAACTCGTCCCCGAGTAGGTAAATGATCAAAGAAATAATTTATGAAGTGTGAATGCTAGCAAAGTGCATAGGTTTGATCAATGATAATTTCAATCACTTTTCCTAGCATCCTAACAACAACTCTTTCATATAAAACTTCTCATGTTATAGTAGCAACCAATTCACATGTTAAGGTTCAAACAAAGAATTCTCTTGAAACTCAACAACCTATGTTCCCAGTCACCAAGCAATTGTAATTCAACTTATTCAACAGAGTCTAAGTAAGAGCTCCACATACTCAACCATCATATAGTCTTCTATGATTGCAAACATTCACCGCATACACATGAGCAAACCGTTTCAACCGGACACATACAAAGATAGGGGCTTATAATTTTGCCTCCCAACGTATTCACCTCAAGGGTGATGTCAACAATAATAACTCATGCTACCCATATCCAACTGGATATATGTGCCTAGATCTTTCCTCACCACATGATGCTCGCCAAAAGAGAAAAAAAAGGAATAGAGAGAAAAACTTTGACTCTTGCATGAAAGTAAATACATAAAAGTAAATGATTGGCCCTTCGCTGAAGGAAGCAGAGGTTTCCATGCGCTTATTTGTTTGTATGCTCAACCCCTTAGTGCAAAATAATGTCACGTTATATTGCCCCTTATGATAGAAACCTGTATTATGCAGTCTGTCGCTTTTATTCTTTGCCATCACAAGTTCGTACAATGCTCAATTTTCTCTTACACTCAATGATCTAACACTTTTAGAGGCAATTTTTATTGCCTTATTGCATGGATGAGAACTTAATTGAAGGATCTTGCTCAATCCTTGGGTATATATGGTGGGCTCTTGAAGATAATATTTGGGTTTAAGGGTTTTTTTGGATGCACAAGTAGTATCTCTACTTGGTGCAGAATTTTTGGCTAGCAAAGATGGGGGGCAAGCACCACATGTTGAAGGATCTATGGCAATATAACTTCTATGTGAATATGAACAAGCATAAATCATTCAGTTGTCTTCCTTGTCCAACGTCAACAATTTTAGCATATAATATTTTGATGGGGGCACACAACCACAAAAGATTTCCAAGATAGTGTATTTGCAAGTGAACGTTCTCTTCCTTATACTAATTATTCATGAATTGCTTGTATGACCAATTGTCGGTGTACAAAAGTAGGGGTCCCTTTTGTACCCCTTTACTTGTGCGTGGGCAGTCGCAACCACACGCCTGCGGCCACGGTTGGCGGAGCAGAGGAAGCAAAGACACAAGACTACCAGAGCAGCGCCAAGCCAAAAGCGCGAGAAGCAGAGGCACGAGGTGGGCTTTCCCCAACAAGAGCCTTGCCGGGGGAGCTTACGTATCCCTGGCAAGAGTCTTGCCGGGGTAACATGCCCAACACCAGCAGAGCCGCCACCCTTGAGCCTAAGAGTTCCAACACCGTCGACAATGTTGGAACCAAGGCTTGGGAGGAGCATGCATGGTGCCATGCAGATCTTTGTGGAGACCAAGAACATACAAGACCTGATGAGGACCAGAAGAAGGAAATCCCCCCGACAAGATCCATGCCGGGGACACCCGTGAGACCCCGGCAAGGCCCTTGCCGGGGCCTCGACAAGACCCTTGCCAGGGACATCTATGGGGCCGCAGCCAGGCCCCACCTGCCAAGGCTCCACCGCCGTTCCAACACAATAGTCAACCCGCCAACAAGGTAGGCACCTGCGTGGCAACGTGTAGCTTCCAGGCCAACTCAGCAAGAACCTGCGTGGTGGCATGCAGATCTTCGTGAAGACTCTGCCACCGCACCAACTCAGCAGCCAGGCAGCATGGTGCTGCACATCTAGTCAGCCTGGACGCACGTCAGAGGGAGACGAGGCGACGACGGATGAGACAAGCTTCCTTGCCGTCCTCGATAAAGTGAGCGGGCACATCGACAGTGCATTAAATGCGTTTGTCCTATGGTGCCAGGCGATAGACTTGTCTATAGTACGAACTTTCCACCTCCTGTGTGCCACTTTGGCAACCCCCTTTGGCTATAAAAGGAGGCCCGAGGCATACTAGAGAAGGATTTAGACTTTTTGGACGCTGCACACTTTGTAGCTAGTCCAAGAACACCCGATAAACACAAACCAGCAGGAGTAGGGTATTATGCATCACTTGTGGCCCGAACCTGGATAAATTCCCCCATGTTGATCTTCTAAACCCACTCTTTCCATAGCCCCGTGCCCACCAACCATAGAAGGGATACCCCGTGATCCCATAGGTGTCGTTTCCCCCGACATCTTTGGCGCGCCAGGTAGAGGGCGCAAGCTATGAAAATCTAGTTTTGGAGTCAACCTACCCACTCCTTCATTGCGATGGCTCGAGAAGAGAAGGTGATGTCAATAAGCCATGCTCTGGTGCCGTCCGCAGCCGCAACAACAATCCACGTGGCCACAAAAAGCTAAGTCACGCACAACCTTGAGCAATTATTCTTATTATAAGGTTATTTTCCTCGGAAGATCTTGCTCTTAGTACGGAAAAACTGCATGCAATGGGACCCTTCCTCTATTGGCAACACCCTTGTTCTGTTTCGAGTCCGCTCAACAGTTCAAGTGGCCGCGCTGAGAACGGCGAGGTGTCATGCCCGCTACTAGCAACGTCCTTGTTCTTTTTCGAGTCCGCTCAACAGTTCAAGCGGCCGCGCTGAGAGCGGCAAGGTGGTTTGTCCGGCAACATGCGCCCTGGCAGGCTGCTAAGGATCCGTCCTCAAAGCGACATAGCATGGGTTTACGCGGCGGTGAACCTATCCTACTGGGCGTAGGGTGTATATGTACAAAGAAAGATCAATACAGGAAGATAGCATGTTTCATCGTAAAGTACTGCAGAGTTATATTACATAAATAATTTCTATGGTTCTAACTTAAGATAAAATTGTCTTGGTCATGAACTCGCAGCGGCAACGAGAAACGGGGTGGCTAGTCCCAGCGCTGGCCCTCCACTCTCTGGACTCCGTCGACGCAACTGACGATGGGCTCTATATGAACTCTGAGCGCCACGAGGTCCGTCCCTTCCGACATGCTCTCCAGACATCAGAGAAGTTGACGCCGGGGTTCCAGAACGCCACCTTGGTGAGTACATTGGTCAGGGCGCCCCGGCAAAGCCTCCGGGACTTGTTGGCCAGATAGGCTGCTCGATTGGAGCGGAGCCGCTCCAAGGCTTCGAGGACACCCTCGAAAAACAAGGTCAGCCTGGTATTGGGGCTCATGTTCGGCTCCTGGGAGTACCTGACATTCAGCATCCCCATGGCAGCCAGCTTCGTGGTGATCTTGCCGGCGACGTCGACGAGGCGACTGATCCAGAGGTTTACGCCCTTCGCGTACTCCTCGTGCTCGGTGGCGTCATTCCTCCACAGCTGCCTCTCGTCCTCCAGGACCTTGTTCAGGGTCTCCTCAGGAGCCCCGGCCTCCGAAAGCTTCCCCTCCAAGTTGTCTAGCTTCCACTTCAGATCGTTGATGGAGTCGTTGGCCTCGGTGAGCTGCTTGGCCTTGTCGGAGATGGCGACCTGCACATCCGCCAGAGTGCGGTTGTCCATGTCCTATCCTTCATCAGCGTTGAGACTCTCTTCTCCAGCTCCTCCCGCTCCAGCTCCAGCTCCTTCACCTTGCCATCATGGATTAGGGCCTGAGCATCGAGTGCCTCCTTGTGCCTCTGCTCCAGCTCCTGGGTCCGCTGCGCGACGAGCTTCTTAACCTCCTCATCCTTGCCGCGGAGCATGGCGGCGAGCGCCTCCTCACGAGCAGCAAGGTACTCCTCCTAGGAGTTCAGCAGGGCATGCTGTTGTTGCCAGGCAGCTTCGTCTGTGGCGGCCTGATTCTTCGCCACCTCCTGGGCCTTCTCGATATCGTCCTGCTTCAGGATGATCTCCCGCTTGCACTCCTCTAGCTCACCCTGTGCAGCCCTTAGTTCATCCCTGGCCTCGCCAAACCGGACCTGCATCTCAGCGACGCACTCCTCAAAAGCCGCCTCCGCCTTGTCCACCGCCTCCATACTGGATTTTACCTTGTCCTGGCGGGCACGGTGGAGCACCTGGAGCCTCTGAAAGTTGGCACTCATGGCTAGGAGGAGCTGCTCCTCCTGGGAACCGCCGTCGCCCATGCTTGGTTCATCAACAACCTGGAGCCCGGCGGTGGCGAGCTATTCATCATCAAACACCTCCCCTTTCGGGTGGTGCTCTAGTGCCCGCCGTCCCCGGGAGGTGGACCAACAAATCGTCACCCACCTTCAAGTACTTTCCGGGGCGGGGGCTGTAGGGGACGAAGGATGGTCGTCGGTCATCTCCTCCTCGGAAGAGGCCTTGCCGGGTTCCCCGGCAGGCCCCTTTCCGGCTCCCTCGGCAGGGTCTTGCCGACTCCCCCGGCAGGCCCCTTGGCGGCCTCCTCAGTGGCAGTCTTGGCGGCCTCCTCGGCAGCAATCCTGTCAGCCTCGGCCTCGGCCTCCTTGATGATGGTATCAATATCCTCCTAGACCACCAAGGGAGGGACTGGATACCAAGAAGGAGAATGAGACGAGGACAAAATCAAGGTTCAAAGAAGAAGGAAAGAACAGGGACGAGGGGCAGGCCACTTACCCGTGCCGAGCTGGGAAGAAGTGTTTCCATCCCCGTCAACGTTCGTCGCCAGGACGGAGCCGCCGGCACCCAATTCCGCCTCCTCCTCCTCCGTGTGCATGGGCTCGGTGCTTGGTGCCCTTGCTTGGGACGCCTCTCCGGGCGACATGGTCTATGGGGGCAGTGTGTTGGGGTGGCCCTCAGTGGATCCTCCTGCCGCAGCTCTCCTTCTGCAAACTCGGCAAGGTCAGCACCAAGGATTCGTGTCCCGATGCCCGTCAACAAAGAGTGATTGATGAACTCACACTGGGGGCTGAAGCGGGGGCTACTGTCCGGGCTGATCTCCACCACCATCGGTGTGTATGGAGCGCCAGCCGGGGGCTTGTCGCTCATCGAGGCCCTGGGCCTCTTCGCCAGCCTATGGGCCAACGTCTCCGTGTCCCTATGAAGATAACATCAAGTCAAAGGAGGATAACACAGGCGTGCGGTCAGGAGATGATGGGGGGCGAAGTACTTACTCGTCCTCCCCCTCCTCCTCCACTGGCTTCCTCTTCCTCTTCAGGCTAAAGGACCCGAGGTCGAACTCGGCCTCCAGGGTGTTGTTCGAAGGAGGAGGAGAATGGGATGGGGTCCTGTGCCGCTTGGACGAAGAAGAGGCAGCCACCGTCTTCTTTGCTGTCACCGCCTTTGCCGTCTTCATTGCTGCCGCAGCCTTCATTGCCCTCGTGTGGCACACGGGCTGCTCCTGAGCCTATTGCCGCTGCGCGGTCCTGCCGGGCCGGACCGGCTCGCCGGAGCTAGCCCGCCGCAGGACACGTTTCTTTCCCATGGCCGGGGGGTCATTCGTCTAGGCCTCCTCTTCGGCCGACTCCTCGACCATGTTTTCGACGAGGGGGGCCCCGGTGCCGGCGCTGCTGGCCTCCCCAGCAGACTTCACCCACCCGGTGAGCTCTTTATCCTTCGCGGCCGTGTCAGCCTTGTCCACCATGGTGCCGGCGTTGCCAGCCTCCTTGGCGAGCACCGCCTACGCTGCCCTGGCGGCGATGTAGTCCAGCTCCTCCTTGGTGGTGTCACGGATGAGCAGCGGCTCATCGCGGACATATTTCTCCGACAAGTTGTCGAAGAATGCATGCACCTCCTCTGCTTTTGGCTCGACCCAGAGCAGATCAAGGCCGTGCGCGTTGAAGTCCGGCATCATGGCAATTATGGTGGTCTGGAGAGAGTTGTTGCTCAATGGGACCACTCCCACTGGCAACCCAAACAGAGACGCCTTGGCGGTCTTGCCGGCCTTCTCGGCTCTACCGGTCCTCTCAGCCCTGCCGTCGTCACTCACCTTGAGCTGGAAGAGCCTCTAGCAAAAGTGAGCATGCCCCATCATCGTGAAGTTGTGGTTCAAGCCAGGGCGGAGCCTCATGACGTCAGCCACATTCCTATAGTCCCAAGCCGGCCTCTCCTTGTTGTGCAGTCAGGCAATCCGGCGGCGGAAGAAATCAGACCTGATCATTTCAAGGGTGAGCCTGGCCACGGTGAGGCAAGGGATCCTGGTGGTGGTGACCGAGAGCTTCTTGTCGTTGACGTCAAGGTCGCTCCAGTCCTTGCGGCGGATCGGCGGGCTCCAGCGAACCCGGCAAAACTCCCGTGGATCCTCCTCCTCGATCCAGCACCACTGGCTCCGCCACTCCTCCCACCTCTCCTTCTGGGCGCCCTCCGGATACGTGCCTTTCTCCTGAGACTTCGGGATCCAGGTGACGCAGCCGGAGATGGCGCCCCCTAACTGGATGCGGGGGTAGAAGTAGTGGCGGAAGAGCGTCGTGCTTGGGAGCACTCCAGCGAAGCCATCGCAGAGATGGGCGAAGAAAGCCATGCACGCCACGACATTCGGCATAAGATCCAGAAGATGGAACCCGTAGGTGTGCATGACGTCGTTGAAGAAGTCAGAGAAAGGGGTCAGAGCCCGCAAGAGAAGTAGACGACGAAGAAGGGGTACCGATTTGGGCCGGCCTCGGCGAAATCGGTAGGGACGACGCGTGTGGCAGGATGCCCCGTCGTCTTCCTCCCCCACAAGGGCTTGAAAAAGTCCCTGAGGTGGACCGCATCGACCGTTGAGGGGAAGTAGGCGTGCTGCATCCGAAGCACCGCCAACTCGCTCTCCGGCACCTCCTTCTCCCCGGCATCCTTGGCCGCCCCCTTACCCTTGCCTGTCATGGGCGCCATAGCGACCGAGAGGGGGTGGAGGATTAAGGGCAATGAGGGCGCGGCGGCAGGAAGCAAAGGCAAGAGCAGGAGGAAGAAGAAGGGAGCGACGCTCTGAGATTGGGGAAGGCACAGGGGCTAAATGAGCAGTGCGCCTACGGTTTTCCCTTTTTATGGGGAAGGCGCGGGCTGCCTCCTTACCATTTACCACGATGTGACACAAGCGCGTAGCAACCACCCCATGCATGACCCCCACGTCACGCATTCAATGTGGGTCGAGGGGAAGCGCTACTGGCGAGGGAATTACTGCGGTAAAACTCTGCCATGCGTACTTGCGCACCGTTCTGGGCCTGGCCCAATAACGCTCCGCGCTTATATGTGGCCCAGGCCTGGGGGCTCTTGTTGGTGTACATAAGTAGGGGTCCTTTTTGTACCCCTTTACTTGTGTGCGGGCGGTCGCAGCCACATGCCTGCGGCCACGGTTGGCGGAGCAGAGGAAGCGAAGACACAAGACTACCAGAGCAGCCCCAAGCCAAAAGCGCGAGAAGCAGAGGCACGAGGTGGGCTTTCCCCAACAAGAGCCTTGCCGGGGGAGCTTAGGTATCCCTGGCAAGAGTCTTGCCGGGGTAACATGCCCAACACCAGCAGAGCCGCCACCCTTGAGCCTAAGAGTTACGACATTGTCGACAACGTTGGAACCAAGGCTCGGGAGGCGCCTGCATGGTGGCATGCAGATCTTTGTGGAGACCAAGAACATACAAGACCTGATGAGGACCAGAAGACGAAAATCCCCTCGGCAAGATCCTTGTCTGGGACACCCACGAGACCCGGGCAAGACCCTTGCCAGGGACATCTGCGGGGCCGCAGCCAGGCCCCCACCTGCCAAGGCTCCATCGCCGTTCCAACACAACAGTCAACCCACCAACAAGGCAGGCACCTGTGTTGCGACGTGCGGCTTCCAGGCCAACTCAGGAAGCACCTGCATGGTGGCATGCAGATCTTCATGAAGACTCTGCCATCGCACCAACTCAGCAGCGAGCCAGCATGGTGATGCAGGCCTAGTCATCCTGGACGCATGTCAGAGCGAGACGTGGCGGCGACGGACCAGACGAGCTTCCTTGCGTCCCCGATAAAGTGAGAGGGCACATCGGTAGCGCATTAAATGTGTTTGTCCTACGGTGCCAGGCGATAGACTTGTGTACAGTACAAACTTTCCACCTCCTGTGTTCCACTATGGAGACCCCTTTGGCTATAAAAGGAGGCCCGAGGCATACTAGAGAAGGATTCGGACTTTTTGGACCCTGAACACTTTGTAGCTAGTCCAAGAACACCAGATAAACACAAAACAGGAGGAGTACGGTATTACGCATCACTTACGTCCCGAACCTGGATAAATTCCCCCGTGTTAATTTTCTAAACTGGCTCTTTCCACAGCCCCGCGCCCGCCAACTGTAGAAGGGATTCCCCGTGATCCCATAGGTGTCGTATCCCCCGACACCAATATTGTGATTGTCAAGCTTCAAAACATTTCACTTTCTAAACCCAATGTGAAGCTACCACTAGGCGTGATATGATTTCAACTTCATTACATTCAATTTATTCAACAATTTACTCATAGGATATAAGTGAAGCAGAAGAGTAAATGACAAGCTACTCCAAATAGATATAAGTGAAGATCATGCGAGTAGTTAAATAGAATGGGTAGCTAATTGAGGACTCTCTCTTACTAAAAACTTTTAGATCTAAGTATTTTAATAAAACAACAATCAAAACAAAACAACATGAAATTCAAAGAATAGCACACATCATGTGAAGAAATAAAAACTTAGGCTTAACGGATACTAACCGATAATTGTTGAAGAAGAAAGGTGGGATGCCTACCAGGGCATCCCCAAGCTTAGATGCTTGAGACCTCTTGAAATATTATCTTGGTGTGCATTGGGCATCCCCAAGCTTGATCTTTTGTGTCTCCTTAATTCCTTTTATATCACAGTTTTCCTAAATCTCAAAAGCTTCATCCACACAAAACTCAACAAGAACTCATGAGATAAGTTAGTATAAACCAATGCAAAAACCTTATCGTTCTCTACTATAGAAAATCACTAAAATTATTATTAAACATTGCATACTAAATGCCTCTGCATATTTAATACTCCTATCCTCAAATAGAATCATTAAACAAGCAAGCATATGCAAACAATGCAAACATAACAGCAATCTGCCAAACCAGCACAGTCTGTAAAGAATGCAAGAGTATCAATACTTACCTAACTCCAAAAGTTTTGAAAATTTGCCAAACTGTAGAAAATTTATCAGAGCTTATTTTGCAAAAAGTTTCAACATTTTATCACATTCTTAATTTTCTAGGGAATTTTTGCAACATCGATAAACTTTCTGCTTTGAAACAGCAACATGTAGACTTGCAAAATAAGCATGGCAAAGGCTATACTTGATATTTTTATTGAAAATAAAGATTCAAAATATTATTTTAAATAACAGCAAGAAAATCCTAACAAAATAAAATGATTCTCCAAGAAAAACACATATCATGTGATGAATGAAAACATAGCTCCAAGTGAGGTTACCGATAATGTTGGAGACGAAAGAGGGGATGCCCTGGAGGGCATCCCCAAGCTTAGTTGCTTGGATATTCCTTGAATATTACCCTATGGTGCCTTGGTAATCCCCAAGATTAGGGTCTTGTCACTCCTTATTCTCCACATATCGACATCTCGCCCAAAACTTGGAAACTTCAATCACACAAAACTTAACGGAACTTTGTGAGATAGGTTAGTATGATAAAGAGCAAACCATTTCACTTTTGGTACTGTCAAAGACAAGATTCATAATTGTTTCCACACAATTCCTACTGTAGCATATCATTTCTACAATTTATATTGAGCAATATAAGCCATATAAATTAGAAAATAAGCAAACTATGCACTAAAAACAGAATCTGTCAAAAACATACTTCTGATACTCCAACCATACTTCTGATACTCCAAAAATTCTGAAAAATAGGAAAACCTAGGAAATTTGTCTATTAATCTTATTCACAAATAATCAACATTTTATCACACTTATGTTAAAAATGAGAATTGTTTTCCTGAGTGCAAATGTTTATGTTTTTCAGCAGGATCAAATCAACTATCATCGTAAGCCACCCAAAGGTCTTACTTGGCACTTCATTGAAACAAAAGCAATAAAACATGATTACTAAAGTAGCCTAATCATGTGAACACAAAAAAATAGTAGGTAAAAGTGTTGGGTTGTCTCCCAACAAGCGCTTTTCTTTAATGCCTTTTAGCTAGGCATGACGATTCCAATGATGCTCGCATAAAAGATAAGACTTGAAACATAAAGAGAGCATCATGAATCATAAGTTCATCTCTCATAATAATTTTGAGTAGAATCACAAATATATTCATCAATATAACCATCACATCAAGCATTCTTTTCATGATCCAAAAGCATAGAAAATTTATTAGTCTCCATATAAGCAATTTTATTCTTATTCATAATAGTGGGAGTATCATAGGAAACTCGAATACTATAAATTGTTCCCACATTAAAAGAGTAAAGTTAAGTAAAAGTATATTCAAAATTATGACAATAATTATCACTACTTTTTATAACATAAGTGTCAGCACAATAATCATCATACGTGGGAGGCATGCAATCATCATAGCAAATTTGATCATTCAAGGTAAGGGGACTAAAAGATCATCTTCATTATGCATAGCATCCCCGAGCTTGGGACAAACATTATTTGCGGTAAATAAATTCTCAAACACGTCATTCTCATCGAACATAGCATCCCCAAGCTTGTGGCTTGGCATATCATATGCATAATGATTCTCATCATTAATAGTATGAATAGCACCAAGGGTATAACAATTGCTATCATCATAATTTCCCAAGTTGGTGCCAAAAAGATTTCCATGATCATAAGAAGTAGCATTATCTTCCCAATCATAATTATCACAACAAACAATAGGCATAACAAAATCATCATCAATAGTGCTCTCAGACATTGTGCCATAAGACAAAGAAACAATATCATCATCAAGTGCATCATCTTCCACAATTATTTTTGATTCATTTTCATGATGCACAACAATAACAGGAGCAACATTATTTGGGAGAGATACCTTTTACCTCTATTTTTTCTTATTTTCTTCTTCTTCTTCTTCTTCTTCTTCTTCTTCTTCACTGCACCATGTGTTGGTTTAATTAAAATTTTCAAGCTTCTTGTTGAAGAGATTGATTGGATAGGAAGCTCCTCCTCGTTACCTGATTCATCATAATAAACACTAGGAGGGTATTGGGAAATATTTTCCCTTTCATTAGTACTCTCTTCACATTCTATTTGTTTTCTTGTATTTAGATAGTTGAGAATATAAGGATTCTCAATGCAATTTACCGCACAAAACATATAAATTTCCTCTTGATCAAAATCAAGAAATCTCTCGAGATTAAATTTTGGAATACCCTCAGTTATACGTTTCATTTCTTCATATCCCAAAACAAGACTAAGCTCTTTATGACGATCAAGGGTAATCATCTTATCACACTTTTTGGACATGATTTGATCATGAAACAATTTGCATTGCAGATTTAAATGACCACGTTCATTGCAAAGTTCACAAGGATGGCGAAAAAATTAAATCTTTCAGCACAATCTTCTAGCCTCTCTTGCAACTTTTTAGTTTCTAAATATTTATTCTTCTTACAAAATCTATCTTCCCTTTTTGGTGTGCATTTGCATTCCCAATTCACTCCGCAAAAATTGACATGCTTATAAGAAACATTTTTGTCATGACTTGTGCAATCATCATTAGCATTTTGGATATTCAAAGAATTCATACTAACAACATTGCTATCATGCTCATCATTCAAATATTTTGTGCCAAACGATTTATTAACTTCTTCTTCTAACAATTGAGCACAATTTTCCGATCCATCATTTTCAAGAAAGATATTATAAAGATGATCAATAATATGCTGCAACCTCAATTCCATTTTTATGTAGTTCTCTTTTATAAACCAAACTAGTGATAAAACAAGAAACTAAAAGACTTTATTGCAAGATCTAAAGATATACCTTCATGCACGCACCTCCCCGGCAACGACGCCAGAAAAGAGCTTGATGCCAACTACACAACTTTATTCTTGTAGAAACATGTTGGGCCTCCAAGCGCAGAGTTTTGTAGGACAATAGCAATTTTCCCTCAAGTGGATGACCTAAGGTTTATCAATCCATGGGAGGCATAGGATCAAGATAGTCTCTCTCAAACAACCCTGCAACCAAATAATAAAAATTCTCTTGTGTCCCCAACACACCCAATACAATGGAATATTGACTAGGTGCACTAGTTTGGTGAAGAGATGGTGATAAAAGTATAATACGGATGGTAGAAATATATTTTTATAATCTGAATAAATAAAAACAGAAAGGTAGCAAATAGTAAATGGGCAGAAAAATGGTATTGCAATGCTTGAAAATGAGGCATAGGGTCCGTACTTTTGCTAGTGCAATCTCTCAATAGTGCTAATATAATTGGATCATATAACCACCCCTCAAAGTGTGATGAAGAATCACTCCAAATTTCCTATCTAGCGGAGAACATAAGAAGAAATCGTTTTTAGGGTACAAAACCACCTCGAAGCTATTCTTTCCGATCGATCTATCCAAGAGTTCATACTAAAATAACACCAAATAATTTCAGATTCATAATACTCAATCCAACAAAAAGAACTTCAAAGAGTGCCCCAAGATTTCTATCGGAGAAACAAAAGATGAGAACATGCATCAACCCCTATGCATAGATTACCCCAATGTCACCACGGGAATCCGCAAGTTGAGTGGAAAAACACATATCAAGGGAATCAATATGATACCCCATTGTCACACATGTATTCATATGAAAGACATATATCAAGTGCTCTCAAATCCGTAAAAGTATTCAATCAGGTAACAACGAAATCTCAAAGGGAAATACTTAATTCATCACAACAAGATAGAGATGGGAAAACACCATATGATCCGACTACATTAACAAAGCCCACGATACATCAAGATCGTGACATCTCAAGAACACGCCACAAAGAGAGAGATTAAACACATAGCTATTGGTACGAACCCTCAGCCCCGAGGGTGGACTACTCCCTCCTCATCGTGGTGGCCGCGGGTATGATGAAGATGGCCACCGGAGATGATTCCCCCCTCCGGCAGGGTGTCGGAATGGGTCTAGATTGGTTTTTGGTGGCTATAGAGGCCTGCGGCGGCAAAACTTCTGATCTAGGTTAACCACGAGGGTTTTCAGAATTTGGGAATTTATAGGGTAAAGAGGGGGTGCAGGAGGCCACCGAGGTGGGCACAACCCACCTGGGCGTTCCTGGGCCCCCAGGCGCGCCCTATTGGGTTGTGGCCCCCTCGGGGCACCCCCAGGTGCTTCTCTGGCCCACTGGTGGTCTTCTGGTCCATAAAAAATCCACAAAAAGTTTCGCCGTGTTTGGACTCTGTTTGATATTGATTTCGTGCTATGTAAAAAACAAGCAAAACATAGCAACTAGCACTGGGCACTGGGTCAATAGGTTAGTCCCAAAAAATGATATAAAGTTGCTATAAAATGACTATAAAACATCCAAGAATGATAATATAACAGCATGAATACTTCATAAATTATCGATACATTGGAGACAGATCAGCCCCCTCGGGGCTCCCCTCTAGTACTTCTTTGGCCCACTGGATGTCTTCTGGTCCAAAAAAACTCTCCAAAAAGTTTCGCTGCGTTTGGACTCTGTTTGATATTGATTTTCTATGAAGTAAAAAACAAGCCAAAAGCAACAACTGGCACTGGGCACTATGTCAATAGGTTAGTCCCAAAAAATTATGTAAAGTTGCTATAAAATGATTGTAAAACATCCAAGAATGATAATATAACAGCATGGAACAATCAAAAATTATAGATACATTGGAGACGTATCAGCATCCCTAAGCTTAATTCCTGCTTGTCCTTGAGTAGGTAAATGATAAAGACAGAATTTTTGATGTGGAATGCTGCCTAACATGTTCATGACATATCTGTTCTTTTGTAGCATGGATATTTGGACTTCTGTATGGTTCAAAGCAATAGTCTAGTTTTGACATGAAGATTTCAATACTCAAGCATATCAACAAGAAACCATGTCTGTCAAAATATCCACACTAAAGAAAGTTATCCCTAGCCCATCATGCTCAATCATTGATCCATTCATGAATCACACTCGCATATTAGCTACATCCAATGCTCAAGTATGATGATAGTGCTCCCTAGTTGGTGCTTTATAATAGAAGATGGAAACTCAAGTAAAAATAAAATTTTTATAAAGTAAATAGAAAGGCCCTTCGTAGAGGGAAGTAGGGATTTGTAGAGGTGCCAGAGCTTAAAGCAAAAATTTGTAGATAAAAAATATTGAGAGGCATACTTTTCCCGTCAACGAAAATGACCGAGTAATTCTCAACACTTTCCATGCTAGATATATCATAGGCGGTTCCCAAACAAAAAATAATGTTTATTCCTTTTTCCACCATTCTTTCACAATCCATGGCTAGCAGTATCCACGGGTGCCTTCCATACCGACACTTTCCAAGGAATTTATTATTTGACAACATAAACTAAATTTCTTTTTCATTTCGGGACTAGGCATCCCTATTACTGCCATACTCTCATGCAATGACAAGTGAATAAACACTCTTCTAGAGAATAACACATCTAGCATGGAAAATATTGGCCACCCCCTGCCGCTTCATGAGCGGTACGAGCACACAAAAAAGGAAATTCATTTTGAAAATTAGAGATGGCACTTACAAATTTGCTTAGAATGACACAAAAATATCACATATAGGTAGGTATGGTTTACTCATATGGCAAAACTGGGTTTAAGAATTTTGGATGCACAAGTAGTATTTCTACTTAGTACAAGTGGAGGCTAACAAATAGATTGAGAAGCAACCAACCAAGAAACGAAAAATCACATAAACGAAAAATGCACCATAAGCAGGAAGTAATTTCATTGCATAACTATTGACTTCCGTGCTTGCATAGGGAATCACAAACCTTAACACCAATATTCTTACTACAGCATAATTGCTCAGCAATATGACTCACATATCACTATCATCATACCTCAAAACTATTACAAAGAATCAAGTTTATTTTGCCCAATGAAAGTTTTTATTATATCCCTCTTGAATATCTATCACTTTAGGACTAGTTTAATATGTTGCTTTTGATAAGCTCAAACAAATTTAAGTGAAGAACATGAGCATAAAAAATTTCTTCTCTCAAAATAATATAAGTGAACCATGAGAGAATTTCTTCAAAAAATTACTAAATCTGAAATAGATCTAAGTGAAGCATGAGAGCATTTCTTCAAATATATTAAAGCACACCGTTCTTAAAAAGATATAAGTGAAGCAATAGAGCAATTCCATAGCTCAAAAAATTTAAGTGAAGCACATAGAGCAATTCTAATAAATCACAGCATAATTTTGGCTCTCTCAACTAGGTGTGTCCAACAAGGATAGATGACAAAAAATAAATGAGAAACAAGCAAAGAATCATATAATACAAGACATTCCAAGCAAAACTCATGATATGTGATGAATAAAAATATTGCTCCAAGTAAAATACTGATGGTCGTTAGAAGAAAGAGGGGATGCCTTCCGGGGCATCCCCAAGCTTAGTTGATTGGTTCTCCTTGAATAATAACTTGGGGTGACATGGGGCATCCCCAAGGTTAGGCTCTTTTCTCTCATTATTCCTTCATCCAACGTGATCTCACCCAAAACTTGAAAACTTCAATCACACAAAACTGTGAGATCCGTTAGTATAACAAAGCAAATCACCACTCTAAGTAATGTTGCAAACACATTAAAATTTTATTTTTTGCATTATATCTACTATATTCCATCTTTACCATGGCTTATACCCCTAGATACCATCCATAGATTCATCAAAATAAGCACACAATGCAAAGAAAATAGAATCTATCAAAAATAGAATAGTCCGTAGTAATCTGAAAACTTCATATACTGATGTAACTCCAAAAATTCTGAAAATTTAGGAAAACATAGGCAATTTGTATATCCATCTTGTCTAAAAAATTCAGAATTTTATCAAGCTTATGTGATTTAAACAATTCTTATACTGGGTGCAAAAGTTTCTATTTTTCAACAAGATCAAATCAACTATTACCCAACATGATCCCAAAGGCTTTACTTGGCACAAACACTAATTAGAACATGAAAAACACAGTCATAGCAGTATCATAATTGTGCAAACAGTCAAGAATAGAAAGATAAAGGAAAAAATAGAATTTATTCATTGGGTTTCCTCCCAACAAGCGCTATAGTTTTATGCTCCTAGCTAGGCATAATGCATAGATTCAAGTATTGTCATCTTTGGTTTTTGATCCATAGGATGCCCTTATGATTGATTCATATGGTGGCTTAATTATTGTTCTAGGGAAGTGTTCCATATCCTTTGTTAGTGGAAATTGTAATTTAATATTCCCATCTTTCATATCAATCACGGCACCTATAGTGCGTAGAAACGGTCTACCAAGTGTAATAGGACAAGACGAATGGTAATCAATATCAAGAACAATAAAATCTATGGGCACATAATTCCTATTTGAAAGAATAAGAACATCATTAATTATTCCCATAGGATTTTTAATAGTAGAATTCGCCAAGTGCAAATTAAGAGAACATTCTTCAATATCGGTAAGACCAAGCACATCACATAGAGATTTTGGAATTATGGAAACACCAGAACCCAAATCACATAAAGCAAAACACTCACAATTTTTAATCTTGACTTTGATAGTAGGTTACCATGCATTATGTATTTTCTAGGAATTGAAATCTCTAATTCCAATTTTTCTTCTAAAGCTTTCATCATGGCATCTACGATATGTTTAGTAAAAGCTTTATTTTGTTCATAAGAAGGGGGTGAATTTATCATGGATTGCAACAAATAAATACAATCAAACAAAGAACAACTATCATAATTAAAGGCTTTGTAATCCAAAAGAGTGGGCACATCACTAGTTAAAGTGTTGACCTCTCCAAACCCACTTTTATCAATTTTCTCAACAAGATTTTCAACCTCTGAATTATAGGGACGCCTTCTCGCTAAAGTTGACTCTTCTTCAGTCCCTTTATCATCAATTTTAATTTTACTAAACAAAGAACCAATAGAAGAACCACTAATCATTTTAAGATCTTCATCATTTTCATGAAAGCAATCACTAGAGAACGCTCTTTCTAAAAATTCTCATTTAGCTCTAAGCATAGTAGTTCTTTTCTTACTTTGATCCATAGAAACATATAAATATTTAATTGATTCATTGATATCAACCTTAGCTGGAAATTTTTTAATCTTGAGATTTTCTACGTCATGCGAAATTCTATCAATACTCCTAGATATATCATCAATCTTATTCAATTTTTCCTCTATCATTGTATTGAAAGCCTTTTGAGCATTGATAAATTCTTTAATATTATTATAAATATCAAAAGTGTTCCTATTATTATTGTAAGAAGAATTACCATAGGAATTACCATATTTATTATAGGAATTTCCTGGAAAAGTCCTAGGATTAAAATTACCTCTATAAGCATTGTTATTAAAATTGTTTCGCAAGACAAAATTTACATCTATGGGATCACTATTTCGCTCAATCAAAGTAGACAAAGGCACATCATTAAGATCAATAGGAGCACTTTTACTAGCAACTAATTTCATAAGAGCATTGACTTTTTCACTCAACGTACTAATTTCTTCAACCGAATTAACTTTCTTACTAGTAGGTGCTCTTTCGGTATGCCACTGTGAATAATTTTCCATGACATTATCTAGAAATTTAGTAGATTCACCCAAAGTAATTTCCATAATAGTACCACCCGCGGTGAAATCTAAAAGATTTCTAGAAACAAAATTCAATCCCGCATAAAAAATTTGTATGATCATCCAAAGATTTAAACCATGAGTAAGACAATTTCTTAGCATCAATTTCATTCTTTACCAATATTGTGCAACATGTTCATGCTTAAGTTGCTTAAAATTCATGATTTGATCCCTACGGTAAATAATTTTCGCGGGCAGAAAGTACTTAGTAATAAAAGCATCTTCACACTTATCCCAAGAATCGATACTATTGCCAGGCAAAGAAGAAAATCAAAATTTTTCACGATCCCTTAAAGAGAACGGAAATAATTTCAACTTCACAATATCATTGTCTACTTTTTTTTGCATATCACACAATTCTATGAATGTTAATGGGACGCGACATCCTCATTACGAGTACCATAGCTCTTTCATAAAAAGATTCAACAAAGCGGAATTATTATCACAAGACTCCGCACTAGTGGTGGGTGGAGCAATCAAAGTGCTAATAAAGTCATTACTATTGGTATATGAAAAATCACACAACTTGGTATTTTCTTGATACATCATGACTACGCAAGAAAGATTGCAAACAAAAACAGATCTGATGAGAAAATTGCAAATGAAAAAGGGGGCGAACAAAACGACAAATTTTTGTGAAGTGGGGGAGATGAAAACAAGAGGCAAATGGAAAATAATGTAAATTGCAACAAGATGAGATTTGTGATTAGCAACCTGGTAGATGTTGATGATGTCTCCTCGGCAATAGCGCTAGAAATTCCTTTTGATGTCGCTTGAAACTGCGTCGGTATTTCCCTAAAGAGGAAGGGATGATGAAGTACAACTACGGTAGGTATTTCCCTTAGTTGTGAAAGCAAGGTATCAATCTAGTAGGAGAACCAAGCAACACTATGTAAACGGTACCTTCCCACAAAGAAAAAATACTTGCAACCCGACGCGCATGAGGGGTTGTTAATCCCTCTTAGGGTAACGGCACCAGAAATTGTCAAGTTGACGGGATAAAATTTGTGTAGATTGGATAAATAGATCTCGATAAAATGCGAAAGAAAAGATGCAAATAAAAAGTGCAGAAAGGTATTTTGGGGTTTTCGAATAATAGATCTGAAAATAAAAGCAAATAAAAATAGATCTCAAAGCATATGATAAAGAAGACTCGGGGGCCGTAGATTTCACTAGTGGCTTCTCTCAAGAAATAGCACACGGTGGCTAAACAAATTATTGTTGGGCAATTGATAGAAAATAGAATAGTTATGACGGCCGTCCAATATGATTCTAGCCTGTTGTAACTTCCGGCCCATGACGTCTTTCGGCCCATATGAGGCCCTTTGTAACTCTTAGCCCATTAACAGCCTATGGTGAAATTGGCCCGTAATGAACAATGTATCCCTTTATTCCCATTAACGGCCCATTAGTCCATCGGTCGTTTCCAGCCTGTGTTAACTTTTGGCCTTCTAAGGGCCCATTTATTCGTGGGTGCATTTCCAGAATTAGATTACTTATGGTCCGTTACTGGCATATTCTGCTTGTGGGCCAAATTCAGCCTGTGGTTACAGTCGGCCTGTTTGTGGCCCGTTAACCCGTCGGGCTGTTTTCATAGCGTCATCAATTATGGCCTATTAACGGCCCATTATGGTGGGGCCATAAAACAAACGATTTCCACTCTAGCCTGTTTATGACCCATTTTGCGGTTCGTTATTGGTCCACGAATAGTACGGGCCATGTTTGGCAAAACGATTATACAACCCGTAGAAGGCCCATAGATGAGAAGACCCATAGAAGGCCCATAGATGAGACGGACCGTAGAAGGCCGATGGATCCTACGCCTCGTAGAAGGCCCATGGATCCTACGGCCCATAGAAGGCCCATGGATTGTACAGCCCATGGAGGGCCATGGTCACTACAACAGGTAGCAGGACCATGGTCACAATAGTCCATGTGTTGCCATGGTTATTGTGGCCTAGTTATAAAAATAGGTTATTGTGGCCACTAGAAAAACGCGGAAAAAGAACTACAGTGACTACAAGCAAACAACTAAACAAGACAATAAGGAAATAAATAAACAAGCAACCAACGCTAGGCTATTATGGCTATTACACATATTACATCCACTGGGCATCAAAGTTTGCCACCAGTGCAAATATAGGGAACAAAGCAACATATTACATACACTGGCCGTCTAAATTGTCCACCAGTGCAAATAAACACGACAACAAAATAACTCCGTAGCGGAAACAACTTCAGAAGAGCTCAACAAATGTTATCCTGGGTATCCATCATGCTGGTAATAAGCTTAGCAATCTTATTAGCTTTGTCCTGTTTGGTGCTAAAATCCTCCAACGCTTGTTGTTGCACCAATAAGTATGCATCTGAATGCTCCAGGGACTTCCACAGTCCTTCCGCTTCTTGTCACAGCACAATTGATCGATGTCTTTCAGCTTATAGTTGAGACTCAAGAAACCGAACAGATTTAGACGGGTTTGAATAGCTTGTGCAAGCAGTAGTGGCCAGTAACTCGAATAGTAAACCAAGAGAGGACTTTGGGGTTGTCTCACTATCTTGCAGATAGTTTTCCTTAGTTCTTTTATCAGCTTTGTTGGAGACCAACAAGGATGTCTTACTATCCTGAACATTATCTTCATTACTTCCTTTACCATTGCTTAATAAGGCACTCTTCCCCAGTATTCTGTCAGCATTCTAAAAGAAGAAACAAGCAAACACATAACAGGTTTAGCATGTACTAGTATATGAAACTCATTTCGGTGAACCAATTCATTAGTAAGGTGGACAGGATTAAACTACCAAGTCTTCTATTGCCAAGTAGTACATAGTAAAAGCATCAAACAAACATATATCTATGTCCTATGGTCACTGCATTGTCTTGCCAAATCAAAATAGAGACACGGCTCAAATCATATCAGTTTAAGACAAAAGCAGCACCAAAAGAATACAAAGCGTGGGAAACTACACAGCACACCAAGATTTCAGATGGGTACCACGGGTCTACATGTACAACACCACTATTGGCTCTATTGTGATGCTAGTAATGTGCATGATATGAGAAGTCAACTTATACACAATTGAAATTGAAATCAACAGAGCTATTTATAAGAGCAAACATGTTAAAGAAACATGTTTAAACATGCCTGTTATGCCATTGGAGTTTTGATTGGATTCTTCAATTTAAAAATAAGTTTGTATGAGTAAATATAGTGATACAAGAGCAAAGCAGTATGCACGATAGCAATGGAATCTTAAATGAGAACAATTGTTCTTCAGGTTTAATCACTTGTTCTACATGAGCAAAGTACAGTAAGACATAAGAATATAGTACTTAAAAATAGAAAATGAGCTCATAGACCTTACCACATTCTTGGTTCGGGACTAGTACAGAACAAGGCGTTCCCAGTCATCGTCTAGTAAATGTGTCTCAGAGAATGTAAGGGAATTTGATGAGTTTCTTTGCTAGTGAAGTACGTTTACTTTAGGTAATTCCGATACTGCCACCAAGCATTCTTGAAGATAGAAGAGGTATTAGCATAGGTTACCTCATCCTGAGTTTCCAAATTGGTCCTTCCCTATAGAGAAAAATGAGTAAATTTCCTGTATTATAACCATCATGGAGGTAGAATGTATGTGACAAAGCAAAGTAATTGTCGTGAATAACATTAATTACACATAACTCCTGGACAAACACCTGCAACTGGCATTTTCCTTCATCTTTAGTATAATATTTCCATGATGGGAAGATGCACACATAGGATTTAACAACGTCAAATGCCATAGATGCTAAACTACGACTGGCTGGTTCTGCTTCGTCCATAGGAATAGGTGTACTAACTGGTGGAGTTGGGGTTCGCCGTGGTAGTACTGGCGCTTTGGGCACTGGAGCTGCCTTACTAACTGCTCTTGTTTGGGATCTCTGTGGTGGAGATGGTGCTGTGTCAATAGGACCTGGGTTACTATCTGCTGGGTTTCGGGTTGGATTGGGTGAAGCTGGTTCTCTGTCCATTGCAGCAGGGGTACAATCTGCGAGAGTCTAGGGTATGTGTGGTAGGGCTGGTTCCCGTGCATGTACAACTAATAACCCACAAGTACAGGGGGTCGCTACAGTATTCGAAGGTGGAGTATTCAACCCAAATTTATAGATTCGACACAAGGGGAGCCAAAGAATATTTGAAGGTATTAGCAGCTGAGTTGTCAATTCAACCGTACCTGGAGATTAATTATCTACAGCAAAGTGATCAGTAGCAAAGTAGTATGATAGTTTTGACAATACTAGCAGCAGCAACAGTAACGGTAAGAGTGATAGCAGTAGTTTTCTAACAAGTGCAATAGTAATGATAGTAGTAGTAATTTAGCAAGAAAATATAAGATAAATTCGTAGGCATTGGATCGATGACTTGTTGGATGATACTCATCATGAGACAGTTATAACCTAGGGCGATACGACACTAGCTCTAGTTCATCAATATAATGTATGCATGTATTCAGTAAATAGTCATACATGCTTATGGAAAAAACTTGCATGACATCTTTTGTCCTACCCTCCCATGGCAGCGGGGTCCCATTGGAAACTAAGGGATATTAAGGCCTCCTTTTAATAGTGAACCGGAACAAAGCGTTAACACATAGTGAATACAAGAACTCCTCAATCTACGATCATCACCGGGAGTGGTCCCGACTATTGTCACTCCGGGGTTGCCGGATCATAACACGTAGTAGGTGACCATAACTTGCTAGATCAGATCTAGAACATAGATATAATGGTGATAACATAAACGGTTCAGATCTGAAATCATGGCACCCAGGCCCAAAGTGACAAGCATTAAGCATGGCTAAGTCATAGCAACATCAATCTTAGAACATAGTGGATACTAGGGATCAAGCCCTAACAAAACTAACTCAATTACATGATGAATCTCATCCAACTCCTCACCGACTAGCGAGCCTACGAATGAATTACTCACTCCCAGTAGGGAGCATCATGGAATTGGCGATGGAGAAGGGTTGGTGATGACGAAGAACAAAGATCCCCCTCTAAGGATGTGCCTTAAGAGATGGCAAATGAATGTTTCCAAGTTAAAATTGTTGATTAGCAAGTGTAATCATGTGGTCTTCCTTTTAGATGAGTTGGAGGAATGGAGGCCCTTGTTTAGACAGGAGTTCAATTTCAGGAAAATTGTGAAGGCCCATTTGGAAAAGCTTTTGCACCTGCACTGCATGTACTGGAAAAAGAGATGCACTATCAGGTATATTAAGGTTGGGGGTGAGAACACCAAGTTTTTTCATGCCATGGCCACTGAGAGGCACAGGAGAAATTCAATTGCTAGTCTTAAATTACCTGATGGCTCTGTGGTCTCTGACCATGATCAAATGGCTGGAATTATTTGGAGCTGTTTCAAGAACAGAATGGGCACTTCTAGAGGGATTGCAATGGGTTTTGATTTAGCATCTCTAATAATTCCAGTGGATGGCCTGGATATGCTTACTAAGCCTTTTGAAAAAGAGGAAATGGATGATGTGGTCAAGCACATGCCTGTGGATAAAGCACCTGGACCTGATGGTTTTAATGGTCTATTCTTCAAGAGGTGCTGGCACATCATATCAGCTGATTTCTATGATCTGGCTCATGCTTTTCATGAGGGGACTGCAGTGCTGGACAACATTAATAGTTCTTTCATTACTCTGATACCCAAGAAACTATCACCGGAGGAAGTGGGGGATTATAGGCCTATTTCTCTAATAAGCATGGGTCTGAAGTTCCTTTCTAAGATGGCTGCCAATAGGTTTCAGAGGATAATTATGAAATGCATTCATAAGAATCAGTATGGTTTCATTAAGAGCAGAACAATTCAGGACTGCATTGGTTGGACCTTTGAGTATCTGCATCAATGCCATCAGTCAAAGAGGCCAATTGTGATCCTCAAATTGGACTTTGAGAAGGCTTTTGACTCTGTTGAGCATGAAGCTATCTTCCAAATCCTAAGGCACAAAGGTTTTAATGAAAAGTGGATACTATGGATGAAGCAGTTACTTGCCACTGGTACTTCTTCTGTCCTTTTGAATGGTGTGCCTGGGAGGAAGTTTGTTTGCAAAAAAGGAGTTAGACAGGGGGACCCTGTTTCTCCTCTTTTCTTTGTGATAGCTGATGATCTTCTGCAAACAGTGATCAATGATATGTTCAGCAAGGGGATCCT
This sequence comes from Triticum dicoccoides, assembly GCF_002162155.2. Taxonomy (NCBI): domain Eukaryota; kingdom Viridiplantae; phylum Streptophyta; class Magnoliopsida; order Poales; family Poaceae; genus Triticum; species Triticum dicoccoides. The sequence continues at coordinate 256,751,105 of NC_041386.1, read as the reverse complement.
AAAGTTACCTATTCCCTGCCATGACCAAGACTACCCTATCATTCAATATGCCGATGATACTCTGATCATCCTCCCTGCTGACAGGCAACAACTTCTAGCACTGAAGGATATGCTGTTGGTGTTCTCTCAGTCCACAGGTCTTGATGTCAACTACCATAAATCTTTTATCATTCCTATAAATGTTGAAAATGCAGTCATGACTGAGCTTGCTTCTGCTTTTGGATGCCAAATTGGAAAGATGCCTTTTACTTACCTTGGTCTGCCTGTGGGTACTACAAGGCCAAAGATGGTGGACTTTATGCCTCTTGTGGATTGTATGGAGAGGAGAATGACTGCCAGCTCCTCCTTCCTTAATCAAGGTGAGAGGCTGCAGTTCTTAAATTCTGCCTTGTCTTCCATGCCAATCTTCTTTATGGGCAGCCTGGCTGTTCCTGCTGCAATCCTCAAGCAGTTGGAAAGAATTCAAAGGCAATGTCTGTGGAGAAAAAATAGGGAGGAGCCTGCTCCATCTCTTGCTGCTTGGGATTTGATTTCTAGACCAAAAAACAAGGGTGGTCTTGGTATTTTGAACCTGGGTGTTCAAAACGTGGCTTTGCTTCTCAAGCATGCTAGTAACTTTCTCAACAGGAAAGACCTACCTTGGGTGTCCTTAATTTGGGACTCATATTATCATGATGGCATGCCCCAGGGAACAACTTCTTGTGGCTCTTTTTGGTGGAAGGATATTTGTAAGGTCTTGTAGAATTTTAGGGACTGCTCCTGGGTGCAGGTCAATGCTGGGGACACTGTTCTCTTTTGGTCTGATAACTGGAATCTTGGCAATGAAGTTTCTAGCTTGCAGTCTAGATTCCCAAGATTATTCTCTTTTGCCAAGGATCCATGGGTTTCTGTTAAGGCCATCTTCAATTCAATAGACTTGTACCAACACTTTCACCTACCTTTGTCTGCTCAAGCTTTTGATGAGCTAAACTTGATAAGAAATATGTTGGTCTCCCATACAAGAGATGACACTTGTAAGGATTTATGGTTCTGGCAGGGCTCTTCAAAGGTTTACAAACCTAAGCTGTTCTATGGTCATGTTTTTTAGAATGAAACATTCAACCACTTGCTGTGCTGGATCTGGAAATCCTCTTGCACTACCAAGATCAAGGTTTTTGCATGGATGCTCATCATGGATAGACTCAACACTAAGGATATGGTTGATAGAAGGCACTGGCACATGGATGATGGGGTTACTTGTAGGCTATGCCCCCTTCAAGTGAGAGAAACCAGAGACCATCTCTTCTTCAACTGCAATTTCAGTGTCAGAGTTTGGAATTATTTGCAGATCGATTGGTCGTCTGGAACTTCAATGTCTGACCTAGTCATCCAGGCAAGGAGAAGTTTTGATAAGCCCTTTTTCAATGAAGTAGTATTTATTGCCTGCTGGAATATCTGGATCATCAGAAATGCCAAAGTGTTCAGAGGTGAGAGCGCAAGTTTCAACAAATGGAGAGGAGCTTTCAGGCATGATATTACTCTGATGCAGCATCAAATCAAATCGGGATACAAGGATGAGCTACTCAAGTGGATTTCTTTCTTGCCACCTTAAGTTTTAGCCTTTTCTTTTTTATTTTGTTTTTCTCCTCTCCTTTCGGTTACCTCTTGTAATCATGTTGTTGTAACTGTTGTCTGGCTTTAATAATAAAGTTTTGATATGCTGTGGGGGTTTTCCCCACAGTTCACAGTCAAAAAAAAGATCCCCCTCTCCGGAGCCCCAAACGGACTCCAGATCTGGCCTCCAGATGAAGAACAGGAGGTGACGGCGGCTCCATCTCGTGGATCGTGATAATTATTTCTCCCTCATTTTTTCTAGAAAAATAGTATTTTATAGCATCAGTTCCAGGGTCTGCGGGGCCACCAGGTGAGGACAACCCACCTGGGCGCGCTAGGAGAGAGGCGCGCCTTGGTGGGTTGTGCCCACCCAGGTGCCTCTCTCCGGTAGGTCTTGGCTCCAGAAATTCTTACTTATTGTATAAAAATTCCTCGCAAAGTTTCATTCCATTCCGAGAACTTTTATTTCTGCAGAAAAACAACACCATGGTAGTTCTACTAAAAATAGCGTAAGTCCGGGGTTAGTTTCATTCAAATCATGCAAATTAGAGTCCAAAGCAAGAGGAAAAGCGTTAGGAAAAGTATATATGTTGGAGACGTATCAACTCCCCCAAGCTTAAACCTTTGCTTGTCCTCAAGCAATTCAGTTGATAAACTGAAAGTGAAAAAGAAAAACTTTTACGAACTCTTTTGCTCTTGTTTGCACAAATAAGCTTAAACAACACCGAGGTTTTTAGCCAACATTATAACTAACCATTCCGACAATAACTCTTAAAGATTATATTAACTCATATCAATGACATAATCAACTAGCAAGTAATAATAAGGTATCTCAAACGGCAACACGTTGTCAAAACAACCATCATATAATATGACAATAGTGGTATCTCGCTAGCCCTTTTTGAGACCGCAAAACAGAAATGCAGTGCACCTCCAAAGTCCGAGCAGCGACTAAACATTGTAATTCATGGTAGAAAAGATCCAGTCATGATGCACCCAACATTAGCTACACACAATGCATAAGTCATGACAGCTGTGGTCCCTGGTTCTAGCGCTTGTTTTAGAAGGTGATGACAGAACATAAAAGTAAATAGATGGTCCCTTCGCGGAGGGAAGTAGTGATTTGTAGAGGTGCCAGAGCTCAAGTTTTTGAAATAGAGGTAAATTATATTTTGAGACATGCACCCTTTTCATTTACTTCACGACTATCAGTTATCAATATCTTCCATGCTAAGCACGCTAGTGGCAGTTCCCAAGTGATAAAAGTAAATGTTTTGACTCCATTTGGAGTTTTTGTTTGATTATTTGAGAGATTAACTATTTTTCTGTTTGCAATTTGGGACTGGGCATCCCTATTACCGTCCTTTGCTCGTGCGATGGCGAGTGAATAAACACTTGACCTGAGAATAACCCACTTAGCATGGAAGATACTGACCACCTCTTGTCGTTCCATGAACGACCCAGGCACACAAAAAGGATATTTATTTAGAAGTTTTTAGAGGTGGCACATGCAAATTTACATAGGACGGCAGGGTAATACTGCATATAGGCAGGTATGGTGGACTCATCTAGAATAACTTTGGGTTCAAGGTTTTTGATGTACAAGCAGAATTCCCACTTAGTACAAGCGAATGCTAGCAGTTAGATTGAGAAGAGGCCAGCTAGAGAGCAACAATGGTCATGAACATGCGTTATGCATAAGTAAAAATGGACACTACCATGAGTAGGATATGAACACCATGAACATAAATATCACAGAGGCTATGTTGGTTTTGATTCAACTACATGCATGAACATGTGTGAAGTCAATCCACTCAAACATTCAGAGGAGGATACCATATCATCATACTACATCACAATCATTTTAACGCAATGTTGATATCCAAGATAAATCATTATCCACTCCTAGCAACTTATGGATGGCATGAGAAACTATAATCCCTAATTGTCATTGCAAACATGTTTAATCATAATGGGCTGAATCATGGATACTAGGTTAAACGTATTTACACAAACAGAACAAGTCGAGTTCATACCAGTTTCCCTCTGCCATGACTAGTTCATTGAATATCGTCATTATTACCTTTCATTTGCATGACCGAACGATATGAAAATAATAATAGTGCAAGAGTGCCATGGACTAAACTGGAATCTGCAAACATTTTATTCAACATGAGAAAACAAGGTAAAATGTGCTCTTTATTAGATCAATAGTTATTCATATGTGTCGGTGCACAAAAGTAGGGGCTCTCTTTTGTACCCCTTTACTTGTGCGCAGACAGTAAGAGCTGCGCCTAAGGCCATACCCAGCGGGGCAGAGGAAGAAGAAGTACAAGAATACCAGAGCAGCGCTCTAGCTATGAGGACGAGACAACCAAAACAATGCCAAGACCAGAGACACAAAGAGAAGAGGGCGAGGTGGACTCCCTCGGCAAGGCCCTTGCCAGGGCGGCCTCCGCCGCCCCGGCAAGAGCCTTGTGGAGCAACTTGCCCAATGCCAATAGAGCGCGCCACCCTTGAGCCCAAGGGTTCCAACACCACCGACCACATTGGAACCAAGGCTTGGGAGGCATGTCCATGGTGGCATGCAGACCTTCGAGAAGATCATAGGCACACAAGATCAGATGAGGATCAGAAGATGACGATCCTCGGCAAGATCCTTACTGAGGAAACCCACGAGACCCCCGGCAAGATCCTTGCCGGGGACGACCGCGATGCCACGGCAGGACCCTTGTCGGGGCCCCGACAAGGCCCTTGCCGAGGACACCTGTGGGGCCACAGCCAGGCCCGCATCTGCCAAGGCCCCACCGCCATTCCCATGCAGCTGCCAACCCAACCAGCCGGGCAGGCACCTGCGTGGCGATGCGCGGCTTCCAGGCCAACTCATCAAGCACCTACGTGGTGTCATGCAGATCTTCGTGAAGACCCTACCACCACGGCATCTCAACAGCCAACCAGCTTACGTGGCGTTGCATGCCTCGTTGGCCCGGACGCGCGTTGGAGCAAGACGGAACGGCGACGGATGGGACAGGCGTCGTTACCGTCCCCAATAAAGCAACGGGACACCTAAGGAGCACATTTAATGCGCCTTGTCCCGTAATGACAAGCGATAACCTTGTACATTGTTTACCTTTCCACCTCCTGTGTGCCACTATGGCGACCCCTTTTTTGACTATAAAAGGAGGCCCGAGGCGTACTGGAGAAGGATTCGGACCTTTTGGACTACGCATGCACCGCAGCTAGTTCGGAAGCTCAAGAACACTCAAATATACACCAAAGAAGGACTAGGGTATTACGCATCCTCGTGGCCCGAACTTGGGTAAACGATCCTTGCGCTGGCTACTAGACCCGCTCTTTGCACAACTCCGCGCCCACCAACTGTAGAAGGGGTCCCAGTGATCCCATAGGTGTCGTTCCCACTGACATCTCTGGCGCGCCAGGTAGGGGGCACAGTTGTGAAAATCTGGTCTAGTTGGCACAGTTGTTTCGTCGTGGTCGTCGCCCCAAGGAAGAAGACGACCGAACGAGCGACATCATTTGCGGATGCAGTAAACGCTTGCACGGCGACAGAAAAGCTAAGTCATTCGAAACTTTGAGTAATTCTGTTATGTATAAGGTTGTTTTCCTCGAAGATCGTGCTCTTGGTATGAAAAGCATGCGCACGATGGGGGTCTTCCGCGATTGGCAACGCCCTTGTTCTGTTTCGAGTCCTCTCTACAGTTCAAGCGGCCGCATCGAGAACGTCAAGGTGGCCTTCCCGCTATTGGCAGTGCCCTTGTTCTGTTACGAGTCCGCTCAATAGTTCAAGTGGCCGTGCTGAGAACGGCAAGGTGGTTTACCTGGCCGCATGCACACCCGGCCAGTTGGGAGGATCCGTCCGCGAAATGCCGCACCCTGGGTTCACCTGTTGGCAAGCCTATCCAGTTAAGCATAGGGTGTACATACAAAGAACGATCAAACAGGGAAATAACATGCATCGTTTCAGGGTACTACAGAGTTATATTACATCAATTGTTGCTACAGTTCTAACTAAAGATAAAAATTGTCTTGGTCATGGACCTGCAGCAGCGATGAGAAACGGGGTCCCTAGTCCCAGCGCTGGTCCTCTAGCCTCTGAACTCCGTCGATGCGGCTGATGACGGGTTCGATACGCTCTTCGAGCGCCATGAGGTTCACACCCTCCGGCAAGCTCTCCAACGCGGCATCGAAGTCGAGGTAGGGGTTCCAGTACGCCACCTTGGTGAGGACCTTGGTCAGGACACCCCGGCAAAGCCTCCGGGCTTCATTGGCCAGGGTGGTCGCTCTGTTGGAGTGGAACTGCTCCAGAGCCCCAAGAATGCCCGACGAAGAGATTCAGGAGACCACTCTCCCCGGCAAGGAAACAAGTCGCGACTGGATTATGTACTTTGACGGGGCTTTCTCGCTGCAAGGCGCCGGTGCTGGTGTGCTGCTCGTCGCACCCACCAGAGAGCACCTCAAGTATGTAGTCCAGATGCACTTTCCCAGGGAGATGTCAAGAAACAACACTGCTGAATACAAGGGGTTGCTTGCCGGTCTGAGGATCGCGGCAGACCTCGGAACCAAGAAGATCATCGTCAGGGGTGATTCGCAGCTTGTCGTCAAGCAAGTTAACAAAGATTACCAAAGCCCATTGATGGAGGCTTACGTAGATGAAGTGAGGAAGCTGGAAGAGTGTTTCGATGGTATACTAGCGGTGCATGTTCCTCGAGTGGAGAACGACATCGCCGACTACTTGTCAAAACGCGCTGCCTACAAATTGCCTATGGAACCAGGTACTTTTGTGCTTCGATTAACTCATACATCCGTTGAACCATCAACAGGGCAGAACAAGCGAAGAAAATCAGGCCCCAGCAAGTACTTTCCCACCAAGCTCCCAGGAGCCGCCGGCAAGGACGTTGCCGTGGACGCTGGGCCTGCCATGGGGCAATAGACTCCGGCAGGGCGTCAAGCCCTGGCCGTAGAGATAGCCGCTCCCATGGAAGAGGAAACGCCTTTATCCCTTGTCGTTGAGCCTTAGGCTCCGGCATGGGCACAACATATCGTCCGATTCCTCCAAACAGGGGAACTTCCTGAGGAGCAGGAAGACGCGGAAAATTTAGCCCGTCAATCTGCCATCTATCAGTTTGTCCACGATGTTCTGTAAAGAAAAAGGCCGAACGGTGTGAAATTGAAGTGCATTCCCCGGGAGGAAGGACTGGAGCTATTGGCAGAGATCCACAGAGGCATATGTGGCTCCCACATAGGGTCAAGAGCCCTTGCCGACAAGGCGTTCCGGCAAGGGTTCTTCTGGCCCACCACCCTCCAGGATGCAACGGCCTTAGTAACCAAGTGTGAAGCGTGCCAGTTCCATTCAAAGAAGCGTCATCAACCAGCTCAAGCTCTCCAGACAATCTGTCGGGGGTTGGGTGCGACATATGCCAAAGGATGGCTTATCATGGTGGGGGCGAGTAGAACGTCACCAGTGCCTGGAAACGGGATGAGGCGTAGACATGCACGCCGGCGAATCATACCCAGCTTCAGGGCTCTCCGGGGAGATAATACCCCTACTGCTGCTCTGCGGGGTCTCCGCATGATCACTATGGCAAAGTGTTTACACGATTGCTCCTTGAGTTGTTTCCTGGAGGTAGGAGAGGGCAAGGCTAGCTCTCTCCCTCCTATATGATCTAGTCTAGAGCTAATGGATTCCAACCCTTTGCATGGGTTCCCTGGGGGTTTATATAGGCCTACCCCCCAGGGGTACAATGGTAATCCGGCTGGACGCTGGCCCAGCCGTCAGTGCCTCCGGCCTCCGTCTTCTCCGCCGACTGCTGGGGCCCGTCAACTGGCTAGGTACGGAACCGATAGGCCGCGTCCGCCGCGGGCGGGTCTTGCCGGCTGCTGATTACTGTAGCCGTGCTTCTGATGCCGCGGGCTTGGTCATGGAGTCGTGGCAACAGCCCCGCCGCCTGGTGGGCGATCACTATTGCCACTCTCCATCACATCTGATTAATG
>NC_041386.1:256689348-256743386 GCF_002162155.2 Triticum dicoccoides | reverse complement strand
CGACTGGTGGTGCACTTGCCGTCACCTGGGGTCCCACTAGCTGGTGGGACCCGCTGCCCCAGGGTCGTACAAACAAGCCGTCGTGGGCGGAGGATTCGGTCCTTCGGCGCTAATGTCAGGGCCGGCACGACAACAGTGCCACGCCGCATGGAGATCTCCCCGGGTACGGCATGCTGTGGCCATGCCTGCCCCTGGTAAGGGGCGGGAGCGGGCTTTACTGTAGCCACTCCCCGGTCCTGTCCCTCCCGATGAGGATATGGGGTTTGTTGGAGTCGCGGTCCGACTCCCCAAGATCGGCTTCCTGGGAAGTCGGCAGTCAGGAGTCGGCTTACCCTGAAGTCGTTCCTGGGACTCGGACGCGAGTGGCTAGTCGGTTGCCTTGCCGCCGACTTCTCTAAAGGCGGCTCTATGTCCTGGGATCTCGAGGGGCGCAGCCTGCCCTGATGTCTTGAAAGGTTCTGGGGCTCGGGTTAGCCTACCCGTGGCCCATTACTCCGACAGTAGTCCTCGAAGCTGATGAGGCGCCGCGGACGATCGGCCGAGAAGCCTCAGCAGTTTCTCTTTCCGGGTGCTCGACACGTGGTTCTTGCTTGATTTCCGCCGGGCCGACTAGAAGGAGCCGGACCCGCCCAACTCTGACTTGCACAGTACTTCGAACGCCATGGCGGGATCCAAGTAGCGTGCTGGCCTAGCTTCCAGGCCACCGCCCGTTCTGGGCCCGTCACGTGGCAACGCGCGGCCGGGCCAGTCTGCCAGCCTACGTGCATGACGGGACAGGCCCGTAGGAGGGGCCCGCCATTACCGTGCCTCGGCGCTCGAGCGGATCCGCTGTGGCCCGAGCGGACGATTGGGATTCTTCTGAAGTTACTGCACGCAGTAACTTTGTTGTGGAAACATGGGTTCATGGGGTCGTGGGCGCAGTAAATCCCACGACCGCCCCCTCGGCTTCGCAGCCCATGAGGCTATAAGTAGGGGGAGGAGGGGGGCGCGGCAGAGCACGCGCGCCCCTCCTTCCCACTACTCCTTGCTCTTCTCCTTCTTCTTCTTCCTCGCTCCGCCGCGCGCCCAAGCTTTGCCGAACACTACGGCGATCAGCTCGCGATGAGTTCTTCTTCTGCCGCCGCGCCTCCCTCGGTGCATTCCGGCACCTGGGACGGCTCAGAAGTTCACGACGACCACATCGAGTTCCTCCGCAAGACTCGTCGGCTCCCCGGCGAAGAATACGTGCGGGTGCGTCTTGCGCCGAGGGAGGAGATTTCCCCAGCGCCGGAGGAGGGCGAGTGGGTCATCTTCCGCTCGCACTGCCTGCGCGGATTGGGGCTGCCGGCGAGCAGCTTCTTCCGCTCTTTTCTGGAGTTCTACGGCCTCCAGCCGCACTACCTCACGCCCAACACGGTGGTGCTGCTGTCCGCCTTCGTGGCCTTGTGCGAAGGCTTCCTCGGAGTCCTCCCCACCCTCAGGCTCTGGGGGGAGTTCTTCTACTCCAAGCTCGGCACCCAGGCTGCAGGCGTGCCGGCTCAATGCGACGCGTTCATCGCCGGGCGGAGATCGGGAGCCGATAACCCCTTCACCACCATCAAGTTGATAAAGTCGGTGAAGATGTGGCAGCGATCGTACTTCTACGTCAAGAGCGTCTTTGCGAGGGGCGATTGGGTCAACCTGCCGGCTTTCGAAGCCGGTCCGCCGGCTGGGAGATTGCCCAACTGGTCGTACCGGGCCAAGTCGCTGACGCCTGCAGGAGCCGGTGCCGTCGCGCGACTCCGAGTGCTGGCGCAGTCGGAGGGCTTGACTGGTCCAGACCTGCTGGCCGCCTTCATGGTGCGCCGAGTCCTCCCGCTCCAAGGTCGCCCCCACATGATATGCCAAATGAGCGGGCACCATGACCCGAGTCGGATGTGCACCAAGGACATGCCTCACGAGGAGGTGGCCTACATGGTGAACTACCTCTCAGACAGCAAGCTCCTGGAGGACTGGCGGCTTGGCGAGGAGCCGTACTCCCGCGCCAACCCCCCACCCACAGTGAGTTGCCTTTTCTTTCTTTCTTTGGATTGTCTTCTTTCTTGCCGAGTTTGTTTTGTGCGGCCTGACCAGTCGGCTTTGGTCAGAATCCCCTCCTCCATCCACCAGCCGGCACCACGGGGCCGGCCCGCGAGTTCCTTGCCGACCGGGCAGAGAGCGACATCGACGACCCCAATCTGGGAGCGGCGGCTTTGGAAGACGACGCGGAAGGAGGAGGCGGCCCGCGGCTCGGGGCCAGCCTAGAGGACTGGCCTGATGATGATGAGGAGGTCGCCCCTCGCCATCGGCCAGGAGCCAGCCACCCCGGCGCAGGCTCTTCTGCCACGCCGGGTACTCCAGGCGGCAGGAAGAAGTGTAGGGCCGCGCCGACCTTGTTCGGCAGTCAGCCGAAGAAGCCTAAGAGTTCGACTGCGGCGATCCGGCGGGACGAGGCGGCTGCGAAGGCCATCCGCTTCTGTAAGGAAGTGAAGAAGCCGCCACTGGTCTTCGCGTGAGTATTCTGCCTCAATGCTTTGTTCTTTCTTTGTGGCTTTGTCTGAGTCTTTTACTTGCTTCCCTTGCTTCAGGGCTCCCCTCACTCTTGAGAGGGTCGTCGCCGCCTCCGTCATGGGGTCAGCGGAGACGTCCGCCTCCACTCGGCGGATTGACCCCGCCACCGACCTCTGGGAGGCGATGGAGTGGAATGCACAGGAGCAGCGCAACGAGGAAGAGGCCGCCCGCCTGGAGAAGGTGGAGGCCGATAAGGCGGAGGCCTCCGCCAAGAAGAAACTGGCCGAGGCCGAAGCCGTCGCCGCGACGAAGCGACAGGCTAAGGAGGCCGCGCACCGCCAATCGGCGGTGTTCATCACCCTGCTGAACTCTGCGTCGCCGCCTCCGGAGTTCACGGGGCAGATTGGGGAAGCCGGCGGCGAGAACCCCATCCTGGAGAGGGAAGGCGGCGACTCCTCCACGCCGGACATGATCGTTCCGCCGCCACCTCCGCCGCCGTCTGGGGGCGCGCAAGGAGAACAGCTGGCGGACCCGCCGGTGCCGCCGACTGAAGATGAGGCCTTGGCGAGGCTACTCCTTCAATTCGGCTCGCCAACGCGCCGCCGTCTTGAGAAGGCAACTTCGGCGCCACGCCCCCTGGAGACCGGCACCGCCAGCTCGGCGATCCCGGACGCCGAAGTGACGAGCGCCGCGCCCATTGGGTGGGTGCGAGGAGGCGGCACAGGGCCGCTGAACCAGGCGCTTCTGGACGTCCAGACGATGCTGCGAGCTGAGGGCGACGTGATCCAGAATTGCACCAAGGCATACCTGGGGTCGCGAGCAGCCGTCCGGGTATGCTTCTCTTTGGTCCTCTTTTTTTTCTTGTTCCTCTCTGTGGGGGCGCGCCAGTGCACCCACTGGGTGTAGTCCCCGAGTTTCGGGCCGGCTGTTGAGCAGGCGGCCCGAAACTCCAATTGGTGAGTTCCGGGTACTCACTTTTGTATGAAATATTTGTCGCAGGACTACCACAACCTCCGTGTTACTGCCTTCAACCGCAACGTTGAAGAGCTGGGCAAGCGGACCGCCGACTTGTCGGAGAGCCGGGGAGAGTCCTTTTTCTTCTTTGCGGGGGCGCGCTGGCGCACCCGCAGGCTGTAGTCCCCGAGATTCAGGGCGACTGCTGAGCAGTCGGGCCGGATCTCCCCGGCGACCTTCTTTTCTGATGACTTAACGCCTTCTTTCTTCCTTCTCTTAAGAAGCCAACGCTGTTCTTCAACAGCAGCTGAGCGAAGCCAACTCCGTGTTGCGCGCCAAGGGGGAGGAGTGCAGCAAGCTCACCACGGAGCGCGATCTGTTGGCCACTCAATTGGCAGAGCAGAGGGAGCTACTTGCGAAGACGCAGAAGGAGGCAAAAGAGGCGAAAACTGCCCTCCTGGCCGAGTTCGCGAGCGAGCGCTCCTCCTGGACTGACAAAGAGGCAATGCTGGCCTCCGGCTTCCATGAGATTGAAGACATTGTTGATGGTGAGTTTCGTTACTTTCTTTCTTCGAGCTGCCGATTATAAATCATGCCGACTCCCGGTTTTTGACTTGTTTCTTCGTTTGTTCCGTCTTGGCAGACTTCTTCCCTGGGCACTCGTAGGCCGCCATCCAAGCCATCGGGGCTGACCATGAAGGTCGGAGGGCGGAAGGTGCAGAGATCGCCGCCGACGCCCCCCAAACCCTTGATGAGCATATCCTGAGCATCGAGGCTCGCCTTCGGCCGACTCACCGGATGCTGCGCCGGCTTCAACGTGTCGGCGCCCAGGCGATTGCTGCCCTGTGGCCGGACATGCAGGCTCCGCGCACCCCCAGTCGGACTGCCGACTGGCTGGAGGTCGCGGCTGGTCGTCTTGAAGCCTGGAAAGGTTCCTTGGCCCGAGCTGGAGCACGTCGGGCCTTGGAGTTCGTCAAGGCGTGGTATTCGGGGCTGGACCTAGACCGGCTAGCCACACTCCGGTTAGAGGCCCAGCCGGAGCTGGCAGCTGCGGAAGACGCCCTCGTCAAGCGTGTTGCGGCGATCGTCGAGTACATCGACACCAGCATCTTCGTCCCTGAGCGGTCTGAAGACGGCGAGGAGGTACCGACGGAGTGGTTTGGGATGAACCCAGACTACGGCGAGGACTCGGTGGAGGTGATCGGTTCCAGCGCCGAGGAGGAAGGCGAGGCGGAGGACGGAGGTGAGACAGAAGAACCAGAAAACGGAGCGGACGGCCAGCCTCAGCTCGACCGTGCCTCCAGCAACGAGCCGCGTAAGACCGAGCCGACTGCCGTTGGGGGCGATCGAGCCGAGACTGCCCAGCCGGCCGCCCCAATGCCTGACGCTGCCGTCTCCTCCGAACTTCTGAATCCGTTTGCCACATCTTAGGCTGCCGCCTTATCTTTATTTTATCTGCTTTAGTAGTCTTTGAAGAACTTGTTAATTTTCACAATTCCACCCACGGGGTGTATTTTGAATTTCTGCTCGAAGATTCGGCCAAGGGCCTATGCTATGTAAATATTTATCCGAATTCTATCTTTTCTTGCTTATTGCTCTTTTGGCTTTTTTCCTTTGCCGCTTTCCCTTAGTTTCCTGTCTTGCCAGTCGGACAGCCGCTCTGCGGACTGCCGTTGGATCAAATGCTTGGCTACTTTGGGAAGGCAAGTACTTAGCCGTTTTAGAGTTTTTTAGCAAGTTGAATAGAAGGCGGTGAGCCGACTGCTTAATAGTCGGTTTGCAAAAAGAAAAAAGGAAGGCTGGAAGCCGGCTTTAAGCTATGTTCTATGCTTTGAGTCCTTAGCCATTTTTCATGTGAACACCCATTCTACCTTACTCCTGCCCACCGTACAGTCGCTCTGCGAGCTGCGGCTTCTGACAGGAGACGGCTTAGGCGTCACACACTACTTGTCCGGCTGCAGGAAGCATTTCATAGTGCAAGGCGGCAAGTCCCCGGGCCGACCTGTCGAGCCCGGTGCCCAGCGGCAATCAAAGAGTAACATACCCGTAGGCATAACTTTTATCATATAGACAAAAGATGGCAGTCCCCGGGCAGCCCGAAGTCTTGGTACTTTAATACAAAAGGTAGCATGGTACATACTGCATCAACTGTAAAATCTTCGGAGGAGATTTGCATTCCATGGCCGGTCTGTCTCTTTGCCGGAGTCGTCCCTCTTGCGTGCTCGGGGCTTCTGAGCGTCAATTAGGTAGTAGGAGTCGTTTCCCAGCACTTTGCTGATGATGAAAGGGCCTTCCCAAGGTGCCGACAGCTTGTGCTGGCCGGCTGTTCGCTAGATCAGTCGGAGCACAAGGTTGCCTTCTTGAAAAGATCTCGGCTTGACCTTCCTGTTGTAGTATCGGCGCAGGCTCTGCTGGTAGATGCTGGACCGGCTGAATGCCAACAGCTGGCCCTCTTCCAGCAGATCGACGCCGTCTTGACGTGCTTCTTCTGCTTCCTCCTCGGTGTACATGGTGACTCGCGGGGAGTCGAACTCTAGGTCCGTTGGGATGACGGCTTCAGCACCGTAGACGAGGAAGAAAGGCGTGAAGCCAGTTGACTTGTTTGGAGTCGTGCGCAGACTCCAGAGGACGGCTGGCAACTCATCGAGCCAGTAGCCAGCCGAGCGCTCCAGAGGCTCGACTAGTCGGGGCTTGATGCCGGACAGGATGAGGCCGTTTGCTCGCTCCACCTGGCTGTTTGACTGTGGATGGGCGACGGACGCTAGGTCCAGTCGGATGCCCTGTGTTGCGCAAAAACGGGCCAAGGCGCCTTTGGCAAAATTTGTGCCGTTGTCGGTGATGATGTTGTGTGGTATACCGTACCAAATTGTGATATCGGAGATGAAAGTCACGGCAGTCGGACCGTTCAGTTTCTTGATTGGCTTCGCTTCTATCCACTTGGTGAACTTGTCCACTGCGACAAGTAAGTGAGTTAAGCCACCTCGTGCCGTCTTGAATGGTCCCACCATGTCTAGACCCCAAACTACGAAAGGCCAGGCAATGGGGATGGTCTTGAGTGTAGAAGCCGGCTGGTGCGGCTTGGAGCTGAACTTCTGGCACCCTTTGAATTTTTGGACCAATTCCTTGGCCTCTTCTAAGGCAGTCGGCCAGAAGAAACCGTGTCGAAAGGCTTTTGCGACGAGTGCTCTTGAAGCCGCATGGTGGCCGCACTCGCCTTGATGGATGTCTTTGAGAATTGCCTGGCCTTGCTCTGGCTCTACGCAGCGCTGGTAGACACCAGTGACGCTGCGCCTGACCAGCTCTCTGTTGACTATGGTGTAGGCTGCCGCTCGGTGTTGTACTTGCCGAGCTGAGGTCTCATCAGTCGGCAGCTCTTTACTCACCAAGAATTTGAGGATGGGCTGGGCCCATGAGGGTGCTGCTATTTCTTCGACTGCCAGAACTGCGACTTGGACGAGGGCGGCTGGGTTGGGAGGCGGCGGGTTGGAGTCAACAACTGCTTGCTGGGTTAATGAAGTCCCCAGGCCAACTGGCGCGGCTCTTGGGCCGAGTTCTGGAGTCTTCAAGTCCGCCGCCGCAGTCCCCGGGCCGGGTACTGCAGTCCCTGGGCCGGCCTCGACTGTGGCGGCTTTGGAGCCATCTGCCAAAATCCCCGTACCGTCTGCCGGGGCTCTGGAGTCGGATTCGACTTCTTCGGGAGGAGCCGGCACGAAGATGGAGTCTGATTCTGGTGAAGGCTTGACAAACGGCTTGAGGAGGCATTGAAGGGCGACGCCGGATGGTACTGCTTGGCGGGTAGAGCCGATTCGTGCCAAGGCGTCTGCTTGGTCGTTGTCGTTTCTTGGCACATGGAGGAACTCACACCCCTCGAAATACCCACTGAGTTGCTGCACGAGGAAATGGTAACTCGCAATGTTTGCATCTTTGGCGTCCCAGTCGCCAGATGACTATTGGACCACTAAGTCCGAGTCGCCATAACACAGGATCCTGCGAATGCCAAGTTCTTTGGCAAGCCGGAGCCCGTGAATGAGCGCCTCGTACTCAGCGACGTTGTTGGAGGCGGCAAAATGGATTTGCAGTGTGTATTTGAGCTTGTCGCCTTTAGGGGAAGTGAGGACGATGCCGGCTCCCAAGCCGGTGCGCATCTTGGAGCCGTCGAAATGCATCCACCAATGAGTGGAGTCGGGCGCTGGAGGTAGGTACTAGGTCTCAGCCCAGTCGACGAGAAAGTCAGCCAGTGCTTGTGACTTGATGGCGGTGCTGGGCTGGTAGTGGATGGTGTAGGGAGCCAGCTCTATGGCCCACTTGGCCACTCGGCCAGAAGCATCTCGGCTTTCGATGATCTCGGCAAGTGGGGCCGTGCAGACCACAGTGATTGGATGCTCTTGAAAGTAAGGCTTCAATTTCTTGGCGGTAAAGTGCACGCCATAGCACATCTTCTGGTAGTGAGGGTAGTTCTGCTTGGAGTCCGACAGTACTTCGCTCAGGTAATATACCGGTCTCTGGACAGGTAGTGCTTTGCCTTCCTCATTGCGTTCCACTACAATGACCATGCTGACTACCCGGCTGGTGGCGGCGATGTACAGGAGCATAGGTTCCTTAGGAGTCGGAGCTGCCAGAACGGGTGGAGTAGTCAGCACCTTCTTCAACTGGAGAAAAGCTTCGTCCGCCTTGTGGTTCCATTCGAAGAAAGTGGTCTTCTTCATGAGTTGGTATAAGGGGAGAGCTTTCTCGCCCAGCCGACTGATGAATCGGCTGATGGACGCCAAGCAGCCGGTGAACTTTTGTACGTCCAGCAGTCGGCTGGGTACCTCTATCCTCTCAATGGCCTTGATCTTTACAGGGTTTCACTCTATGCCGCGTTCAGAGACCAGGAAGCCAAGGAGTTGGCCGGCTGGTACTCCGAAGACACACTTCTCAGGGTTGAGCTTGATCTGGAATCGGCGCAAGTTCTCAAAGGTCTCCTTGAGGTCTTCCAGCAGCGTTCCACGCTTTTCCGTCTTCACCACCACATCATCCACGTAGACGTGGGCGTTTCTGCCGAGTTGCTTGAGGAGGCACTTCTGCATGCAACGCTGAAAGGTGGCGCCGGCATTCCTCAAGCCGAACATCATGGTGAGGTAGCAGAAGGCTCTAAACGGCATGATGAAGGCGGTCTTCAGTCTGTCAGCCGGGTTCAACTTGATCTGGTGATATCCTGAGTATGCATCCAAAAAGCTCAACAGCTCGCATTCGGCGGTGGAGTCTATCACCCGATCAATTCTTGGTAGAGCAAACGGGTCCTTGGGGCAGGCCTTGTTGAGGCTTGTGTAGTCAATACACATTCGCCACTGCTTGTTCTTCTTCAGTACCAGGACCGGATTGGCTAGCCACTCTGGAAAGAATACTTCCATAATGAAGCCGGCCGCTAGGAGCCGGGCTATTTCTTGTCCGACAACTCTTCTCTTCTCTTCTGATAGGCGGCACAGGGGCTGCCTGACTGGCTTTGCATCAGATCGGACATGTAGCTTGTGCTCGGCGAATTCCGTCGGTACACCTGGCATGTCTTTGGGGGACCATGCGAAGATGTCCCGATTTTCACGGAGGAAATCTACGAGCTCGCCTTCCTATTTTCTGTCGAGGTTTGCGCCCACGACAGCGTACCTCTCTGGGCGCTCCGGATCCAAGGGTATCTTCTTTGTCTCCTTGGCCAGCTTGAACGAACCCTCAGCCTCTGACTCCTTTGGGTTAGGTGATACCTCTGGTTGCTTGCCGGCCATTGCCACAACCCGTTCAAGGAGCCGCTTCTTGGCCGCGATCACCAGGGACTCGGCTAGCCGACTGCTCTCAGCCGCACAGACAGACGACTTCCGGTAGTCGCCGGCTATGGTCAGAATCCCCCTGGAACTGGGCATCTTCATTTTGAGGTAGGCGTAGTGGGGGACCGCCATGAACTTGGCCAAGGCGGGTCGGCCAAGTAGTGCATGGTATGGGCTCTAAAGGTCCACCACCTCAAACCAAACTGACTCTCGGCGGAAGTGATCTTTGTCTCCAAAGAGGACATCCATCAGGATCTTGCCGATTGGTGAGCAGAAAATCCCAGGAACAATGCCGTGGAACACAGTCCGGCTATTCTAAAGCTGTCTCTGCTTGATTCCTAATTTCTCCATGGTGTCCTTGTACAGGATGTTAATGCTGCTGCCTCTGTCTATCAGAACTCGCGAGAAACGAGCAGCTCGTCTATCCGTGGCAAAGGTGGCATCCAAGACCAAGGCATAAGAGCCCGTACTCGGCATCACCTCTGGGTGATGAGCCCTGCTCCAGCTGATAGGCTTTTCGGACCAGTGCATGAACTCTGGCGTCTCCGACGCTACTGCATTCACCTCTTGTCGCTGCAGCCGCCTGCTGCGTCGATCATCAGCCATACTAGTAAATACCACGTAGGCTCTGTGTTCTTCGGGGTATTCGTCTTGTACTACGCCGACTGGCCTGACAGCCGGCTGCTGGGGCGGAGGCGGCGGCGGCTGCCCAGCAGGCGGGGGAGGTAGGAGGCCGTCTCCTTTGGCGATCCTGGTGAGCCAGTGGCACCTCCGGGTGGTGTGATTCGACGGCTTCGCGCCCCTCTAGAACTTGCAAGGACCATGCAGGGTTTTCTCGTATGTGAAGGCCGGCAACCAGTTGGGCTTGCCACTTTTCTGTCACTTGGGTGAAGGCTGCCCATCCGGCTGCTGGGCTTCGACTGTCGCAACCTGCCGGCTGCTGGAAGCCGACTGCAGGGCCTTGCGCTTGTGGTCACTCTGCTGTTGCCGCCGACTGGCATCTCCCGCCGGAGTTCTTGGAGCTTGAGGGGCCACTTTGCCAGTTGCGCCAACTTGAATCTCCGCCTTCATGGAGGAGTCAGCCGTGGCGTACTTGTCTGCTATGATCAGCAGCTCATCAAGGGTTTCTGGCTCGTCGCAGAGGAGCTTGTGCTTGAGGAGGGTGCCTTCTCTGCACCCGATGGTGAAGTACTAGATAGCCTGCACCTCGTGCACGCCCTCGCAGGAGTTCCGAAGCTCGGCCCAACGCGTGAGGTAGTCGCGAGTCGACTCGTCGGGACCTTGCATGCATAAGGAGAGCTGACGAGGCTTGGGAGGAAGCTTGTACATGCTGGTGAAGTTGCGGACGAATGTTTCGGTGAAGTCGACCCAGCTGTTGATGCTGCGGGGCTTCAGGCTGTTCAGCCATGTCCGGGCCGTGCCCTGGAGGATGAGCAGAACGTATTTTACGGCGACACGCTTGTTGCCGTTCGCTATGCTGACAGCCGTGGAGTAGTTGACTAGCCAGTCTTCCGGCTTCACGGATCCGGTGTACTTGGGCGTGTCTCTTGGGAGCGTGAACCCTTTGGGAAAGGGCTCGTCTCGAATGCGGGGCCTGAAATAAGGCGGACCCAACTCGTCTTCTTCTTCTTCCAGCGCTAGGGATCGGTGAAGCCGGTCGATCCGGTGGCGGGCATCATTTTCCCCGACTCCCTCTTGGCGGCCAGGGCGGTCGCCAAGAGTTGGATGATCAACAGGCGGCGGGGAGACTCGCCTTTCCTTGCGGGGAGGAGGAGGCGGACAATCGTCCCGGCGTTCTACTACTCTCGGGCGGCCGTCTCGGTCGCGCTCTATGGTAATGTGAGTCCGACTTTGGCTGACAGTTGGATCCTTGTCCTTTCTTCCTCGGGTGCCGCTAGTCGGCGTTCGAGACGTCGTGCCTTGGTCTTGGCGAAGGTCGTCATTTTGCCGCTGCGGCGCCTCTGTGCGGCAGCCGGCCTCATTCTGCGCGGTAGCCGCGTCGAGGAGCCGCTGGACTCGCTCCATCATCAGGCGGCACTCTTCGCCCTCGAAATTGTCCTGCTTGTCCGCCGCCGCCTGGGCGGCTCGAATGTTCTCCGCAGGTGTAGCGTACACAGGATGACTTGCCTCGAACAGGTTGGCGATGGCTACGCTGCGCTGCTAGACCGTGCCAAGGCGGCTGGGCCCAGCTGGGGCTGGCGAGCCGCCAACAGCGTGATCCATCTCTCGCTGGTAGGCTTCTGAAAAGCGTCTCATGCTAGCCAGCTTCTTCGCACCTTCGACCAGCTGCGGGCGGCGCGCCTCCAACGTCTCTGCGTCAGCGTCGTCCAGAATGGGCGCAGTCAGGTCTTGTACCGCCGCGCTAAGTGGGTCATGTGCTCCTCCGCCGGGGAGCTCGTCATGACTGATGACGAGCACCTCGGTGATGGTGCTTCTGCCGCTCTCCGCACGAGGGAGAGGCTCGTCGTAGACCACCACATTAGTGGGGAACGTGTCGAGCGACGCGGTATCGGGGTCGACCAGCATCGGGTCGGTGGAACCTACAGACTCCAAGTCCACGGCAGGCTCGCCGGCGACGTGGAGTTGATCGAGGAGGCCCGCGAGGAGGCTCTCGGAGCCGCCCGTGCCTGCGTCGGATGCAGGTTCGTCGGAGATGCGAACCTTGCCGACAAGTTCGGCAAGGTGGCTAGCTGCGCAGGCGATCTCAACGCCTTGTAGCGCGTCGGCGCAAACTCCGTCTGGCGTGCCTGACTGGCTACGCTCGCCAGGGAGGAAAAGGGTTCCTGTCCAGAACAGGTCTCCGGACGACGGGGCACCAGGCCCCACGGTGGGCGCCAGATGTCGGGGGTTGGGTGCGACATATGCCAAAGGATGGCTTATCATGGTGGGGGCGAGTAGAACATCGCCGGTGCCTGGAAACGGGATGAGGCATAGACATGCACGCCGGCGAATCTTACCCAGCTTCGGGGCTCTCCGGGGAGATAATACCCCTATTGCTGCTCTGTGGGGTCTCCGTATGATCACTATGGCAAAGTGTTTACACGATTGCTCCTTGAGCTGTTTCTTGGAGGTAGGAGAGGGCAAGGCTAGCTCTCTCCCTCCTATATGATCTGGTCTAGAGCTAATGGATTCCAACCCTTTGCATGGGTGCCCTGGGGGGTTTATATAGGCCTGCCCCCCAGGGGTACAATGGTAATCCGGCTGGATGCGGGCCCAGCCGTCAGTGCCTCCGGCCTCCGTCTTCTCCGCCAACTGCTGGGGCCCGCCGACTGGCTAGGTACGGAGCCGACAGGCCGCGTCCGCCGCGGGCGGGTCTTGCTGGCTGCTGATTACTGTAGCCGTGCTTCTCATGACGCGGGCTTGGTCATGGAGTCGTGGCAACAGCCCCGCCGCCTGGCGGGCGATCACTATTGCCACTCTCCGTCACATCTGATTAATGGCGCGTGGGCCCTGGGGGAGGGTCTGGCCGACTCTCGCGGGCCGACTAGTGGCGCACTTGTCGTCTCCTGGGGTCCCACAGGCTGGTGGGACCCGCCGCCCCAGGGTCGTACAGACAAGTCGTCGTGGGCGCAAGATTCGGTCCTTCGGCACGGTTCTGGGGCTCGACATACTAGTCTGCCATTTTGTTGTGCCAAATAGGGTCATCACCGACAACGGTACGCAGTTCACGAGCCGCACCTTCATGTAGTACATCCAGGACCTCGGCAGCAAGGTCTGTTTTGCTTCTGTTGCACACCCACGAAGCAACGGCCTAGCTGAGAGGGCAAATGCTGAAGTATTGCGAGGCCTCCGGACCAGAACTTTTGATAGGCTACATAAGTGCGTACAGCGCTGGATTGATGAATTGCCAACGGTTCTTTGGTCAATCAGAACGACACCAAATCGAGCCACTGGCCAGACCCCTTTCTCCCTCGTTTATGGGGCAGAAGCAGTTCTCCCCATGGAACTCATGCACGGGACACCTCGAGTGCTCACTTATGATGAGCTTGAGAAAGACCAGTTGTGGCAAGATGACGCAAGGCTCCTTGAGGAAGATCGTCTTCGGGCGGCTGTGCGAGCAGCATGCTACTAGCAAGCCTTGCACCACTACCATAGCCACAAGGTTCGTGCCCGAAGTTTTGAGGAAGGTGACCTTGTTCTTCGGCACGTTCAGTCGGACACGAATTCCAACAAGTTGACGCCAAAGTGGGAAGGCCCTTATCGGGTAATACGAGTCACCAGGCCCAGCGCAGTCCGCCTGGAGACCGAAGATGGTATTCCAATGAGCAACTCCTGGAACATCGAACATCTTCGCAAGTTTTATCCGTAAGGCGCGGTTGCTGGACCGCCCGGCAAACCACCTTTTGTACAAGCCTTGCTGACAAGGCATGTAACCCTTTGTACAAAGCCAGGTGCAGACCCTGAGCATAAATAAATGAAGCGGTAGCGCCCTAAGTTTTAGCATGCATGCTAGGTTGAGTCTCTCTCTGTGTTAGGGTTGATAGTGCTTGGCGGCGACTAACACTTAGCATAGAGGTCGAGTATGCGTCTTTCTATTCCTTCCTGTCCTTTTTGGTTCACAGGGTGCATGGACACTTCTGCTGAGCCGTTTGGAAGAAAGTGAGCAGGCCGACGCCCTGACTTCGACGAGCCAAGGTTGCCGGGTGCTGCAGGTCTAAGGATCCGATCATGGCAAGCCAAGGTTGTCGGGGGCTGCGACTTCAGATATGTCTTTTTCTCCCACTCCGTGCCTCCGTATGAAACTTGAACGTATGAGACTTCGCTCGCTCTCATACCATCTTGCTCCCTCTGTCCCGTGTCCGAAAACCTTACTTTGGGCCGGAACTTGGTTGTAGTGCGATGGGAAGGAGACGAGTGAAGGGCCTAATCCTACTCAGCCCCTACCTCCGCCAAGGGCATGAGTTTAGCCGAGCTATAGAGCATAAAGACGGCAAGGCCTGTTGCCAGGGTACAATGTTTATCTTAAGATAACGAGGACTCATTCCTTTGTGTGGCCTTCGCCCACGCGCAAACAAAACCCGGCAAACACCCTTCTCTTCATTAATACGTTGCTTACAAGTACAATTCGTACGGAATGCATACATGAGCAAGGGGGTTACAAGATTTAAATCTGACAAAGGCCCATAGGCTTAAAAATTAAAAAGAGATAAGATGCCTGTAATCCCTTTCTTGTCACTCTCCTTAGAGAACAGAACAAGATCGCGGAAAGGCAAAAGAAGGGCGACGGGCGAGAAAGTTATAGCAGTAAAACTCGACCTCGCATGACCACGCACCGTTTGGAGCCTAGCCCAACAACGCGTCGCGCTTATGTATGGCCCAGGCCTGGGGGCTCCTATCGGTGCACAAAAGTAGGGGCTCTCTTTTGTACCCCTGTACTTGTGCGTGGACAGTAAGAGCCGCGCCTACGGCCATACCCAGCGGGGCAGAGGAAGCAGAAGCACAAGAATACCAAAGCAGCGCTCCAGCCAGGAGCACAAGACAACCAATACAACGCCAAGACTAGAGACACAAAGAGAAGAGGGCGAGGTGGACTCCCTCGACAAGGCCCTTGCCGGGGCGGCCTCCCTAACCCCGACAAGAGCCTTGCCGGAGGAACTTGCCCAATGCCAACAGAGCGCGCCACCCTTGAGCCCAAGGGTTCCAACACCACCAATCACATTGGAAGCAAGGCTCGGGAGGCACCTCCATGGTGGCATGCAGACCTTCGAGAAGATCATAGGCACATAAGATCAGATTAGGATCAGAAGATGACGATCCTCGGCAAGTTCCTTGCCGAGGAAACCCACGAGACCCCCGACAAGATCCTTGCCGGGGACGACCACGATGCCATGGCAGGACCCTTGCCGAGGCCCGGGCAAGGCCCTTGCTGAGGACACCTACAGGGCCATAGCCAGGCCTACGTCTGCCAAGGCCCCACCACCGTTCCCATGCAGCTGCCAGCCCAACTAGCTGGGCAGGCACCTGTGTGGTGACGCGCGGCCTCCATGCCAACTCAACAAGAACTTACATGGTGGCATGAAGATCTTCGTGAAGACCCTACCACCACGCCATCTCAGCAGCCTGCCAGCTTACGTGGCGCTGCATGCCTTGTTGGCCCGGACACACGTCGGAGCAAGACGGAACAACGACGGATGGGACAGGCCTTGTTACCGTCCCCAATAAAGCAATGAGACACCTAAGGAGCACATGTAATGTGCCTTGTCCCGTAATGACAAGCGATAAGCCTGTACACTGTTTACCTTTCCACCTCCTGTGTGCCACTATGGCGACCCCTTTTTGACTATAAAAGGAGGCCGAGGCATACTGGAGAAGGATTCAGACCTTTTAGACTATGCATGCACTGCAGCTAGTTCGGAAGCTCAAGAACACTCAAATATACACCAAAGCAGGACTAGGGTATTACGCATCCTTGCAGCCCGAACCTGGGTAAACAATCCTTGCGCTGGCTACTAGAGCGCTCTTTGCACAACTCCACGCCCGCCAACCGTAGAAGGGGTCCCAGTGATCCCATAGGTGTCGTTCCCACTGACAATATGAGATCCACTCAACATTATCATTGTGGTTTTCTCCTCGGTACAAATCGAACAAAAAGAAAAGAAATTTAGAGAAACACACTGAAATATTTTTGGAGTTTTTGGTTTTCTTGGACAAGCAAATAAAAAGGAAAAGCAAAAACGAGAAAAACTATTTACACGGGAAAGCTCCCAACAAGCAAGAGAAGAACAAGGAAATCTTTTTGGATTTTCTTTTTAATATTACTACTAAGCATGCATAGAAAGTAAACTAACTACAACTAATTTTTTGTTTTTTCTAAAAAAATTCAAACACACAAGAAGAAAGCAAGAAAAATAAATCTAAACATGGATGGTACAATGAAAAAGTGTTAACACCGGCAATAGGAATAATTGAACATGGATGTAATGTTGGTGAGAAACACGTACTCCCCCAAGCTTAGGCTTTTGGCCTAACTTGGTAGTCGGTCAGAAGCCTAGATAGTAGTTGGGGTACTGAGGAGCAGGCATCCACTAATCCCACAGCTGAGGATCCTCCTCTGCCTCTGCAGCAGCCTGATCGTTCCGGTAGGTGATGATGTGTGCAGGCATAATCCTATATCTGCCCCTGGCAACACGATCAAACAAAGCAGGAGCATGCAATGGAATAATATCAAGAGTGATAACGCTGAAAACCAGGTTATATGGAATAGGGATGTTAGGAGACTCTTTATTAGTGAAATGGTGGTGATCGATGGCAATGCGGTCTAGGTAAACTTTGGTCAGAGGGTAATCATGATGTCATATCTCAACATTAAAGTGAGCTGCCAAGCGAGTAGCAAAAACCCCACCATGTATTTCACCCTTAGATTTATTAATGTGGAGGCGATGAGCCACAATAGCTCCCAAGCTATAAGTGTTGTCGCCCTCCAGTGCACGACGTAAAACATCAAAGTCTGGTGCGTTGAGCGCACCCACTTTTTTCCTAGCAAGCAAATACTTAGCGATAAATAAAGTGAAATAGTGCACTACAGGAAAGTGTATGCTAGTGGCAGTGACGTCCGACACCCCTCTCTCATCTCCCACTGTCAAGGTACGATAAAAGGCCTCAAACTCCGCCTGCCTAGGCTCGGCTAAGCTCCCATTAGAAGGGATCATCCATATGTTACAAAATTGTGTAAGTGGTATCTGATGGTTTTCAGCATATAAATCAAAACTCACTTCAGGGGGATTATTCCTAGGAAGGAAAGTAAAACTTTGAACAAAGATGTTCATGAGGATTTGGTGCTATTCACACTCATCTGTGATGAAGTCGGTGAGGCCGGCATTAGCAGCATATTATCTAAATTCCTGAAGGATTCCAACCTCTTCCAGGAACGGGGTGTGCAGCCATTCACATGGCCGTACTTCCGCCAACCTCCGAGGATAGAGATCACTATCATATGACTCCCCAATAACACCCTTGGAGTTTTTCTTAGAGCCAAACTTCCTAAAGATATTCATGGTTTTCCTATGAACAAAAATTCTGAAATTTATTAGCCCACAAAATTTTCTCAACGAAACTTCACAAAAATGATACCAACTACTCATAGGGACACATAGAGGCCATAACAAGCATTCAAACTACTTAGAACACTAAGAATTCAACATGCAAGCTCATCTACAACAACACCAAGAGTATCTAATTATTCAAAATAAAAACCACTAAATAAAAACTAATTGGACAAATGGTGGAGTCTCATACCAAGCAACAATCCCTTGAAATAGTTTCGGAAACGGAGCTTCGAGCAAAGAGATCGAAATTTGCGGGTTTGAGAGCAACTACACGGGAGAGAGAGCAATGGAGATTTTTTTGGAGGTGATTGATGATGTGGTGTGAAGAGATAAGTGAGGGGGCCAACGTGGGGATCACAATCCACCAGGGCGCGCCTGGGGGTCCTGGCGCGCCCAGGTGGGTTGTGCCAACCTGGTGCACCTCCATCTGATGTTATTTGCACCAAAAATTCAGAAATATTCGGAAAAAAATCGTATTAAATTTTTAGGGCATCCTGAGAACTTTTATTTTTGGGTCATTTTTTTGAACGGGAAAGTCAGAAAACAGACAAAACATGGCATTTTATTTTATTTAACTAATAAAAATAGAAAACAAAAGGTAGGGACAAAAGGTAGTGCTTATTAAATTCATCGACTTCATACCGCTAAAAAATGATCCATTAATAAGGTTGATCAAGTCTTATTAACAACCACTTTCTATTAGCATGAAACCGAAGAACTTTTGTAAATCACTAAGTTACCTCAATGGAGATATGAATGTCCCCAACAATAAGCATTTCATATTTCTTTTTGACAGTAGGTAGAGGTATTTGAAAACTTCCAATAGTGATTGTCGGAGATCTTTCAATAACATAAATACCATTCACTTGGAATTGTTTCTTCGGAAAGTGCACCGTATGCTCATTACAATTGATATGAAAAGTAACCTTGCTTTTATTGCAATCAATAACAGCCCCTGCGGTATTCATGAAGGGTCTACCAAGGATAATCGACATGTTGTCGTCCTTGGGCATCTCAAGTATAACAAAGTCAATCAAAATAGTAACATTAGCAACAACAACGGGCACATCCTCACAAATACCGATTGGTATGGCAGTTGATTTATCAGATATTTGCAAAGATATTTCAGTAGGTGTGAGTTTATTCAAATCAAGTTTTTAATATAAAGAGAAAGGCATAACATTAACACCAGCTCCTAAATCACACAAAGCAGTTTTCACAGAATTCTTTTTGATGGAGCAAGGTATAGTTGGTATTCCCGGATCTCCAAGTTTTTTAGCTACTCGATCTTTAAAAGTATAATTAGAAAGCATAGTGGAGATTTCAGCTTCCGGTATTTTTCTTTTATTAGTGATGATGTCTTTCATATACTTTGCATAAGGAGGCATTTTCAAGATATCAGTCAAGTGAGTACGCAAAAAGACTCGCCTCGGCATTTTAGCAAAACGTTCAAATTCTTCATCTTCATTCTTTTTAGTTGACTTGGGTGGAAAAGGGATAGGTTTTTGAACCCACGGTTCTCTTTCTTTACCGTGTTTTCTAGCAATGAAGTCTCTTTTATCATACCTTTTATTCTTAGGTTGTGGGTTATCAAGATCAACTGGTGATTCTATCTCAACATCATTGTCTGGTTCTTTATTATTTGTTTGAGAGTCTTCATGAACATTAGCATTATCTTTTTCATTATCACTAGGTGAATGTTCATTACCAGACTGAGTTTCAGCATCACAGATAGAAACTTCATTATCATTATCAGGAGGTTTTTCTATTTCAGGTTCACGAGAAGCATGCAAGGTCCTATCATTTTTGTTTTTCTTTCTAGAAGGACTAGGTGCACTAGTGTTAGCTATTTGCGAGTCTTGTTCTATTCTTTTTGGATGTCCCTCAGGATAAAGTGGTTCCTGAGTTGTTTTACCTCCTCTAGTTGCAACTCTAACAACAAAGTCCTGTATATTATTATTCATTTCATCAAGCAACTCTCTTTGAGATTTAGCAACTTATTCTAACTTAGTTTGAACCATAGAAGCATGCTTTCCAACACCTCTAACATCATTTGATATTCTAAATAACAAGTTACTCCAGCGAGAAATCACATCAGAATTGTATTTCAATTGTTTCATAACATTTGCATTGAAGTGATCTTGTTTTCTACTGTAGTTTTCAAACTCATAAAGGCATTGGCTAGGATACATATTGTGAGTATTATCATTATCATTGAACTTCATAAGAGAATTTTCCTCTACCACCTTAGGTAGTGGTGGTGTATTAAGCCATGTATTTCTTCAATAGGTGGTAAATTTTTAATGTCATCAGCTTTAACACCTTTTTTCCTTCATAGATAGCTTTCCCTCTTGCATATCTTCAGGACATAGATATAATTGTGACGACCAGATAATTAGGCCACACTAATCCCATGTTAACGATGCCACATCACCTCGGTTACTGTTGTTAAACTCACATTGGATCAAAACTATTCAAATTCAAATTTGAATTTTTGTCAAACATCAAATGTTTTCAAACATTAAACCAAAATGTTCAGATTGTGCCAAATATTCCAAAGGTAATTATAGTGAAGAAAGCACATGTTTAGAAAATGCTAAAATGCTCTAAAATAAATAAAACAAAAAATGAAAAAAACCCGGCTCCCCATGGGCCTCGGCCCATCCCACCCAACCGGCCAGCCCACCCTGGCTGGCCCACCTTGCCCCTGCTTAACCACTCCACCCCGTAAACCCTAGCCCACTACCCCACTACCCTTGATTCACCCTCCCTCGTCTCCCCGCCCCCGTGTGTGGATCTAGATCAGGGTGGTGTACCCGCGCTTGCCGCCTGACCGACGCCACGCCATCACCGGACCTCACCGCGCTGTCCCCGACCTCCTCAACCATGCTACCCCGATCCCGCTGCCCTCCCCGTCCGGCCCCCTATGAGCCGCTTGTCAGTGTCAAAACCGGCGGATCTCGGGTAGGGGGTTCCGAACTGTGCGTCTAAGGTCGATGGTAACAGGAGACAAGGGACACAATGTTTACACAGGTTCGGGCCCTCTCTATGGAGGTAATACCCTACTTCCTGCTTGATCGATCTTGATGAATATGGGTGTTACAAGAGTTGATCTACCACGAGATCGTAATGGCTAAACCCTAAAATTCCAGCCTGTCTGACTGATTATCCGGATCTCCTTCTACGGACCTAGCCCTCTAGTTTATATAGACACCGGAGGGATCGAGGGTTAAATAAGGTCGGTTACAGAGAAAGGAATCTTCATATTTGGACACCAAGCTTGCCTTCCACGCCAAGGAGAGTCCCATCCAGACACGGGTAGAGTCTTCGGTCTTCGTATCTTCACAGCCCATCAGTCCGGCCCATGTCTAATAGGTCGTACGCCTGAGGACCCCTTAGTCCAGGACTCCCTCAGTAGCCCCTGAACCAGGCTTCAATGACGAGGTGTCCAGCGTGCAGATTGTCTTCAACATTGCAAGGCGGGTTCCTCTTTCCGAATACTCCAGGATAGTCTTCAGACGCAATGAACGTGTCCGGATCTGCAACACAAGTACCACACACAGCCACAAAGACTATAATATTACACGAGTCCAATCCGCTGACAACCTTTTGTAATGTGACATTACGTCTGCTTGGTTATCATTTCGAACCGTTTTCTGTCTGCCGTTCCACGTTTCAAGACGCGGTTTTAATAGGCACGTCTTATCGAAGCAGAGATCGCGTCCCCTTATTGTGGGATTCTCATCAATACGGGTGTGGGTAATATAACCGTGCCGTTTACACATCCCTTGGGAAAAGGCGAGTTTTAAGGCGAGTGGGAAGGTGCCTGATATTCACTGCCTTTATAAGGAGATAAGGATTCCCTTTCTTAACCCACGCCTTGTCTCTTTCTCTGTCCTTCCATTCTCGAGTTCCAGCACCCAAGTCCTCGTTCTTTCCGTCTGAAGGAAGCACTCAGCCATGTACGGATCCATAGGGCAAGGCAAGTGGATGGCCTCCTCCGTTAGGGAGAAGGACATCACCAAGCTTCCGGAGGCCAGGTATTTGGCAGAAGAAATCGCCCACTTGCTTCCAACCAAGGGGCAAATTGTCCCCACCCCGAAGCCCAACGAGAGGGTGGTGTTCATCCCTCATTTCGTCCGCGGGTTAGAGTTTCCTCTCCACCCTTTCGTCCGCGGGCTTATGTTCTATTACGGGCTAGATTTCCATGACCTAGCCCCAAAATCCTTCTTCAACTTCTCGGCATTCATTGTCTTGTGCGAGGCCTTCCTCCACATCCAACCCCACTTCGGATTGTGGCTCAAGATCTTCAACGTGAAGCCGAAGGTGGTGGATGGCCAGCATGCGGAGTGTGGAGGCGCCATGGTGAGCAAGATGCCCAATGTCACATGGCCCAAAGGTACTTTTGTGGAGACCGTCAAGGAGTGGTAGAAACTATGGTTCTACATCACAGAGCCCCACGACACCACCTGGGCCGCGGCTTCCGAATTCAACTCCGGAGCTCCAGTGCGGCTCACCTCCTGGATAGAGAAGGGCCCAAATTGGTCTTCTTCAGACGAACTAATAGCATTGCAAACACATCCAAAGCATGGTGGATAAAGACATCAAGATCGTTGACGTGATCTAGGTGATGCTGGTTCGTCAGATCCTCCCATGCCAAAGCCAAAGCTGCCCCTTATGGGAATTTGACCCGAAAAAGCACCAAACCTTGGAGAGGCTCTCTAGAACCACTCACGAAGATGCCTGGAAGTTGCTCTTTAAGGGCAACCAGACGCTGCCCGTCGTAGACTCGGACCGCAGGCACAATATTACCCATTCTGCCAATGCGGTAAGCCTTTCACGTCTCCAGACACATCCTCTACTTGCTTGTTTCAAGGAGGATATCTAAACTTTATTATTATTGATTTTTCAGGTATGGACAGAGAGGGCAGAGCGGATTCACTATTTGGCTCCGCTGCCCTAGGAACTAGTCATCCCGCTCCTGGCGATGATTCTGGTGCCGGGGCCCTATAAGGCGCCGGAGAAGAAGGCCAAGGGGGTCTGGAGTGGCCCCCGCCGCTTCAAACGTGTCGTCCAAAGACAAGACACTCTCCTCCACAGCCAAAGATGATGACAAGGAGAATGAAGAAAGCACCTCTCCCCCTGATGGGGGGAGGAAGAAGAGGGAGGCCTCCACAAATCTGGAGGTGGAGGCGCCCAAGAGGGGGAAGGGTCCTCCTGTGGATAACTCCACGTGGGACGTCGATAGCAGCCCGGAGCGATGCCCCGAAAACAAGCCTCTGGCCTCGTCGTAAGTACTAAAAACCCGCATACATCCATACATCCAGCCTCTCTTACTTCATGATATTAACATGTTTAAATGATGTAATTGGAGTCTGGCCCACGGCATCTCCCAGCGATCCTCATCAAGAGGTTCGTTGGATTCGAAGGCGATGGCCAGCGAGTCACTGCCAGCCGCTCACTCTCCCACGGCCAAGGTCGACGATGAGGTGTTGTCCCAAAGGAGCTTCCCAGGCCAGGGAGAGGTTCAGGAGGCCTCCAGGGTGACGTCTGAGGGCGGAACATCGGCCGCCGGACACATGGGGGAGCAGACCCAAATGGCGACTGGGGATGGGGGCCTTGCTCAATTCGGCCCCTAGCCAAATACAAGTCCGGGGACCTATACGGCTCCGGAATCTGTCGGGCAACCTCCTTCGAAATAAGGGGGTGTGCCTATTCTGCCGGTGACCTCTATCCAACCAGAGGCACCGGATAATCTTCTGGAAAGACTACGAGGCGCTTCCATTGTGGATGAACACCATATCCTTATGGGTACGGTGATTGAGAGCATTCAATCCGTCAAGAGCGGACTAACCAAAGCCTGGAGCAACCTGCTGACAGGTTTTGAGGTAAGCGACGCAAAAGAGAAAATCCCAATATAGACAGTAGCCCCTGAGACACTATTCAGTGTTCGGAAAGAAAAGCCGAATAGAGGATCAATTTATTTTCACAGGAAACTAACTAAATATGTCTTATATGAATAAGCAGGCGTCATTGCTGGCCGCGAGCTCACACACTGCCGAAGTCTCCAGACTAAAGCAGAGACTGGAGCGGGCTGAGGAGGAGCTCGGACAAGCGAGGAAGTAGCTAGAATAAATAATGTGTATTGACTGTAGTGCCATGATATGTGTAGGAGCGGCGACCGAGGTCGAGGTCCTTAAAGAGGCCCTAGCCCAGGCCGAGGAGGAAGCTGCCAAGGAAAAAGCCGCCCGTGAGAAGCACGAGGCCCGGCTTGGTGAGGTCCAGCAAGAGCTCAAGGATGCGTTGAAGAAATGCGAATCCTTGGAGTGTGATGTTTCAGCTCGAGAGACCGAACTCGCTATAGCCCGCCAAAGCGCCAAGAGGCCTAGATTGAGGCTGAGGGCGCCCTCCATGAGATCCAGGAGGGCAAGAAAATCGTGGCGGGTAAGGCGTTTAGTATGCAAAGCAAATATGTGAAGAAGAAGTATCTCTTACTAACCCGGATTCGGAGTTCTCCAAGGGCGTTTGCGGATCTACCGTGCAGTGTGTCTGACGCTACAGAGTTCTTCCGAGCCGAAGAAGGGAGCTCTACGTAGAAGCTGTTCTGGTCGCAATATCATGCGCCAGAACATCCAGTGCCCTTTAGTGATCAGCTTAAACAACTGGTCGAGCTGCATAGGGTGGCCAAACTGGCCATGAAGGATTTAATAATCCGGCTGTGTCCTGCCGAAGCTATACCCGGCAGCTACTTTGGGCTCATGAAGCGGCTGGTGAATGCCTGCCCTCGGCTGGACGTTGTCAAGTGAACGGTCTGCATCCAGGGCGCGCGCATGGACTTCGCCCGCGTCAAGGTGTGGTGGGCGAAGATAGACGCTGTCAAGCTTACGACCGGGGGACCATCCGAGGGCAAGGAGCACCGCACACCCGAGCGGTATTTTGAAGACGTCCTAGAAGGGTCTTGTATTGTGGCGACACAATGTGCGCAAGATATTATTTTCGAATGAATACATTCATGTTGTCTCTTCCTTGTATGATGAAACAAAGTCGTTATGTAATATAATGTTTGTTATTTAAAAAATTTCACCTCCTGTGCGGCCGTGTTGTATGAAATCTGAGAGTTGGCTAGTCGTCGGCTTGTGCCCCCACATAGGAAGTACGGGGGTGTTCGAGATGTAATCTAAACACTCTTGGTCCAATTGTTTGGTCCTTGAACAAAGTGTTTAGCGCGACGAACCAAGCAATCGGACTATGCAGCTTTAGCACCCTCACTTAGCCATAGGAGTTTGACAATAAAAATATAGGCGCAGCCCCTAGTATCCGAACTAGGATGCTGTAAACACCTGACCAGGTAAGTACCGATCCCTCACGTAATGCGGAAAAAATCTCTAAAGATTTGAGACCTCCGAAGAGCTGACCGGCTCTCGCCGCATCATGGCAATCATTTTTCGGCTTTCTCTATTGAGGTGCTCCTTCGGGTGAACCAGGGCACAATCGCTGTAGTTCTCCCCTTACTACCCTAGCCGATATAACGGAACGTAAGGTAGCAAGCACAAGAGCCGGGCAACCCAACTATTGACCAAAGACATGTTTCGGAGCTAATGCATATAGTGCTAAATTCAGGGTGCCAAACTAGACTGTAAAAAGTGTTCGGACTTTGTTGCCGTGTTGTGAGGCGCTATGAAGCCCCTGGCAAATTGAAACGTACCAAAGTGTACGGGTACTATTTGATAAAGTTATCAAGAAAGAGAAAGAAGAAAGTGTAGTAAGCTAAAGCCATAAAATTTGGGCCGCAAACTATTTCCATTATCATTTCATTAGTGGTTAAAGCGCATCTATACAAGTAGTGCAATAACCAGAAGGCTATTTGATATGCCTTAACCAAGGGAGAGCTGCGTGTGGGTCCTGAAAACAGGTGAGGGGATCGTTAAACAAACCACCTAAAAATTCCCAGTACGTCCATGCTTATTGTCGTCTTGGTGTATTTATCCTTCGAAGAGAACCGATGGTCAAGCCGCAGGGAAGGCCTGTGAAAAAGAAATCTAAAAAGGAGAAAGAAGGAAACAGTGAAAGTACGTGTGTCCAGGGCGGTCGAGCCGTATTGTGGATGACAAGCTAGTGATGCCTCCATCCATGCCCATGGTATTTTGAGTGCGTAGTTATGTACGTGCGGTACAATTGCCTCCACTTGGTCGGGACTGGGACAGAGGCGAATTGCTAGTCAAGCTCTTGACGAGCTGAGCTGTCCTGCTACAGAATAGTCCGAACTCTCTTGACAGTCTCCGGGAGCTCGGCCTCCGAATTAAGGTTCTGCTTGAAAAGGCCGCTTTGTACTTCTGCTGCTAAGGCAGCGGTGTGCTCCTCGGTGCGGAGGGAGCGTTCCGTGTTTCCATTAACTGTTATGATGCTGCATGGTCCGGGCATCTTGAGCTTGAGATAAGCATAGTGTGCACTGTGTTCAATCGAGCAAAAGTGGTTCATCCGAGCAGTGTGTGATAACCGCTGCGAAAAGGGACGATATCGAAGATTAACTCCTCGCTTCAGAAGTTGTCCGGAGAACCAAAGACAACCTCTAGTGTGATTGAGCCTGTACAGCGGGCCTCTATACCTAGTATGACTCCTTTAAAGGTAGTCTTTGTGGGCTTGATCTGTGATGGATTGATGCCCATTTTGCGCACTATATGCTGATACAGCAGGTTGAGGCTGTTGCCACCATCCATCAGGACTCGCGTCAAGTGGAACCCATCAATTATTAGGTCCAGGACCAGTGCGGCTGAACCGCCGTGACGGATACTGGTCGAATGATCCCGATGATCAAAAGTGATCGAGCATGATGACTATGGATTAAATTTTGGGGCGACTGGCTCTATCACGTAGACGTCCCTGAGCTCGCGCTTGCGCTCCCTCTTGGGGATGTGGGTAGCGTATATCATGTTCACCATTTTGACCTGAGGGGGAAACTACTTCTGTCCCCCTGTGTTCAGTGGCCGGGGCTCCCCATCGTCGTCCTCGCTTTGTGATCCCTTCTCCTTGCTTTCGGCACTTAATTTGCCGGCCTGTTTAAAAACCCAAGAATCTCTGATGCTATGATTGGGTGGTTTGTCTGGGGTGCCATGGATCTAGCACGGACGGTCGAGTATGCATTCCAAGCTGGATGAGACCGAATTGTTATTTTGGAACGGCTTCTTCCGCTGACCGGACTTAGAGCCACTGAATCCGGCATTGACCACTGTATCATCGGTGTTGTCATTGTTGTTGCGATGCTTGTGTCTGTTGCGTCGAGATTTGTTGTTGCTATTGCTGGCTTCGGAGGTGCCGGAGTTGCTTGCATTGTTTTTACTACGAGCCATCCAACTATCCTCACCTGCACGAAAGCGGGTCATGAGTGTCGTGAGGGCTATCATGAACTTCGGCTTTTCATGGCCGAGGTGTCGGGCGAGCCATTCGTCACGGATGCCGTGTTTAAAGGCCGCTAGGGCTTCGGCATCCGGACAGTCGATGATCTGGTTCTTTTTAGTTGGGAACCTAGCCAAGAATTTCCTGGCTGACTCTCCGGGCTGTTGAACTATATGGCTTAAGTCATCGGCACCTGGTGGCCGGACATATGTACCTTGGAAGTTGTCGTGGAAGGCGTCTTCCAAATACTCCCAGCTGCCAATAGAATTTTCGGGAAGACTGTTTAACCAGTGGTAAGCTGGCCCTTTGAGTTTTAATGGAAGGTATTTGATGGCGTGGAGATCATCACCGCGGGCCATATGGATATGGAGAAGAAAATCCTTAATCCACACAGCGGGATCGGTTGTTCCATCGTATGATTCAATATTCACAGGTTTAAACCCTTCTGGGAATTCATGCTCCATTACTTCGTCAGTGAAGCAAAGAGGGTGTGCGGTGCCTCTATATCGGGCCACATCGCGACGTAGCTTCCATGGAGTCCATCTGCGGTTTTCGGCCCGTGCATGACTAGGCTTGTCACGTACGCATAGATAGTCGTCTTCACGTGTTGGGGCACGTCCTCGTGATCCGTACATTGACCTTGTATGTCCTGCTCTATTTTCCAGGTCCTCGCGAAGGTCATATGTATAACCACGACCTATTTTATCTCTACCTTTATGATGAGGCAGGGCGGGCTGTTGTTCGGCTTGAGTTGCCGTTTTATCCCGACCACGTGGCGGTTGGTCAGCCGCATTGCGCGATGATGGTACGGGCTCCGGTGCCTCGTCGTTGAACTGAGGTAGCAATTTGCGCTTCGGGTAGCTTTTGGCTGGGCGCTTGAGGCTGTATTCTTCGGCTGCTAGGACATCGGTCCATCTATCATTGAGCAGATCTTGGTCAGCTTAAAGCTACTGCTGCTTCTTTTTCAGGCTCCTTGTAGTGGCTATTAGCTGGCGCTTAAAGCGCTCCTGCTCGAGAGGTTCCTCAGGTACGATAAAAATCCTCGTTGCCGAGGCTCACCTCCTCCTCGGAGAGCGGGAGATAACTACTGTCCTCCCAGTCTTTGTTTGTGGCCTGTTCATTAGGGCTAACTTGCCCATCTTCCCGATAGTCCTTTTCGACAGTTTGTTCGTCGGGATCTTCTCTGTCTTCGGCATCATCCGAAGTGTTATCGTCTCCCGTGCCGGTGTTGCTGTCTTTGCGGTGGTGTGATTTAGAGCGGCGCCGCTGATGCCGCCACTTTGGTTCTATCTTAGGAGGTTCATACTCAACTAGATTCTCTTTGTCTTCGCCGCTGTTTAATTTTGGTGTATCCAACATGTATATGTGTCATATGAGGAGGTGGTCGTCCATCATCCGGTGAACGGAGGGTTTTGGGCCACCTCTTATCCTACATCATCGTTCATACCGTAATCGGGCATGGCGGTTAAGTCCTCAACAGTGGCTATGAAGTGGGCGGTGGGTGGGAAAAGAAATTCTCCTTCGTCAGCCTCCAGCTTGAACTGATATAATTCGGCCGAGAATCCCCCGCCAAGGATAGTGCTCTTAACGAGTTTAACACGTCGCCCAGCGAGTGATGGAAGATGTCCGCGGAGCTAAATTCGACGATCGATGACTGATCAAGCTGGATGTACGCGGACGCACCAGGTTCGGAACCTATAGCCAAAGGTGAGTCCATGGTTCCGGTGACACAGATGTCACTTGAAGTTAGGTCTGTGTGTGGCTCCACCGCCGCTGAGTCTGCGGCTTCCGCGGTAGGGTTGAGCTTCCCGTCCTCGGATGGCGCGATCTGCTCCAGATCTAAGGCCAGAGCAGCTATAGGTACTATCTCCTAGGTATGGTCCGATGATAGATTTTCGTCGTGTTCATCGTGGTGGGAGGGAGCAGCTGCAGTGGTCTTGAATTCGTCAAATATCAAGTCTCCGAGGATATCCGCGATGTAATTCAAGCTTCCAAATCTGACCTGATGGCCAGGGGCGTAGCTTTCGATCTGCTCCAGATGGCCAAGTGAGTTGGCCCGCAGTGCGAAGCCACCGAATACGAAGATCTGTCCGGGGAGGAAGACTTCCCCTTGGACAGTGTTATTTTAGATGGTCGAAGGGCCCATCAAACCTTTTGACGACAGCACAGTGGAACTCTCAATGAAAGCACCAATGTCGGTGTTAAAACCGGCGATCTCGGGTAGGGGGTCCCGAACTGTGCGTCTAAGGTCGATGGTAACAGGAGACAAGGGACACAATGTTTACCCAGGTTCGGGCCCTCTCTATGGAGGTAATACCCTACTTCCTGCTTGATTGATCTTGATGAATATGAGTATTACAAGAGTTGATCTACCACGAGATCGTAATGGCTAAACCCTAAAATTCTAGCATGTCTGATTATGATTATTCGGATCTCCTTCTACAGACCTAGCTCTCTAGTTTATATAGACACCGGAGGGATCTAGTGTTACATAAGGTCGGTTACAGAGAAAGGAATCTTCATATTTGGAAGCCAAGCTTGCCTTCCACGCCAAGGAGAGTCCCATCCGGACATGGGTAGAGTCTTCGGTCTTCGTATCTTCACAGCCCATCAGTCCGGCCCATGTCTAATAGGTCGGACGCCCGAGGACCCCTTAGTCCAGGACTCCCTCATCGCTACCTCCCCTCCTCTTGCCCCGCCAGTCCCGCCGGGTCCTGCTCCATTGTTGTTGCTCGCCGGGGCGCCATGACTGTCCCGTCGTTGTGTCGCGCTGCTCACCTACTAGCCCTGCCGCCGCTTGCCTGCTACTGCTGTCGCCGCAGCCCTCGCGCGCTGGTGCCCGCCAGGCCACGCCCACCCTAGGGTCGCTCGCCCCGCTACCATCACCGCCGAGATGTCCTCGCCTGCGCGCGTGCGCTCGCCCCCCTCTGCTCACCACTCCAGCTCGCCATCGCGCCTACTGCGCGTGGCCTCGAGCGCACCCATGCGGTGCTTCCCTCACGCTCGTCGCCACACACCCCGAGACGCCCGCAGCGACGACCACGTCCGCCGTGCCCGACCACCTTCTCCTACCACCGCACGGCTACTGCCCCGGTGCCGCTGCCGACCGCGCCCACTGCTCGCACCCTGCGGCCACCGCAGCCCGTCTTGGTCACTTGCCAGCTCTGCCACTTAGCCTCGCTGCACCTCCCTGCTCTGGCCGTGGCCACGGCTGCCGACGGCAGGCCGCACACCCGCTCCCTTTGCCTGCTATCCCATAGTGCCCTGTCGGGCGAGCAAGCGCCCGTTACCCGATTCGCCCGACGCCCGTATCTGCGCGCCCGTTAATGACCGCCCCGCTATGGCCTCTAGGCCACTAACCAGCGGGGCCGAGCCCCGGCAAAAATAAAAAATATAGAAAAATATGAAAATGAAATAATTAATTAATCAATTAATTAAATGATGATTAATTAACTTAATTAAGTCTATTAAAATTAAAACTAATCAAGTTTAGTTAACCTAATTAACTACTTAAACTATCTAATCTATTAATTAGAACTAATAGACTTTGACAGACAGGACCCACCCATCAGTTTGACTAGTCAACGGTCAAAGTTGACCGCTGACATCATGTTAACATCATCGTTACTTCTTGCCGGTAGACCCCGAGACCATGGTTGAACCAGTGATCGAGTACTTCACCTTCGCTGGTCCGTTTCTATCTACAGAGCAACCAGTCAAGCCCCCCCTTGATCAACCCGGCATCGCCTATTCCTTCTCTCTACTGTTTGCATTAGAGTAGTCTAGCATGTTACTGTTTTCGGTTAATCCTATTCTGTTGCATAGCCTGTCACTGTTGCTACAGTTGTTGATACCTTACCCGCAATCCTAAATGCTTAGTATAGGATGCTAGTTTATCATCTGTGGCCCTACATTCTTGTTCGTCTGCCATGCTATACTATCGGGCCGTGATCAGTTGGAAGGTGATCATGAGTACATACTTATATACTTAATACATGATACATGTGGTGACTAAAGTTGGGTCGGCTCGTAGAGTACCCGCGAGTGATTCACGGATTGGGGGTTGAAAGGACATACTTTCCCGACGGCCCTCTGTGTGGATCTTTGTGGCGGAGCAACAGGGCGGGTTGGGACCACCTACGAGAGAGGTGGGCCTAGCCCTGGTCGGCGTCAGCGGTTACATCAATTAACACGCTTAACGAGATCTTGGTATTTGATCTGAGTATGGCCACTGGCCTATACGCACTTACCAACAACGCGAGAACAGTTATGGGCACTCGATGTCGTGGTATCAGCCGAAGCCTTCTTGACGTCAGCGACTGAGCGGTGCACATCGATTGGACTGGAATGCCTGCTCTTGTATTAGGGAGGCTAGGCATGCTTCCGGCCTCCCACACAACATGCAGGTGTGCTATGGGTGATGGGCCCAGACCCCTACGTGCTTAGGATTTAGACCGGCGTGTTGACCTCTCTGTTGTGCCTACGTGGGGCTGCGATGTGTTGATCTTTCGAGGCGGGGCATGACCCAGGAAAGTGTGTCCCGCTAGGGGGATCAAGCATTTTTGGTAATGTGGTGCACCCTTGTAGAGAAGTTTATCTATTCGAATAGTCGTGTCCCTTAGTAAAATGATGACACGGAGTCGTACCTTGACCTTATGAGAACTAGAACTGGATACTCAATAAAACACACCCTTTCAAGTGCCAAATACAACCCGGTGACTGCTCTCCCAGAGGGCGACGATGAGAGGATTGTCGGGTACGATTATGCTATGCGATGATACTTGGTGAACTTACCATCTACTCTCTTCTATATGCTTCAAGATGGAGGCTGCCAGAAGCATAGTCTTCGATAGGACTAGCTATCCCCCTCTTATTCTGCCATTCTGCAGTTCAGTCCACATACACTAGCCATTTCATTGATAGAAATGCATATGTAGTGTAGATCCTTACTTGCGAGTACTTTGGATGAGTACTCTGTAACACCCCAGATGTAAAACTTCCAAATTTGGCAATGTATCCAGCCTTGTCATGTTCAATACCATGTGGTTTTCCTCTTTGTGGGTTTCATTTTAGGTTTGCTTTGTTTCCCATTGCTTTGTATTTTCATTACTTTTCATATTTCTCTATGCCATCTTATGTTGCATCTTGGTCATATCAAGTATAGCTTTGTGCTTGCCATGTTGCATTTGGTCATTCATGTTGTTGCCATGAGCATCATGTGCATTACCCTTGTCACCCTCTCAAACCATTGAACCATCACTTCTCCTTCCTTCCCTTTTCTTCCATTCTTTGCAAGTGCCACTTTGCCTCCACCATAAAAGTTCATCTTTTCACCAATTCTTTAACACCATATACCTAGCCCCTCTGTCAAATTTCATCTCAATTGGAATTTTTTTGGTTAGCGTTTAAAATGGTTCAAGTTTGAATTTAATTCAAACTTGAATTATTTTACTTCCTTTAAAAATCTCCAAACCACTTTTATTAAATAGAGAACATTTTCAGGATCATGAATATATTTTTATATTTCTCTAGCTCCTCTCATTTTCCCCCTGCACTTTCCTTTTTGTATTTCTGTCTGAAGAAATGGGAAAGAAAGTAGCAGCAACAGGGCCTTCCCAGCACAACCACTTTGGCCTTTTCTCACACCCGGCCCAGTCATCCACCCTCACTGCGGCCCAGTCAGCCCACGCGTACAGGAGCTTCGTCCTCCTGTACGGCAGGCCATCTAGAGCAGCCACGTCGGCACGCCAGATGATTTGACGACCGGAGCTCGTCGCTAGACCCTATAAAAGACGGCCCCGTTGCCCTAGGGTCTCCCCTCGACCGATCCTCCTCTTCTTCCCTCTCTGCCGCCTAGGTTAGCGCCACGTGCCTCACCGTCGCCCTGCCCACCATGAACCTAGCGAGCAAGAGCTCTCGGTCGGGGTGGCCGTCCACGTCACGTCTCCGACCCACCTGTTGCCATGTGGAGGACCATCAAGTCCCTCTACGTCCGCTGCCTCCACGTCCGCGTCCACACGGCCTCGGGTTCAACCTCCACGACGTTGTCTTCTTCCTCTTATTCCAGGTCAGAAACCCGCCAAGTTCAGAGCTGTGTCACCCCGTCTCCATCACGTATCCAGCCACTTCTTCACGTCCTAGGTGAGCTAGGTATATCCCGTTTTCCCCGCTGCCCTTCTCGTCGTCGTTTTCTTTCGTACAACGACGTAGCGTTCCGTGCGAAGTTCGTGTCCTCCGTGCTCTGGCCATAGGCGCAGTATTTTTTTGTTTGGGGCTCTCTTGTTCTGGCACACGCACTCGCCTGCAAGCGAAGCCTCCACCTTATCTTGTGTGCACGCCTCTCCCGACGCACGGGCATGCGCATAGCCGCATCCTCACGCACGCCGAGCCATGCACACACACGTTTGGCATCGAGCAAAAGCCACCATGGCTGAAGCTCGCGAGCTTCATGCTCACACCACGCACATTCCATCATTGCTCCGCTTGCACACGTGCGTCCTCACCCCATTCCCGCAGGCCCGCCGCTGCTCTGCATCATGAGCCGTCACCTCCTAGCTCATCACCGCCGGCGCCGGTGATCTCTCTGTTGCCATACCCAAAGGCTCGGCCTTCTGGCACTGAGTCAAAAGAGGCCAGGCGCCCATCACATTGGACACCCACCTCCTCTAGCGCAGTGGTCAACGTTCCTTTGCCTCGCCTAGGGGACCTGGGTTCGAGTCCCAGGCTCCACACATTTTTGTTTTGTTTGCTATGGCCTTTTTATTTCTTTCACTTGGAAGCTTTGGCCCCACTGTGATCCACACACAATCACATGCCCATTGTCATACACCAGTCAGCCACTAACCCCCCTCCTTCTCTTTTATTTCTTTTGTTCCAGCGAATTTCCATTTCTGGAAATATGCCATATTCCATTTTGGGCTGGTCCATTTCTGGACCTTTCCAAATACGGAAAATGCCATTTCTGTTTATTTCCTTTTTAGGCAGGTTTCAACTTAGAGCATTTGTGAAGATTATTCTATAAGAACCCCAGCATATTATATATGTTTTTGGGCTAGAAAAATCCAATGAATCTAGTGGTGGCATCCATTTCTGCATTTGAGCATGTTTGCACACATGTAATTTTGCATCATGAGGCTGTTTTGTCATTTTTGTGTGATTTATTTCAATCATGCTATGTAGGTGTTTGTCCCTTGGTTAGTTTCTTTTTCTTGCCTGCTACATGCTAGTATGTATGCCATGTCTCCTTGTGCACTTTGATGAGTGAAACAAGCATGCAAAGTAGCTCTCGTAATATTGCTGTTTTCAGGGACTTAGAATTTCACTAAGTCTTTTCCCTACTGTTATTTTTTATGCCATGCATTCATGTTGCTATAGTGGGATCCATGCTTCTTTTGAGTATGTTCAGTAAGGATAATTTGGACATATGGCTATGCTCTATCCATCCATGCCCCTATTCGCATTTATGGAGTGCCCTAGCATGACTCAATCTTGCTCTACTTTTGCTATAAAATGTTCATGGCAGATTGTTTACGTGTTAATCAATTTTGCCAAGGTTGTTGTAGTTGATCCATGCATGCTATGAGCTTGTTCTTGCCTTGGTTAGCTTCATGAACATGTCTTGTTGCTGGTAGTATGCTTAGCTTGTCATGAAATGCCTTGTGTTGAGTGCATCGAGCTCGCGAACGTACCTTCATAATTCTGTTGATGCCATGTCCAGTTTTCTGCCAAGTCTAAATCTGTTAACGAAACTTGCTATGTTTACATGGGTTCCATCATATTTTTTGTGCCCTTTTGGCTTATGGTCAGTAAGGGACTTTTGTTCTATGCTTTGAGTAGATTCATGCCATGCCTTTGTTTGCTATGTTCTGTTCCTGTAGCATGTTCTTACCTTGCTCTAAACTTTGCTTCCTAATGTTAATTCCAGACATGTAAGTATTTTCACTAAGTCTGTGAAGCTGATAACTTTTGCACTTTTGCCATGCTTGTTTGAACCTCCTATTGTGTGATTTAGCCGTAGCTCAGTGTTCATCTTTTGTCAAGCATCTTGAGTAGATCACTGCCATGTGTTTTGTTGCTATGTTAAAGTGCAGTAGCTTAGTTTCTTGTTGCATTTTAGATGGCATCGTGCTGTTAATCGCAGAATTGTGCCATTATTGTTTTGCTTGCCATTTCCAAACCGTGCATCCGATTCCGGTGATCTTTATCTCGATTTCGACCAAAATCAACTCATCTTTCCAGCGGCGCACTTGGTTTGCCAAGTTGAG
The DNA here is from genome assembly GCF_002162155.2 of Triticum dicoccoides. Taxonomy (NCBI): domain Eukaryota; kingdom Viridiplantae; phylum Streptophyta; class Magnoliopsida; order Poales; family Poaceae; genus Triticum; species Triticum dicoccoides. The sequence continues at coordinate 256,708,424 of NC_041386.1, read as the reverse complement.
GCCTGGTTCAATATTTTCCTTTCGGAGCACGCATATGCATTGCATATCACATCCCGCATATCATGCCATGTTTTGCATCATGTTGCTTGCGCATTGCACCGTGGTTGATTGTGGTTTCCTTTGCTTGTGTTTTTGCCTTGGGTAGAGCCGGGAGACGAGTACGTGATCGAGGAACCCGTTGAGTATGCTTACGAGGATCAAGCTTACGTCAACTCGGAGAACTTTGCAAGCAAGATGACCATACCCTTGAAATCACTTCTATCTTTGCTTGCTAGTTGCTCGCTCTATTGCAATGCCGCGATACCTACCACATGCTTTATCATGCCTCCCATATTGCCATGTCAAGCCTCTAACCCACCTTGTCCTAGTAAACCGTTGTTTGGCTATGTTACCGCTTTGCTCAGCCCTCTTATAGCGTTGCTAGTTGCAGGTGAAGATTGGAGTTTGTTCCATGTTGGAACATGGTTATTGTTGGGATATCATTATTATATCTTGTTTACTTTAATGCACCTATATACTTGGTAAAGAGTGGATGGCTCAGCCTTATGCCTGGTGATTTGTTCCTCTCTTTCCGCCCTAGTTTCCGTCATACCGGTGTTATGTTCCTTCATTTTGCGTTACTTACACGGTTGGGTTATAATGGGAACCCCTTGACAGTTCTCCTTGAATAAAACTCCTGCAGCAAGGCCAACCTTGGTTTTACCATTTGCCACCTAAGCCTTTTTCCCTTGGGTTCCGCGGACTCAAGGGTCATCTTTATTTTAAACCCCCAGGCCAGTGCTTATCTGAGTGTTGGTCCAAACTAGAGTCCTTTGCAGTGCCCCCTCGGGGAAACTCGAGGTTTGGTTTTAGTTGTACGGAGCTCTCATCCGGTGTGCCCTGAGAATGAGATACGTGTGACTCCTATCGGGATTTGTCGGCACATTGGGCGGCTTTGCTGGTCTTGTTTTACAATTGTCCAAATGTCTTGTAATCGGGATTCCGGGTCTGATCGGGTCGTCCTGGGAGAAGGAATATCCTTCGTTGACCGTGAGAGCTTGTGATGGGCTAAGTTGGGACACCCCTGCGGGGTTTTGAACTTTCGAAAGCCCTGCCCGCGGTTATGGGCAGATGGGAATTTGTTAATTTCCGATTGAAGAAAACTTGGCACTTAACTTAACTAAAATGAATCAACAGCGTGTGTAGCTGTGATGGTCTCTTTTCGGCGGAGTCCGGGAAGAGAACACGGTATCATGTTATGCTTGAACATAAGTAGCTTTAGTATCACTTCTTGATCTTTATAGATTCTCGACCGTGCTTTTCTTCTCTTCTCGCTCTCATTTGCGTAAGTTAGCCACCATATATGCTAGTGCTTGCTGCAGATACACCTCAGCACCTTTCCTACCCATAAGCTTAAATAGTCTTGATCGCGAGGGTGTGAGATTGCTGAGTCCCCGTGACTCACAGTTTACTTCCAAAACCATATGCGGGTGCCGATGATGCCAGTACAGGGGATGCGACCGAACTCAAGTGGGAGTTCGACGAGGACTCAGGACGTTACTATGTTTCCTTTCCAGACGATCAGTAGTGGAGCCTAGTTGGGGCGACCGGGGACCTATTGCATTTGGGGTTGTCTTTATTTTGGTTCCATAGTCGGACCTTGATTGTATTCTGGATGATGTAATGCTATATTTATGTATGGTGTGAAGTGCCGATTGTAAGCCAACTCTCTACCTCTTTCTTATTCAGTACATGGGATTTGTAAAGATTACCCCTCTTGCGACATGCCTACTATGCGGCTATGCCTCTAAGTCATGCTCCGACACGTGGGAGATATAGCTGCATCGTGGGTGTTACAAGTTGGTAATCAGAGCCTTCCCCGACTTAGGAGCTCCCTGGTTGATCGAATCGCTGGCGTTGTTGAGTCTAGAAAAATGTTTTGAGTCTTATAGGACTATATATATCGGAGAGTAGGATTATTTTTACTCCTCAGTCCCTTCGTCTCTCTGATGAGGCTTCCTGACGTAGAGTCTTGACTCTTCTCTTCTCAAATTTCATGAATTTTTTTTAGGATCACGCGGGTATCTTGGAATCGTTTCGATGGTTTTGTGACGAGAACATTGTTCTTGGTGCCTCCTGACATGTAGGGGTTGTGGCAGTGTCCCGGGGAGTTGAGCTTCGAGGTGTTGTCGTCACAATTTTATCATTGCAGTTCTGGAATACCGGAGTTTCGTCGACATCGAAAATCTCCTCTATGCAGTTGTTAGTGAGATAACCTCGACGCCACCCAGTACTGGGGCGGGAGTTCAGGAGTATTGCCATAACTCGTATAACGGATGCTTTTCGAAGGTTGAGGTAAATGATTTCCGAAGGTTTCTTGGTTATATGTTGAAGGATGGATACAGCTGGATGTAGGATTTGCTGGTTTTGGGTGAGATATTATGCTTCCCCTCTATCCCCAACACCTGATTGCATAACCAGAAAATTTCAGGAGTTTCATAGGTGGGAATTCATGTAGCTCTAGTATTTCTTCCGCAGATATTTGGTTTGTGATTGGGTAATTCTTACCAATTATTTGTTCATGTCCGTACCTTGTTGTTTTATTCATCTATCTCTATCTAAGTGGCTTCTCAATTTATGGAAGTGTGATCATTTACTTTGGAATTCATTCGTTCATTCTTGTTCGAATGTTAAGGCTACATGTTGCAATTGCGATCCATTGATTCAGCTTGAATATATGTCTTGCAAGATGCTAACGGATGTCAACCTCGTGAGGATGGCTCCTCCAACGCATCAGAATCCAGAACCTCCGCCAGCACCACCACCTCCGGAGGCATGGCAAGCTGTCATGGCCACCACCAATGCCAACACACAGATGCTTATGCAACTCTTGCAAGAGTGTAACCAAGGAAATCAAGGCCATGTCAACAATCAAGTTCAATTTGCTAACCTCAACCAGTTCCTCGCAAACCAGCCGAAGTCTTTCAGTAACCGTGTCGAGGCCACAAACACTGACGATTGGCTTGTGGATATCTGCAAACATTTTCAGTGTAGCAATGTCAGGCCTGGGGACTTTGTCAAGTTTGCTTCGTTCTAACTCAAAGACCAAGCTGCTGAGTGGTATCAACAATACAAAGATTCTATAGGAGGTCGTGTGATTACCTGGGATGATTTCCGCCGAGACTTCAAAGCTCACCACATTCCTCAAAGTGTTGTTGAGAGTAAGCGCGAGGAGTTCTGCAATCTGAAGCAAGGCAGCTTGTCTGTTTACCAATACAACGTCATGTTTCAGAGGCTCGCTCGCTTCGCCAAACAAGACGTCCCTGGCGAGAAGAGCATGATTTATCAATTCAGAGGTGGCCTTTGAGAAGATCTGCAACTAGCTCTCGTGCTTTTTGAGCCGAAATAGTATGATGAGTTCTACAACATGGCACTAAAGCAAGAGGCTACTCAGCTCAAGTGCGATGCTTCTAAGAAGAGAGTCAGGGATGCAACTCCTTCTTCTTCTTCAACTCAAGTGGCAGCTAAGCAGCAAAAGTACTAGTTGCCTCCTCCTCCTCCGTTCCGTCAGCCTTACCAGCAGAAGAGTAAAGGTGGCAATGGATCTTCCCACCCACCCAACTCAGGCTATCAGAACAAACCGCAGTCTCATGCTCCAAGGGCAAGTTCTCCTTATCACCGTCCGCTCCCAGAGGTTATGTGCAACAAGTGTCAGCAGAAGGGGCACTATGCGAATAAATGCTTCAACTAGAGGCGCCTTCCGCCTCATCGTCCTATGAGATCTCCAGCAATGCAGTGGTCAAGCATAATCCCAAGCATGTAAAGGTTAACATGATGAACGCAGCTCAGGCAGAGGACTCGTCAGAAGTGATAATGGGTAACCTTCCAGTTAACTCTATTCCCACCAAAGTTCTCTTTGATACTGGTGCATCGCATTGTTTCATTTCAAAACCTTTTGCATCAAAGTATGAGTGTGATTATCAACAATTGCCTAGAACTTTATCAATTGTGTCCCCGGGAAAGCAAATGTCAGCTAATATCTACGTCCCGGGTGTTTCTATCGAGATGGGTGACTAAAAATTTCTGGCTTCTCCAATTGTTCTTGGTGACTCGGATATTGATCTAATTCTCGGCATGGACTGGCTTTCTAAGCACAAGGCTCAGCTTGATTATACTGCCAGGCATATTCAATTGACACACTCTTCTAAGGATGTGATCATCTTTGCCGCTCTTCATGATACCATCGACTGTTTTCTCTCAATGAGAAAGGCGAGTTGAATGACATCTCTCAGATTCCAGTCGTTTGTGAATATCAAGACGTCTTTCCAGAAGAACTTCCAGGAATGCCTCCTCATCGGCCAGTTGAATTCGTCATCGATCTTGAGCCTGCCATAGAACCAATTTGCAAACGTCCTTACAAGCTTGGACTAGAAGAGTTGAAGGAGCTGAAGAAACAACTCGATGTACAAGAGCGTATGGGTCTGATCCGACCGACTTCTTCTCCTTGGGGTTGTGGTGTTCTTTTTGTCAAGAAGAAGGATAGCACGGACCAACTTTGTGTCGACTAATGTCCATTGAACAAGAAGACCATAAAGAACAAGTACCCACTTCCTAACATCAATGAGCTATTCGAACAACTCAAAGGTGCCCAAGTATTCTCCAAGCTTGACCTCCGTATGGGCTATCATCATATTCGCATTCATGAACAAGATATCCCCAAGACAACATTCAGAACAAGCTATGGTTCCTATGAATACAGTGTCATGTCTTTCGGCCTTGTCAATGCTCCTCCAACGTTCTCTCGCATGATGAACTTCATCTTCAACCCTTACACAAATGACTTCGTCTTGGTGTATCTCGATGATATTATGGTCTTTTCCAAGAACAAGGAGGATCATGCCAAGAATTTGAGATTGGTGCTGGACAAACTCAGAGAACATCAGTTCTATGCGAAGTTTTCAAAGTGCGAGTTTTGGCTCGATGAGGTTCTCTACTTTGGGCATATCATCCCAGCCAAGGGCATAGCTGTTAATACTGAGAAGGTTTCTACAATTGTGAATTGGGAACTGCCTCAGAATGTAAAGCAGCTCCGCAACTTTCTTGGGCTTGCAAGCTATTGTCGAAGATTTGTTGAGAATTTCTCTAAGATTGCAAAGCCTCTTTCCAACCTCCTCTAGAAGCATGTGAAGTATGTCTGGACGCCTAAATGTGACATCACTTTCAACACCCTCAAAGAGAAGTTAGTCACAACTCCAGTTCTGACTCCTCCTGATGAATGCAGACCATTCGAAGTTTTCTGTGATGCTTCCCTGCAAGGTATCGGTGCTGTGTTAATGCAAGAGAAGAAAGTTGTGGCCTATACCTCTCGCCAGTTGAAGCCCAATGAAAAGAACTACCCCACTCATGACCTCGAGTTGGCGGCAATTGTCGATGCTCTTTTAACATGGAGACATCTCTTGTTGGGAAGGAAAGTGGACATCTTCATGGATCATAAGAGTCTCAAGTACATCTTCACTCAACCCAACCTCAACCTCAGGCAGACTCATTGGGTCGAAATGATTCAAGAGTATAATCCGAGTATTGAATATATTTCAGGCAAGGCCAATGTCATTGCTGATGCTTTGAGCAGGAAGGCTTACTGCAACAGTTTGATTCTCAAGCCCTTCCAACCGGATCTTTGTGAAGCTTTCCACAAACTTAATCTCCAAGTTGTTCCTCAAGGATTTCTTGCCAACCTCCAAGTCTCTCCTACTTTGGAAGATCAAATTCGTGAGGCACAACTTCTTGATGCAATGGTGAAGAAGGTGAAGAATGGGATTGCCAAGAGTCAACCCAAGTACAAGTGCTATCGCCTTGATGACAAAGATACTCTATTCTTTGAGGATCGAATTGTTGTTCCTAAGGGTGATCTACGTAAAGTCATTATGAACGAGGCTCACAATTCACTCCTATCTATTCATCCTGGAAGTACAAAGATGTAGCATGACCTCAAGCAGTCGTATTGGTGGACTCGAATGAAGCGCGAGATTGCTTAGTTTGTGAATGAATGTGATGTCTGCAGAAGAGTGAAAGCAGAACACCAACGGCCAGCTGGTCTCCTCCAACCTATTTCCATTCCATAATGGAAGTTTGACCATATTGAGATGGACTTAGTGACTGGATTTCCCAAGTCCAAACATGGAAATGATGCTATCTTTGTTGTCATCGACAAGCTTACTAAAGTGGCTCATTTTCTTCCTATCAAAGAATCTATTACAGCAGCTCAGTTGGCAAAGCTATGTGCCTCCAGGATTGTCTCTTGCACGGCATTCCGCAGTTGATATCTTCAGATCATGGAAGCATCTTTACTTCTAAGTTCTGGGATTCCTTTCAGAAGGCCATGGGCACCAACATCCGCTTCAGCACAACCTTTCATCCTCAAACTAGTGGACAAGTCGAGCGAGTCAATCAAATTCTTGAAAATATGCTCAGGGCTTGTGTCATTTCCTTCGGTATGAAGTGGGAAGATTGTCTTCCATATGCCGAGTTCTCCTACAACAACAGTTTCCAAGCGAGGTCGGGCAAGGCCCCATTCGAGATTCTCTATGGCAGAAAGTGTCGTACTCCTCTTAACTGGTCAGAGACTGGTGAACGTCAACTTCTTGGCAATGACTTAACACAGAAGCTGAAGAAATGTGTAAAGTCATTTGTGAAAATCTCAAAGCCGCGCAATCGCGCCAGAAGAGTTACTATGATAGAAAGCATCGTGACTTGGCTTTCGAGATCGGAGACCATGTCTACCTTCGTGTCACTCCAATGAAAGGTACTCGTTGCTTCGGTATCAAAGAGAAGCTTGCCCCTAGATACGTGGATCCTTTTAAGATCATTGGCAAAAGAGGCGATCTCGCCTATCAACTTGAGCTTCCGTCTAACTTTGCAAATGTGCACGGCGTGTTTCACGTGTCTCAGCTTCACAAGTTTTTCAAGACTCCTGACCGCACCATCAACTTCGAAGAGATTGATCTCCAAGAAGACCTATATTATCTTGAGCATCCCGTTGCTATCCTTGAAGAAACCGAGCGCACGACTCGCAATAAGTCAATCAAATTCCTAAAAATTAAGTGGTCGCATCATTCCGACCGAGAAGCCACCTGGGAACGCAAGGACCACTTCCGTTCCGAATATCCGGAGTTCTTTCAGTCCTAGATCTCGGGATGAGATCCTTTCGTAGTGGTGGAGTGTTGTAACACGCCAGATGTAAAACTTCCAAATTTGGCAATGTATCCAGCCTTGTCATGTTCAATACCATGTGGTTTTCCTCTTTGTGGGTTTCATTTTGGGTTTGCTTTGTTTCCCATTGCTTTGTCTTTTCATTACTTGTCATATTTCTCTATGCCATCTTATGTTGCATCTTGGTCATATCAAGTATAGCTTTGTGCTTGCCATGTTGCATTTGGTCATTCATGTTGTTGCCATGAGCATCATGTGCATTACCCTTGTCACCCTCTCAAACCATTGCACCATCACTTCTCCTTCCTTCCCTTTTCTTCCATTCTTTGCAAGTGCCACTTTGCCTCCACCATAAATGTTCATATTTTCACCAATTTTCTAACACCATATACCTAGCCTCTCTATCAAATTTCATCTCAATTGGAATTGTTTTGGTTAGGGTTTAAAATAGTTCAAGTTTGAATTTAATTCAAACTTGAATTATTTTACTTCCTTTAAAAATTTCCAAACCACTTTTATTAAATAGAGAACAATTTCAGGATCATGAGAATATTTTTATATTTCTCTAGCTCCTCTCATTTTCCCCTGCTCTTTCCTTTTTGTATTTCTGTCTGAAGAAATGGAAAAGAAAGCAGCAGCAGCAGGGCCTTCCCAGCACAGCCACTTGGGCATTTTCTCACACCCAGCCCAGCCATCCACCCTCACTGCAGCCCAGTCAGCCCACGCGTACAGGAGCTTCGTCCTCTTGTACGACAGACCATCCAGAGCAGCCACGTCGGCACGCCAGATGATTTGACGGCTGGAGCTCATCCCTAGACCCTATAAAAGACGTCCCCGGTGCCCTAGGGTCTCCCCTCGACCGATCCCCCTCCTCTTCTTCCCTCTCCGCCACCTAGGTTAGCGCCACGTGCCTCGCCGTCGCGCTACCCACCATGACCCGAGCGAGCAAGAGCTCGAGCTCGGGGTAGCCGTCCACGTCACGTCTCCGACCCGCCTGTTGCCGTGGGGAGGACCATCAAGTCCCTCTATGTCCCCTGCCTCCACGTCCGCGTCCACACGGCCTTGGGTTCAACCTCCATGATGTTGTCTTCTTCCTCTTCTTCTCGATCAGAAACCCGCCAAGTTCAGAGCTGTGTCACCCCGTCTCCGTCGCGTATCCAGCCACTTCTTCATGTCCTAGGTGAGCTAGGTATAGCCCTTTTTCCCCGCTGCCCTTCTCGTCGTTGTTTTCTTTCGTATAGCGACATAGCGTTCGTGCCAAGTTCGTGTCCTCCGTGCTCTGGCCATAGGCGCAGTATATTTTTTGTTTGGGGCACTCCTGTTCTGGCACACGCACTCCCCTGCAAGCGAAGCCTCCACCTGATCTTGCGCGCACGCCTCTCCCGACGCACGCGCATGCGCATAGCCGCATGCTCACGCACGCCCAGCCATGCACACACACGCTTGGCATCGAGCAGAAGCCACCATGGCTGAAGCTCGCGAGCTTCATGATCACGCCACACACATTCCATCGTTGCTCCGCTTGCACACGCGCGTCCTCACCCCATTCCCGCAGGCCCGCCGCTGCTCTGTGTCGTGAGCCATCGCCTCCTAGCTCGTCGCCGCCGGTGCCGGTGATCTCTGTGTCGCCATACCCAAAGGCTCAGACTTCTGGCACTGAGTCAAAAGAGGCCAGGCGCCCATCACATTGCATACCCACCTCCTCTAGTACAGTGGTCAATGTCCCTTTGCCTCGCCTAGGAGACCTAGGTTCGAGTCCCAGGCTCCACACATTTTTGTTTGGGAAACATTTGGAGATGGTGCGCTCCGACCGGTCGCCCGCTACCTCGTGCTCCTGTGTCGATGAGACCTGCATCCGCACCCTATCTGCTGCAGCCCAATCTCGCAGGCGAGGCCGCCGTCCACCCCCGCATCGCGCCCCTACCCCGCTGTAGCCTAATCTCACCGGCAAGGCCGCCGTCTACCCCCCGCATCGACCCTCTACCCGTGGCAGCCCAATCTCGCCGGCGAGGCCGCCGTCCACTGCACGGCCGGCGATTTCCCCACGTGCACGACACATCCACCCCCTACCTACACTCTTCACGCGCACGCATCCCCTGCCCCCTCCTCCCGGGCTGTGTTTGGGCAACCACAAGCTCCATCACCGGCGGCCAAGCGCTCCCTCGCCGGCCGCCATGGCTGCCTGCAGCCATGCCCAGATCCTCCCGTGTATACAAGTGTTGCAACCATCACCTAGAAAAGCTTCAATAGCCGTTGAAAAAAGCTTCAACCATAGACATAGAAAGCTTCAATGGCACTGCACAACAAGGAAAAGCTGCAACCGTTGTTGGATTTTGGCACTACCGGCAAATCTTTTTGCTACAACCATCACGCAGAGCTGCGACCTCGCGAAGGACGACAATGATTTTTTTGCTACAACCGTGGCAGGATTTTGCTACTACCATTGGAGGTTTTTGCTACATCCATGTAAAGCGGAGCTGCGACCTCGTGAAGGCGGCGACGGCGTTTTTGCTGCACCCGTAGTTTGATTTTGCTACTACCAGTGAAATTTTTTGCTACATCCATTGAGCTACAACGGGTGAGAAGCTACAACCATTGTGGAAAAAGCTACAACGGGTGAAACAAAAAGGTTCAACCGCCTGCAGGCGCCGACGTGCTGCACGGGGATGCTTCAACCATCTACGGAAAAGCTGTTAACGGACCTCGACGAAGCTACATGCAGCGACGGAAATTTCTACATGCGTCAATCTTTCTTGCAAGGACAAGAGAGAAGCAGATGTTACAACCGGTGCACATCGGAGCTACAACCGTCAACCCAAAATGCTACGACCGATGGCATTTTTTGCTGGAACCAGAGAAAGAATAGGCTTTGACGGACGTGCGTTATAGCTGCAACCATACTGAAAAATGCTACGTCCGGCAACCAAAAAAGCTACATCCGATTTTGAAAAAAGTTTCAACTGGATATGGGGTAGCTGGAGGTCGGCCACCGCACAGCCGAAAAAAGCTGCAACCGGCGTCGAGAATAGCTACTACCCGCTTTTAAAAAAGCTTCAAACTGAAAACATCTAGATAACAATGGCGACCGGCGACGACGGTGCTACGTGGCGGTGCTGCGATGGGCGCATGGCGAGCTACGACAGCAGGCCGGTGGCGACACTAGAACCCTCATCGTGTGGTGCTGCAATCAGGCAGTGTGACACACATCGAGATGCAAGGCGGAGCTACATCCGGCGAGCTGCGGCGGCCTCGGCGATCTATGACATGGACCGGCCCCCGTGAGCTGCGACATCGAGCAGGCCGGACGAGGTGCGACGGGGCGGTCGAGCAGGCCCGGCGAGCTGCGACGGGGCGGCCAAGGGCGCGCACGAGGAGGTTGACCTGCAGATTTCCTTTTTTCTCTCGTGCAAGGAAGAAGAAGGTAAGGGGGAATCATTTTCTTTGGCGGGATCCAGCGGCCCAGGCGGTCGGATCCAACAGCTGCTGTGCAACCGGCCCGACAGTCGGGCCGGTGCACCGGCACAGATTGTTACCCTTTTTGTTTTGTTTGCTATGGCCTTTTTATTTCTTTCACTTGGAAGCTTTGGCCCCACTGTCATCCACACACAATCACATGCCCACTGTCATACACCAGTTAACCACTAACCCCCCTCCTTCTCTTTTATTTCTTTTGCTCCAGCGAATTTCCATTTCTGGAAATATGCCATGTTCCATTTTGGGAAGGTCCATTTCTGGACGTTTCCAAATACAGAAAATGCCAGTTCTATTTATTTCCTTTTTAGGCAGGTTTCAACTTAGGGCATTTGTGAAAAAATTTCTATAAGAACCCCAACATATTATATTTGTTTTTGGGCTAAAAAATCCAATGAATCCAGTGGTGGCATCCATTTCTGCATTTGAGCATGTTCGCACACATGTCATTTTGCATCATGAGGTTGGTTTTGTCATTTTGTGTGATTTATTTCAATCATGCTATGTAGGTGTTTGTCCCTTGGTTAGTTTCTTCTTCTTGCCTGCTACATGCTAGTATTTATGCCATGTCTCTTTGTGCACTTTGATGAGTGAAACAAGCATGCAAAGTAGCTCTCGTAATATTGTTGTTTTCAGGGACTTAGAATTTCACTAAGTCTTTTCCCTGCTGTTATTTTTTATGCCATGTATTCATGTTGCTATAGTGGGATCCATGCTTCTTTTGATAATGTTCAGTAAGGATGATTTGGACATATGGTTATGCTCTATCCATCCATGCCCCTGTTTGCATTTATGGAGTGCCCTAGCATGACTCAATCTTGCTCTACTTTTGCTATAAAATGTTCCTGGCAGATTGTTTACGTGTTAATCAATTTTGCCAAGGTTGTTGTAGTTGATCCATGCATGCTATGAGCTTGTTCTTGCCTTGCTTAGCTTCATGAATATGTCTTCTTGATGGTAGTATGCTTAGCTTGTCATGAAATGCCTTGTGTTGAGTGCATCGAGCTCGCGAACGCGCCTTCATAATTTTGTTGATGCCATGTCTAGTTTTCTGCCAAGTCTGAATCTGTTAATGAAACTTTCTATGTTTACATGGGTTCCATCATATTTTTATGCCCTTTTCTCTTATGGTCAGTAAGGGAATTTTATTCTACGCTTTGTGTAGATTCATGCCATGCCTTTGTTTGCTATGTTCTGTTCCTGTAGCATGTTGTTACCTTGCTCTAAACTTTGCTTCCTGATGTTAGTTCCTGACATGTTAGTATTTTCACTAAGTCTGTGAAGCTGATATCTTTTGCACTTTTGCCATGCTTGTTTGAACCTGCTATTGTGTGATTTAGCCGTAGCTCAGTGTTTATCTTTTGTCAAACATCTTGAGTAGATCACTGCCATGTGTTTTGTTGCTATGTTAGAGTGCAGTAGCTTAGTTTCTTGTTGCATTTTAGATGGCATCATGTTGTTAATCATAGAATTGTGCCATTATTGCTTTGCTTGCCATTTGCAAACCGTGCATCCGATTCCGGTGATCTTTATATCAATTTTGACCGAAATCAACTCATCTTTCCAGCGGAGCACTTGGTTTGCCAAGTTGAGGCCAGGTTCATTCTTTTCCTTCCGGAGCACGCATATGCATTGCTTATCACATCCCGCATATCATGCCATGTTTTGCATCATGTTGGTTGCACATTGCACCGTGGTTGATTGTGGTTTCCTTTACTTGTGTTCTTGCCTTGGGTAGAGCCGGGAGACGAGTATGTGATCAAGGAACCCGTTGAGTATGCTTACGAGGATCAAGCTTATGTCAACTCGGAGAACTTTGTAGGCACGATGACCATACCCTTGAAATCACTTCTATCTTTGCTTGCTAGTTGCTCGCTCTATTGCTATGCCGCGATACCCACCACATGCTTTATCATGCCTCCCATATTGCCATGTCAAGCGTCTAACCCACCTTGTCCTAGTAAACCGTTGTTTGGCTATATTACCGCTTTGCTCAGCCCCTCTTATAGTGTTGCTAGTTGCAGGTGAAGATTGGAGTTTGTTCCTTGTTGGAACATGTTTATTGTTGGGATATCATTACTATATCTTGTCTACTTTAATGCATCTATATACTTGGTAAAGGGTGGAAGGCTCGACCTTATGCCTGGTGTTTTGTTCCATTCTTGCCGCCCTAGTTTTCGTCATACCGGTGTTATGTTCCTTGATTTTGCGTTCCTTACGCGGTTGGGTTATAATGGGAACCCCTTGACAGTTCGTCTTGACTAAAACTTCTCCAGCAAGGCCCAACCTTGGTTTTACCATTTGCCACCCAAGCCTTTTTCCCTTGGGTTCCGCAGACTCAGGGGTCATCTTTACTTTAAACCCCCGGGCCAGTGCTCCTTTGAGAGTTGGTCCAAACTAGAATCCTTTGCAGCGCCCCCTTGGGGAAACTTGAGGTTTGGTTTTAGTTATACGGAGCGCTCATCTAGTGTGCCCTGAGAACGAGATACGTGCGACTCCTATCGGGATTTGTCGGCACATCGGGCGGCTTTGCTGGTCTTGTTTTACCGTTGTCGAAATGTCTTGTAACCGGGATTCCGGGTCTGATCGGGTCGTCCTGGGAGAAGGAATATCCTCCGTTGACCGTGAGAGCTTGTGATGGGCTAAGTTGGGACACCCCTGCAGGGTTTTGAACTTTCGAAAGCCGTGCCCGCGGTTATGGGCAGATGGGAATTTGTTAATTTCCGGTTGTAGAAAACTTGACACTTAAGTTAACTAAAATGAATCAACATTGTGTGTAGTCGTGATGGTATCTTTTCGGTGGAGTCCGAGAAGAGAACACGGTCTCGTGTTACGCTTGAACGTAAGTAGCTTTAGGATCACTTCTTGATATTTATAGATTCTCGACCGTGCTTTGCTTCTCTTCTCGCTCCCATTTGCGTAAGTTAGCCACCATATATGCTAGTGCTTGCTGCAGATACACTTCACCACCTTTCCTACCCATAAGCTTAAATAGTCTTGATCGTGAGGGTGTGAGATTGCTGAGTCCCCCTGACTCACAGATTACTTCCAAAACCAGATGCAGGTGCTGATGATGCCAGTATAGGGGATGCGACCGAACTCAAGTGGGAGTTCGACAAGGACTCAGGATGTTACTATGTTTCCTTTCCAGACGATCAGTAGTGGAGCCTAGTTGGGGCGATCGGGGACCTATTGCATTTGGGGTTGTCTTTATTTTGGTTCCGTAGTCGGACCTTGATTGTATTCTGGATGATGTAATGCTATATTTATGTATTGTGTGAAGTGGAGATTGTAAGCCAACTCTCTACCTCTTTCTTATTCAGTACATGGGATTTGTAAATATTACCCCTCTTGCGACATGCCTACTATGCGGCTATGCCTCTAAGTCGTGCCCCGACACGTGGGAGATATAGCCTCATCGTGGGTGTTACATACTCACGGTTGCTTTGCTCCGTCTTTTCCCCTTTTCCATTCTTCCCGGTTGTTGCGACCAGATGCTGGAGCCCAGGAGCCAGACGCCACCGTCGACGATGACTCCTACTACACCGAGGGTGCCTACTACTATGTGTAGGCCACCGACGACTACGAGTAGTTAGCAGGATCCCAGGCAGGAGGCATGCGCCTCTTTCGATCTGTACCCCAGTTTGTGCTAACCTTCTTATGACACCGTGTTTGACTATGTATGTACTCAAATATTGTTGCTTCCGTTGACTCGTCTATGATCGAGCACTTGTATTCGAGCCCTCTAGCTTGTCTTATGATGCTTGTATGACTTATTTATTTTTAGAGTTGTGTTGTGATATCTTCCCATGAGTCCCTGATCTTGATCATACACATTTGCGTGTATGATTTGTGTACGATTGAATCAGGGACATCACAAGTTGGTATCAGAGCCGACTGCCTATAGGAATCCCTTTCCAACTCCTTGGCCTAAGTTGAGTCGAGTCATTGCAATTTTTTTACTAACATGGCTGTGTGGCTTACGGGCTCATGTCGCCATTGGGTGGTATTACGATCTTTTATTCCTCGACCTATACTCTGGGATTCTGATCTCTCTTCTACTCGGGTTAAATGATTTTACTAACTCTTACTCTAGGTTCTCGTAACTACTTCCTCCTGGAGAGCCCCTCACTCCAGATTATTACTTGGTGCTCCGAAAGATTCTGAAGATACTCTCCGATGTTCTCTCGAGACTTTGTGCCCATTGCTTTCGCAATTCCCTACCACCAAAATATCCCTATGGATAACTACATACACCCGTCGTTCTTACTTTTTTTCCCAGTTGATCTTGTTATTATGACATACCCTGAACTTCTCTCTATTGCTCCGAGAAAACTTTGTGCTTACTGCCTTGTAGTTCCTTGTCGCCTTAATACACCTACAAATTAATCCTCACACTTACCGAGGATTTGTTTCTCCCCAGTTATTCCTGTGTTCACAAAAGTCTTTGAAATGTATTCAATCTTTCGAAAATCCTCGGCAACCTATTGCTCTTGAAATTCTTGCTTTCCTGCATTATGATTAATCCCATAAGTCTGGTATCTTATTAGCATTCATTGTCATTATCACTTTGAGTCTGTTGATTCAATATGTTGTGAATGCCCGCAATCCTCAACCAGATCCTAAAATTCATCCTTCCGGCTCAGGCATCATTTTGAACATGAGCTGGTCCTCGATCAATCAAGTTGTCGTCGAATGTACACCTAAGTCTATTCAACTTATCCATTCTTAATTAGAGCATTTGCTTTTGATCCCTTGAATTGGAAATCATAATTCCTTTGCATGCCTTGAATTAGTCAGTTGTTTCTATAATATGATCTTCTTCCATTCTTTCTTCTTCTGGTTGGGTACCGATGCTCGCATCAGATCCCTTGTGGACCACCAAATCATTTGTTGGATTATAATCCGACCGCTCCTGCATATTCTCAAAACCTTGAGTCCTTCCCCTAATACATAATGCCTTTGGTAAATAGTATCCATTGCTCTTCTCAACCATGCTCTGCTTCGAGCATGTGTTAATTGATCCTAAAGTTCATGGTATATGTTCTAAGATTCCCCTATGGGTTGAACCTATGCCTTCTCTAAACCATGTGAACCCGAAAGTTTTCACGAGTCATACTCTTCAAGTGCATCGCTAGATAAAATTTCAACACTACAACTTCTTTGAAGATGAGAAGTGAATGAAAGGTTATGCATTAAAGAAGTGGGAGTCGACCTTGAACTTTGTGCTCATGCCCATGGACCCGATGTGGAAATTATCATGGAAGCTTCCTGCAAAATATTTAATCATTTGGGTAATTCTTTCGGTGTCACTAAATTGTATCCCTTGTAGCTATGGTTCCGACTATGTTGTTCTTCTTTGATCCCATTTCTCAGGCAAGTGTAAGCATTTGTCTTCTGGGGATCCATACCCCAGTCCAACCTTTACTTTGTTCTACCATCAAGTATTACACTCCGGTATCTCGAGAATATCATGGAACTGCATAACTTCTTATGGGTTCTTCATCCTGTTATTTCTCACCGATTCCAATTTTCCTGGGTTCTGGGTTGTCGTCAACCGAGAACACCAAACAGTGAATCGAGTCCGCACTCCGATTCAGTAAATCTAAGTAATATTTGTTGATTACGAGTTTAATAATCCTTCAAGTTATTCCTAGCCTGATCGGCTATATCATTATCGTGCTAAATTTTAATTGTGCTACCTGGTGCTTCTTCCCAGAGCACAATTTTCGACGATGAGCTAACCTTACGTCAATCTTCCTGGTCTTATCGTTTCACCTCGAACATCAAGCTTGATTCTGAGTTGGCGTAGTACCATTGGTTCCAATAACCTTTCGCTTCATCATTCCTTTGACTTGATGTCATCGCCGACCAATTACATCTTCATGAAACCTTTCGACAAATGTGTCGTGATCATCATCAACATTCTGAGCATTTCCAGGATATCAATCAAATTCATGATGGGAAATACCATATTTGCCCCTCGATGATTGTGTTATAAATGACACCATTCTTGCTTTCTACCAATACAAATTTATTCATGTTATGGATGCAACTTGCTATCCAGCTTCTATGATGTTCTACCTTGAAGTGTTACTGCCTTTTTGTCAAGGATGTTGTCAGAGTTTCACCACCTCTTAAGAAATTCTTGATACAGTGATGCTTCTCGCCAACACCATTCTTTTCTTGGTCCCTGTGTTTAGTGAACTCTATTGTGAGAGTTTAATATCTCTAGCAACCCTATTGCTTCAGATTTAATGGACAATAATTCCAATTTGGTGTGCTGGTTGCTAAATCGCCATTCTGACGTTGGTCGTGCAACCCAGCCCGTATTTCAAGTGCACCTTTAAACCAATGTTTAACTATGGATGTTTTCCTCGAACATACATCGTTATATTATACCATTTGGTCTGACAAATATTATCTCCTTGTTTACATAATTGTGGAAATCCATCTTGTTGGAATTCTCGATAAATTGTCGCTGAGTCCATCATCCACATCCTCGTCTTCTCCTCGGTCTCTTATTTTCTTCCATAGTTCAATTCCCAAGAATCTTACAATGTCATCTCAACAAATTGTGTCGCACCTTTTTCTTCTCAGGCATCCTGAGGCTGAGGTATCCTGACACCAATCAGATCTGGATCTCGGTCAGATATGATGGCTTGGAACATATTTCCAAGAGTTATAACATTGGTCTTTAAATGACCCGGTAAGGTGATATCATGCCTAGCATCCTTGGCCGAAGGACCTATTGTTATAGTTCTTCCCCTTTTGCAAGGTTAACCATTCTTCCATGAGGAAATTGTAAGACTTATTCAATAAGTAGTTCCTGATTAATCCTTTGAGTATCCAAAGTCCAACCTTGCTTGAAGACCATGTCAATGCTATCTTGAAGCATGTTTTTGGTACTCCGATCTTCAATAAAAACATTTGAAGCGCAATGCTAAATTTTCTTTATCAATTATCCCAACACCGTTGTATGGGTAATTCCTCTCCCATTACCTAAATGGTTTACTACTTTGTGTCTTTTCATGGATATTATGCTCTGCTTGTCCTTGGGAAGGATATACCCCCTGAAATATGTGTTTAAACACATTGTCTTTTCAATTGTTTTATTTAACCTTTCATGTAATCTACTTAATTGAGAAGTGATAATTCCCTATTTAGGTAAGCACCTTGTTATACCACTTTGCAGTAACACCCTATTTCTATTGTTAATTACATTCCGGTAACCATCGATGAACGAGAACTTTGCCTATTGGTCCACCTCGTTTCAGCAAGCAGGAAAATGGTTCTCTTCGTCCCTCACCCTTGGTACCGACGTTGTTGCCACCCTAACTGGCATGTTATTCTCTGACATGCATTGCTATCATGATCGTGCAAGATGTCAGTGCCCTTCCTACATGTAACCCACATGGTGGGCCCATAACCCATAGTTCCATAGGATCGAAACTTGACTCTCCTGTACATCCCTGTCTTGAAAGTTAATCCTTGTGCTTGTCTTTGTGTGTAATTCACGATCCACCTTCCTAGTGATCTATTTTGGTATCAGATGCAATACTTATTATCGTTGCTCTGGACCCCCTTTCACAGTTTGTTTCAGACATTGAATGATTGTCTATCCGTTTGAAAATTATTATTGTACCTTATTACTTTGCTCTCGCTCTCTTCTCAAGTTTCAATTGAGAGTTACTTTTCGCCACCTTCCCCAATGTTATATACAAGATAAGCAACCTTGTAGAGGTCTATCCGTTCCAAGTTATCCCTTACCCTTTTCATATGTGCGATGAAGATTCCGAAGAAAGGATGCCTACTTCATCATGATGACCTGGAGTAGAGAAATGAAGACATCAACGTAATGGATTGACAACTTCGAGAAGAGCAACCAAGATCGAGAACACCCATTAGAATTTCGTAACCAGTTCTCTTCCCCTCACTTCCCCTATTAAATCTCGGGACAAGATTTCTTGTAGTGGAGGAGAATTGTGATGCCTGGATAATTATGCTACAGTAATCCCACGTTAACGATGCCACGTCACCTCGGTTAATGTTGCTAATCTCGTGTTGGATCAAAACTATTCAAATTCAAATTTGAAATTTTGTCAAACATCAAAGTTTTCAAACATTAAAACAAAATATTTGCATTGTGCCAAATATTGCATAGGTAATTATAGTGAAGAAAAATATGTTTAGAAAATGCTAAAATGCTCAAAAATAAATAAAACAGAAAATGGAAAATAAATAAAAAGTAAAAACAAAAGAAAAGAAAAAACCCTTGGGTCCCCATGGGCCTCGCCCCATCCTACCCAACCGGCCAGCCCACCCTGGCTGGCCCACCTGGCCCCTGCTTAACCACCCCACCCCATAAACCCTAGCCCACTACCCCCACTACTCTTGATTCACCCTCCCTCGTCCCA
>NC_041386.1:256586995-256688999 GCF_002162155.2 Triticum dicoccoides | reverse complement strand
TGGATCTAGATCGGGGCTGTGCCCCTGCGCTCACCGCCCCGATCCCGCCACCGTTGCCTCGCCTTGCCGCCCCACTGATGCCACGCCATCGCCGGACCTCACTGCACCGTCCCCGACCTCCTCAACCGCACTACCCTGAGCTCGCTGCCCTCCCCGTCTGACCCCCTGTAGTTCAGTCCACATATACTACCCATTTCATTGAGACCAATGCATATGTAGTGTAGATCCTTGCTTGTGAGTACTTTGGATGAGTACTCACGGTTCCTTTGTTCCTTCTTTCCCCCCTTTTCCATTCTTCCCAGTTGCTGGGGCCAGATGTTGGAGCCCAGGAGCCAGACACCACCGTCGACGACGACTCCTACTACACCGAGGGTGCCTACTACTACGTGCAGGCCACCGGTGACCAGGACTAGTTAGGGGGGTCCCAGGCAGGATGCATGTGCCTCTTTCGATCACTATCCCAGTTTGTGCTACCCATCTTATGGTACCTTGTTTAACTTTATGTCTGTACTCAGATATTGTTGCTTCCACTGACTCATCTATGATCGAGCACTTGTATTCGAGCCCTCGAGGCCCCTGGCTTGTATTATGATGCTTGTATGATGTAACGCCCCAGATGTAACATTCCATAATTGTAAATCCAACTCTGGCCTTTTCCGGCTAAGTTATATGTTATATCCTCCGTGGTTGGGTTTTGTCTTTCGTTTTGCATTTTGTTCATGTCATGCATTTCATCTCATGTCATCACGTGCATCTCATTTGCATTCGTGTTCATCTCATGCATTCTGTCTTTTTCCCCGTTTTCCATTTCAGAATCCGACACTCAGACAAGCACCCGTTGCACCCTTCAGATCTCGTTTCGTGAGTGGGAGAAAAACGTTCTCGGAATGGGCCGAGATTTGTCGAGTGGCCTTGGTACATCACCGCTTGTCAAATTTCGTTCCATTTAGAGGTCGTTTGATGCCCCAACGGTTAACTGGGTAACCGCGAAAAAAACCCTCTCTCTTTGCAGCCCAGCACCCTCCACAACAGCCCACTAGCCCATGTAAACCCCCTCCATGCTATCCGTCATTGGATCACGCTCCTGTGGGCGAAAACCGCACCTCATTTGGACTCTCCTAACTCCCACCATATATAAAACACCTCCCCCATCCAAAATTCGGAGAGAAACCCTAATCCCTTCCCCCTTCCTCGGTTTCCACGCCCACCAAACCAACGGCCGCCACTTGTCACTGCCATAGGCACCCTGCCACCGTCGCCATGTCAGCCGGCCGCCACATAAAACACCTACCCCCGTCCAAAATTCAGAGACAAACCCTAATCCCTTCCTCCTTCCTCGGTTTCCATGCCCACCAAACCACCCGCCGCCACTTGTCGCCGCCAGAGGCGCCCTGCCACCGTCTCCACGTCAGCCGGCCGCCGCCTGGGCCAACCCGGGGGCGCCACGCGTCCCTCCCCGGGTCAACCACCGCCATCCCTCCATGGCCCGTAGCCGGCCCGCACCTGGCCAGATCTGGGCCCGGAGGAAGCCCGCGCGCCGCCGCACTTCGTCCCGCGCGCCGCCGCCGTCCGCCGCCCGCTCACCGGTCACCGTGCCGCCGCACGCCGACTCCGCCCCGCCGCCTCCCGCTCGTCACCAGCAACCCTGCTCGCCGCCCCGACTGGGTCGTGCCCCGCCGCCCGGGACTCCGCCATCGCACGCCGCCGCGCCCCGCCAACCGGATCCGACCATCTCCGTCGTCGCCGCCCTGTTGCTACCTCGCCGGCGACCTCCTCCTCCCCGCACGGGACTCCTCCTCGCCGGAGTCCGAGTCAACCATGCATCCGGGCACGTCTGACCCGCCCCGGACACGTCCGTCCTAACCCCCCCTCTGCGAGGTTGATTTTCTCCAAGTCCCTAAATTTCTATCTCATGTGCCCATCTTTGCCATGTCATAGCTCCATGCTCGTAGCTGCGATTTGCGCATATGATATATCGAAATGTTCATCTCATGATACTCTTCATGTTAGTTTCATTTGCATACATGTTACTGTACATATTGATGCCTTAATCTTCATTGCAAAAGTTCGATATGATATTGTCTGCTGGAATTCATCATAACTTGCTGATTTGTCATTTTCATAGTATTTTGTGTGGATCCTTTGAGCATCATGTCTACATGTTTTAGGATCATCGTCATGACATCTTTATAGTGGTGCAAGCTTTGTAGTTTTATGAGCTCTGTGGTGACTAGCACAAGCATGCAAAGTAGGCCACATGATGTTGCTGATTTCAGACACTTAGTATTTCTGCCAAGTCTTTTCCGGTTACATTATGTTGCTATGTTGGCTTGTTGCCACAAGTAGAAACATGCATGTTTTAATGAAGTTCATTAAGAGTGTTTTGAAGATATGGTTATGCTCTATCCATTCATGCCTCTGGTTGTAATTATGGAGTAGTGTAACTTGTCATTACCATGCTCTAATTTTGCCAAATATTATTGCTCGCAGATTGTTAACATGTAGTGCACTTTTGCCATGTGTTTCACTAGTGATCCATGCACCATATGAACTTGCTCTTTCCATGTTTAGCTTCATAAACGTGTCTTCTTACTGTTGGTTACCTTGTTATGCCATGCAATGCTTTGCCGTGAGTGGCATGAGCTTGCAAAGTTGCTATCATGAATCTGTTTCTGCCATGCTATGTTTTTCTACTAAGTCTGAAACTGTTCATATGACTTCCCATGTTTGCATTTCATGATGTCGTTTATGCCATTTTAGTATTTTCACCAAGTCTGAAACCTGATTGTCATTTGTATTTTTGCCATGCTGTTTTAGGATTGTTCTAGTGAGTTCTAGCAGGAGCTCAGTGTTCTTGATTTGTAGAGCTTCACTTGTACTTCGCTGCCATGTGCTTTGTTGCTATGTTGGAGTGCTGTAGCATAGTTTCATGATGCATTTTAAGTGCTACGATGCTGTTAAGCATAGTATTCCATTGTTCTTGTGTTGCTCGTCATTTGCAAACCGTGCATCCATTTTCGGTGATCTTTATATCGATTCTGAAATCTCCTAAACTTTCCAGTGGCATGATTGGTTTGCCAATTTGATGCCATGATCATCCTTCCCTTCCGGAGTACCCATATGCATTGCACATCATATCTTGCATTCCATGCCATGTCTTGCATCATGTTGCCTGTGCGTTGCACTATGATTGATTGTTGTTCCATTGCTTGTATTCTTGCTTTGGGTAGAGCCAGGAGACGAGTTCGTGAACAAGGATCCTGTTGAGTACGTTTACGAGGAGCAAGCTTTCGACAACCCTGAGAAATTTGCAGGCAAGATGATCATTATCTTTGCTTGCTAGTTGTTCTCTCTATCGCTATGTCGCGCTAACTACCACTTGTTTATCATGCCTCTCATATTGCCATGTCAAGCCTCTAACCCACCTTCCTAGCAAACCGTTGTTTGGCTATGTTACTGCTTTTGCTCAGCCCCTCTTATAGCATTGCTAGTTGCAGGTGCCTTGCAGGTTGTTCCATGTTGGAACATGGATATGTTGGGGGTATCACAATATCTCTTATTTAATTAATGCATCTATATACTTGGTAAATGCTGGAAGGCTTGGCCTTTTGCTCGATGTTTGGTTCCACTCTTACCACCCTTGTTTCCGTCATACCGGTGTTATGTTCCTTGATTTTTGCGTTCCTAACACGGTGAGGGTTTATGGGACCTTCTTGATAGTTTGCTTTGAATAAAACTCCTCCAGCAAGGCCCAACTTTGGTTTTACCTTTTGCCTAATAACAACTAAAACTTGCATAGGGACATTCTGGACCCTGTGGACTTAAACAACCCCCCGGGCCAGTGCTCCTCATGAGTGTCGGTCCAGACTAGAGCATTGTGCGGGGCTGCCCCAAGGCAACTTGGGTTATTTTGGCACCTGTACACGTAGCTCACTCGGTGTACCCTGAGAACGAGATCGTGCTACTCCTATCAGGCTTGGTTGGTGCATCGGGAGGTCTTGCTGGACTAGTTTTTACATTGTCGAAATATCTTGTCCACCGGGATTCTGAGTCTGACCGGAGGGTCCCACCATGGAGGATTGTCTCCGCGGATCGTGAGCTTGTCATGGGCTAAGTTGGGAAACCCTTGCATGGTTTAAACTTTTGAGAGCCATGCTCGCGGTTATGTGGCAGATGGGAATTTGTTAATATCCATTTGTAGAGAACTTGACACTTGACTTAATTAAAAGACACCAACCACGTGTGTAACTGTCGTGGGATTGCCACGGCAGATGTCCTAGTGTGAGGACTTTTTCGTGGAGCCATCGCACTAGGTTAGCTTAAAGGGGTTAAATGGGACAAAGGACACAGAGGTTTTATACTGGTTCAGCCCCTTGCGGTGAAGGTAAAGGCCTAATCCAGTTGTAGGTGGTATTGCTCGATTTCGATTACCAGGGAGCGAATATGATTGACCTAGTTCTCGATTTGTTGTTTGTCCCTAACTCACCGTAGGGTCGTCCCCTTATATACACAGGTTGACGCCCGGTGGCTTACAGAGTCCCGGCTGGCTTATAAATGTATCCGGCTCGGTGACCTAATTACAACTGCCTTATAGCACAAGTCACATACATATAGCGGTTTACACCTACGGGCCTTAAGCCGCCTTTGGGCCTTTGGGCTCTTCATAAGTCATCCTCATGAACCGCCATCTTCAAATTCTTCCCGGGCTTTGTCCTATGAGTCACTAGGTGTATAACCCGGCCCCTGCTGGGCGGGTTAACTCAGTAGCTATATCCCCAACATTAGGCCCCAGGTTGATTTGAACTTGTTCACATCAATCTTCAACACTTAGGAAAATTCCTTCCTCATTACCTTCACGAGAACTTGTAAATCACCGTGACGTCGTCCTCTAGAATTATGATAACCCGCGGTGACGTCACCTTTCGTTAATTTTACACGAAGCCAAAATATTAAATGCATCTCCTCATTTTTAATGAATCTCCGAAAATCAAGGCGTCTATACTGTCAAATATCCGTTTTTGGTCTCCTCGATTCCCGCGCTTGTCATTTATCCATTTGCCTTATAAATAGAGCCGGGGGTCTCTTTTACTTGCCCCTTGTGCCTCTTTGTCTTGCCTTCTTCCTCGCGCCACCCTAGCATGCGAGCTCTGCCGCCGCCGTCGACCTTCATCTCTGCTCCAACATTCGCCGTTGCATCAACCTGTTTGGATTCAGATCTCCTCCGCGCATCTCCGCTGCTCCACTACCCTGGTTAGTTCTCCTTCTTCCTCTCCTCCTAGATCTGTTAGGGTTTACATGAGTTCATGGAAGTTTGTCGCTATTCTTCGATGTTCTTTGCTATTCTTTGGTGTAGCATAATCACTCAATTCAAACTTAATACCTTTCTTGTGCGGTAATAGCCATAGTTCCCTTTTTCATCATCAGAGAATCTCTTTTTGAATAAAAAAATCCGATCTGGACCTTATGAACTGCTCAAGCACCAATATTTAGGTCTGAATATATTTTCACTTCCTGATACGCGGTAGATCCTAAATTGTAATATCAATCTGTCAAACCTATTTTTCATCACTTGGCAATTTTTTCATCTTCAATTCTATACCTTTAATATCTGTACAGGCGGTTTAGCTCAGAAAATAATATCCCGCCAGGTACCATTAGTCCCCTCTTAAACCACCAATAGCTCATATTTGTAATTGGATAATGCTAATCTTCAACTTAACACTTATGCATGCTCCATCATTATCTGCCTCTTAACCTCCAGTGATTTAACCATGAACCTTAAACCGGCACAAATTTTCTTTCAGATCATTGAACAAATGGCCAAGTCCTTTTATTCATGTAACTAGGCTCAATCTCGGATTACAGAGGAAGAGCTAAACGGGTGTGTTGCTACTGGTGCTTTAGCTAAAAAAAGTTATTCACTAGAGGTCCCCTGGTTTAGAAAATCCTCCTGAACCCAAGGATGGGGAAGTGGTCGTCTTTTTTGACCATCTGACTCGAGGGTTCAGCCTTCCCGGATCAAGATTTTTCCGTGATGTGCTTCATTTGCTCCAGCTTCACCCTCAAGATATTAGACCTGACTCCGTGTCCAATATTTGCAATTTTCAAGTGTTTTGTGAAGCTTATCTTCAAGAGGAGCCCACAGTTTATCTGTTTAGAGATTTCTATTATTTGAACTACTGTACGGAATTTGTGGACGGGCACAATACTGAACTTGGCGGGGTATCAATTCAAAAGAGAAAAGATGCCAGCATCCCTCATGCTAACCATCATAGCCACCCCAAAGATTGGAATCAGACTTGGTTCTACTACCGAGATACATCTCCAACTGGGGAAAATCCTCTACCGGGTTACAGTGCTCACCGGCTTACCAACACAGATCCACTCCCCAAAGACTCAGTGCAAAGGAACAGGCCAAGTATGCACCCCATCTTTCAAAACTCAGAGCCTTTGTGTCAAACGGTTTAACGGGCATTGATTTTGTCCATTGCTGGGTGTCTTGGAGTATTCTTCCCTTAAGCTGCCGCCCCAGGTTAATGTGTGAATACACAGGGGACGTGAAAGGCCCTCAATGCCACACTGATATTCAGCTATCCGATACAGAAATTACCGAAGCCGTCAAGAAAATGTTGAATGAACCGGTAGCTGAATGTAGCAAAACAGGGCTTAGTCCTTTCTGTGCTGCAAACAAACCACCAAGTGTAAGTATTTCTCACCTCCTGTTTAGTCCATATTCTGAATATTTCTTTATGAGTTTTTCGATCTTAATAGGCTGATGATCCTTTCTAGAAGAGGAAACCACTGGATAAACTGGTGAAAGCACCTCGTGTAAAAACCAAGGTCAACAAGGGGCCCGGCAAAAGGAAAACCGCCGAGTCCACCGAGTTGAATATTGACGATGATGATGATAATCATGAATCAGAGGTAGAACCTGATTCACATGGCTCTTTCTTCATACATCTCATTGACAATGATTATTATCAAGATGGTGCAGAGGCTAGCCATGCTGGTGACGCAGAGGTAATTATTCTTTCCTCCGGCTCAGAACCTCTGCCAACACAGAAAACCCGTCAAGCAATCCAGAAAGTATGGTTTTTAAACCCTCCAGCTCACTTGGATCCAGACTTTCTTTTGAAGAAACAACAACATGAAGCTCGCCGCACGACCCGGCATAGTGGCAACGTGATCACCTCTTCCAGTTTACCAAACACTCCACTTCACAAACGTCGTCCAGAGGTTCTAGATCTTTCTAACATACTCTACCCCAAGGCGGGTTATTGTCAACAACCTCTTAACCCGTCTGATTCAAACTATCAGGGGACTTCCCATTCCTCTTCTTGTGAGTCAACAGAAACAAAAATTCCAGCTTTCAAGACTGTACCTGGGTAAGTTTATTTCCAATTATTCTAACTGGCATACGTGAACATCCTCTTGACTTCCATTTATTGTTTACTTTTCAGGGCCCAAGCTAAACTCAGCAAGAGGGCCAAGTTAAATAAGCCGATCAATGACTCCAATCCGCCTGAACCAGAAAAACAACAACCAGAGTTTTCTCAACCAATTACTGACAACATTGTTGATGATTTACCACCACAGGATCATAATGCTGATATTGACCCAATGAATGATAATCCGCGTGATGCTAACCCGCCAAGCCCTATCAGGACAACCAGTCCTCTTAAGCCGGTAGAGGAAAAAGATGATGATGTCACCATTACTGGCCATGGTTTCACAGCTCCAGGTCGTTCTACTACCTTATCTAGGCACGATGGCAAAGAAGAACTTTCTGCTGAAGATAAGGGCAAGTGGAAAGTAGACCTGGAGAGCTATATGCATTTCAGTGCCCAAGACCTCCATTCTAGCTATTTGAATCACCTATATACCAGCCGTGATTTTGAAGCCAGTTTAGTGAACTTAATGAAGGAATGCTATGCGGTAAACATTGCAATCCCTTTCATATAAGTATATTTTCCTTAGCCGCCAAGTTTACTGAACATGATAGAGTAGAATGCGCGGTGAACTTCAATAGTTGCATAGATAAAACTCAGTAGCCAGACTGATGATAATAATACTTCAACTCTGCATATGTAGCCCCCAAGGGTCGGCTTAACAATTATGTTAAGTCGACACTTATCGCTAGTTGAAAAGCAACAATCCAATCCGTAGGCTGTATAAACCGGCTTACATTACTTGTCTGGGTCATAACTATGGCTGAGAACAAATCACTATGCATTAGCCCCCAAGTGCCAAGGACAATACCTGCATTGTGCTTGGGACTTTCAAAATTTTGTTTAAAAAAGAGCAATACGCATTAGCCCCCAAGTGCCAAGGATGATACTTGTATTGTGCTTGGGACTTTGAAGAGTAATCATGATCTTAACTTTGTCTGTGTGTGCTGATGTCACAGGCTGAATTGGCTGAAAAAAGACTCACGACTTAATGATCTTAAAGCCAACATCAAAACTCAGTAATCAGAAACATCCAAGGCTAAGTCAGAACTGAAATCTGCTTTGGAGACTATTGAGCAGCTAAAACAAAACTTCAACTCAGAGAAAAATGGCTGGGAAACTGATAAGGTAGCTCTATTGAAGAGAGCAGAAGACGCTGAAACCGCGCTTAAACCGATGACTAATGAGTTATCCGGTTTAAAGCCACAGATCAATAATACGTAATCATCCATCTTTGGTAAGAACATATCCCTCTTGTGTTGTATGAATCATATTAGAAACGTCTACCGACATACCCATAACTTTATTGAGACAGCTTCTCAGAGCGCTAAGTTGGGCTCAGATATGCGCATCCGGCTTAAGGCTGTCTACACTCTTGTAGAACAGCTATATACTAGTGCCCAACGAACCATTGCTGCGACAATGCATAAGAAGACTCCATAAACACTTATCCAAGACACTCTGAATCAATTTTAAGTGCTTCCCAGAAGAATTGAGGACCTTAAACGGGGAGCTGCTAGAGTTGGTGCCTTAACTGCTTTAAGCCGGGCCAAAGCATGGCAAGCCGATCTTGACCCGGAGGATTTGGCCAATGGCTGCCCCACTGTGAAATAGGACGGATCAGACTTCTGTGCTGATGACTTCGTAGAAATCGCAAGAGCTATGCGTCCTTTAGCAAGCAAACTAGCTGATGAAACCAGCTTATCCACATATCAGGCGGCTTATGATGCCGACAACAAGAAGATTGGCGCGCCGGTTCATGAGCCAACGGATCTTATTCCTCCAATTCATAAACACACCTTTGCTCCCGACATTGATCCATCCAATCTTATTGATGATGAGGTTGTGTTTAGAGCGTTGACCGGTATCAACTGGGCTACGCCTGACTTCCATCCAATGGATAAGCAAGGAGCTAAGGACGCAGAATAGGTGCAACAAGATCCTGAAGCTTCAACCTGCCAACAAGCATAAGACGGTGTACTTATCAAAATACTTTTCTGTACTAATAACTTTGATGAACGCTTTGGGCCATCAGATGCCTTGTAATAGGCTAGCTTAAACTCTTAATCTTCTATGCCATCGTACATATTTTGCTTTGTATGATACTATGGATCTGCCAATTTAAAATCCTCCACTTTGTGCTTATGATATTAGCAATTTGAGTATGTTCCTACATACAAACAAATTGCAAGTATCATGGTGGTTTACCGCTGGACGGGTCATAACGCCCAATATAAAACCACTGGTGACCAAAACAGTTCATAACCAGGGCCAATTTAACCATGGACACGCAATGTTCTTTCTCAATTGTAATATATTGCCGGCTTATAATGTCATAAGCTGGAAGGGGTAATATCCCAAACCTTAGAGCACAATGCTTCTAAGTAATTTAATATCATTATGTACTAGCGAATTATAGTCCAAAGCCAGGCCGGGTTAATAAACACCGGATATTTTCTTATCATATACTAGCGACTTATAGTCCAAAACCAGGCCGGGTGAATGAACACAGGATTTTTAACATGTCAAAAAGGTAATCCTCAAAAACTTTCCAATAGAAAAAACACAAGATAACAAGGCGTTTCATAGGCTGCCGGGCCAAAAACTCATGTGCTTTCAAGGGCCGCACAACCACTGAGTTAAACCTTCATAAAAATCTTATAAGTCGGACCTCACATAACCAATCGTCGTTTTAACTCTGACAAGTTCAGGCTCTGTATAAGATTGACTTGTCAAAGTACGCTGGGTCATTCTAGGATTACCTGGGCGAAGTGGCAGACTTAAAAAGGCGAGATAACCCGGATTTTTAGAGGAATACACATGGCTTCCAAGCCTGGCTTTTAAGCCTATTACGAGGGTGATAAAAACTCTTGTCCGTTGAACAAAGAGCCACCAAGTAACATTTTTGAGCTGTGCTCAATGTGCACCTATGTTTGAGTTGTGCTTTACAACAGACTCTCTTTGGGCCTTTTACCCTGGGTGGCAAGCCCCCAAGTGTTTTATAAACATGGAATATAAGCCGGATCAAAGGGTAATCATAGCTTCGCTTAATAAGCCGGAAGCCCCCATGTGACCATATGAAATTTTCATAGACTCATTATTATTAGAGATAAAACGACAGAGGCCCTGCTTTATAAGGGATGACGACTTTATTATTTTTATCATAACATATACATTGTCAAAATATGTACATCAGAAGAGCCTATGGCTTAGGTATAGTAAGGCCGAAGATGAGCAATATTCCACGGCCGGCGGGTCTCCTCCTCCGACGTGCGTGAGTCTTTTTGTCTCGAACATCGATAAGGTAGTATGACCCATTGTTCAGATTCTTGCTGAACACAAAAGGTCCTTCCCAAGGTGGGGATAGCTTGTGCATATCAGTTTGATCCTGGATAAGCCGTAACACTAAATGACCTTCCTGAAAGTTTCTGGTTT
This sequence comes from Triticum dicoccoides, assembly GCF_002162155.2. Taxonomy (NCBI): domain Eukaryota; kingdom Viridiplantae; phylum Streptophyta; class Magnoliopsida; order Poales; family Poaceae; genus Triticum; species Triticum dicoccoides. The sequence continues at coordinate 256,678,116 of NC_041386.1, read as the reverse complement.
TAACCCACAGCTGTGATAGCGGCGCAGATCTTGCTGGTAAATCACCGAATGAGCCATCACAAGGTCACTCTCCTCATCCAACAGGTCAAGTGCCGCCACGCGAGGTGAGTCGTGATAGATGTCACTGGGGAGAACTGCTTCTGCTCCATAAACCATGAAGAAAGGCATATAACCCATAGATCTGTTGGGGGTAGTATTGATACTCCATATGACTAATGGTAACTCTTCCACCCAACATCCCGGTGTTCTCTGCAAATGAATCATAAGCCGGGGCTTGATGCCTCTCAAAATTTCTTGATTGGCTCTCTCAGCTTGACCATTAGATTGGGGGTGAGCCACTGATGACACGTCAAGACGGATATGCTCACCTTGAAAAAATTCTTTCATAGCACCCTCGGATAGATTAGTGCCATTATCATTTATGATATTGTCGGGAAAACCAAAATAGAAAATCACCTTTTTAATGAATTGAACCGCCATTGCCGCGTCACATTTACTGACCGGCTCTGCCTCAACCCACTTTGTAAATTTGTCAACTGCTACCAAAAGGTGCGTTTTTTATCCTTGGACCTTTTGAAAGATCCAACCATATCAAGCCCCAGACTACAAACGGCCAAGTAATTGGAATCATCCTCAATTCTTGAGCCAACACGTGGGCTCGTCGTCAAAATTTCTGGCATCCATCACACCTACTGAGTAGGTCTTCAGCGTCAGCATGAGCCGTCAGCCAATAAAATCCATGACAAAAAGCCTAAGCTACAAGAGATTTAGAACCGGCATGATGACCACAATCTCATTCATGAATCTCTCACGGAATCTCAGGGCCTTCTTCAGGTGAAACACAACATTGAAACGCCCCTGTGACGCTGCAATGATGTAGCTCTCCATTGACAATGGTCATTGATTTGGACCATCGGGTTATCAGCCTGGCCAAGGTTTCATCCTCAGGTAACTCTCCCCGGGTCATATACGCCAAATATGGAACCGTCCAATCAGGAATTTCAAGAAGAGACGCCACCAATTGCGCTTTTGGATCAGGAATAGCCAGATCTTCCTCTATAGGCAACTTGACTGAAGGGTTATGTAGAATATCTAAGAAAGTATTAGGTGGCACCGGCTTACGCTGAGAGCCTAGTCGGCTTAAAGCATCAGCCGCCTCGTTCTTCCTTTGATCAATATGCTCAACCTGATAACCCTTGAAGTGACGCACAATAGCATCAACCTCTCGACAATAAGCCACCATGAGTGGATCCTTAGAATCCCAAGTACCGAAAACTTGTTGAGCAACCAAATCTGAGTCGCCAAAGCACCTCACCCAGCTTAAGTTCATTTCCTTAGACGTTCGAAGACTGTGGAGTAAGGCCTCATATTCAGCTGCATTATTAGTGCAAGGAAACATCAACCGGAGAACATAACAAAATTTATGACCTCGAGGGGAAGCCACCACAACTCCAGCCCCCAAGCCCTCCAATTGCCTGGACCAGTCAAAGTGAATAGTCCAATATGTGTTATCCGGCTTTTCTTCAGGCATCTGTAGCTCTATCCAGTCATTGATGAAATCTACCATTGCTTGATACTTGATGGTTGTGCGAGGCATATACTTCAAACCATGAAGTCCAAGCTCAATGGCCCACTTGGCTATCCGACCTATGGCTTCTCTGTTTTGAATAATATCCCCTAAGGGAGCAGAACTAACCAAAGTGATGGGTTGACCCAAAAAATATTTCTTGAGCTTATGGCTAGCCATGAACACCCCATATACAAGCTTCTCCTAGTGCAGATACCTCTGCTTGGACTCAATAAGTACCTCACTGATGTAGTAAACCGGCCTTTGAACCAGATATTCCTTGCCTGCCTCCTTCTATTCCACTATGACAGCTACGCTAACAGCTCGGGCATTAGCAGCCACATACAATAACAACGGCTCCTTATCAATAGGGGCAACAAGAATGGGCGGCTCAGCCAGCTACTTCTTCAAGTCCTCAAATGCTGCATTAGTAGCATCACTCCAGATAAAGTTATCTATCTTTTTCATCATCAGATATAAAGGGATAGCCTTCTCTTCCAACCAGCTTATGAACTGGCTTAAAGAAGCTATACGACCCGCTAGACGTTGAACATCATTGACACACGCTGGCTTAGCCAAAGAAGTAATGGCTTTGATCTTATCCGGATTAGCTTCAATGCCTCTGTTAGAAACCAGAAAACCCGAGAGCTTGCCTACCAGCACACCAAAAACGCATTTGTCTAGGTTAAGCATCATCTTATAAACCCTAAGGTTATCAAAGGTCTCCTTCCAATCGTCTATCAATGTATCCTTTCTTCTGGATTTCACCACTATATCATCCACATAAGCATGAACATTGCACCCAATTTGATTATGAAGACAATTCTGCACACATCGCTAGTAAGTCGCCTGGGCACTTTTGAGCCCAAAAGGCATAGACACATAACAGAAGGCTCCAAAGGGAGTGATAAAAGTTATCTTTTCCTGGTCCTTAACTGCCATCTTGATCTGATGATAACTAGAATAAGCATCCAAAAAACTCAAACGCTGACAACCCGCCGTAGCATCAATAATTTGATCAATACGAGGGAGAGCAAAAGGATCAACCGGACAAGCCTTGTTTAAATCCGTGTAATCCACACGCATACGCCATGTGCCATTCTTCTTAAGTACCAGCACCGAGTTAGCCAACCACTCAGGATGAAAAACTTCAATAATGAATCTGGCCGCCAAGAGCCGGGTCACTTCTTCACCAATGGCCTTTTGCCTCTCTTCATTAAAACGACGGAGAAACTGCTTCACCGGCTTAAACTTCGGATCAATATTAAGACTGGGCTCAGCGAGTGCCCTCAGTACACCTGGCATGTCAGAAGGCTTCCATGCAAAAATGTCCCTGTTCTCAGGGATGAACTCGATGAGTGCGCTTTCCTATTTCAGATCCAGATTAGCACTGATGCTAAACTACTTAGATCAATTGCTAGGAACGAAGTCAACTAACTTGGTGTCATTCGTCGATTTAAACTTCAACACCGGGTCATGCTCTATAGTTGGATTTTTTAGAGACGTCATGTCAGCCGGGTCAACATTGTCCTTATAGAACTTCAATTCCTTTGTGGCCCAAACAGACTCAACATAAGCTGCGTCCCCTTCTTAACATTCCAGGGCTATCTTCTGGCGTCCATGCCCTATGATAGTTCCCTTGTCACCCGATATCTTGAGCTGCAGATAAACATAACAAGGCCGTGCCATGAACTTGGCATAAGCCGGCCGTCCAAGCAGAGCATGATAGGTGCTTTGAATCTTGACCACCTCAAAGGTTAATGTCCCAGCCCAGGAATTATATTCATCCCCAAAGGAGACTTCCAAAGCAATCTTGCCTACAGGATATGCCCACTTACCAGGCACCACCCCATGGAATACAGTACTGGACAGTTTAAGATTTTTATCAGCCAACCCCATCCGACGGAAAATATCATAATAAAGGATATTGATGCTGCTACCTCCATCCATGAGTACTTTAGTGAACTTGTACCCTCCAACCTGAGGTGCCACAACCAAAGCCAGATGACCCGGATTATCAACCTGGGGTGGGTGATCCTCTCGACTCCACACAATGGGTTGCTCAGACCATCATCGTCTCAATTGCATTCACAGCCCTTTTATGGAGCTTCTGATCCTGCTTGCATAAACTTGGGGTGAAGATGTGGTACTGCCCACTATTCAGCTTCTTCAGGTTATTCTGATAACCGGACTGATGCTGCTGCTGGTTTCCCTGATTGCCATGACTAGACTGTTGATGAAAACCGCCCTGATTGCCATTATTGCCTTGATTACCTTGAAATCCAGAGTTAGAACCGCCACCACCATAACCCGGACCATGAGAGCCAGATCCTGAGCCGCCACCTGGCCCATTATTGTCTCGAAAAAGATTTGATTTTTTATACTCCTTCATGATGAAGCAATCCTTCCAAAGGTGAGTGGACGGCCTTTCACGTGTACCATGCCTTGGGGAGGGCTGATTCAGCATCTGCTCAAGATTGGAACCTGATCCCCCAAGCCGTGGGGGCGGCTTACCCTTTCGACGTTGGGCATTATTCTGCGCATTGGTATTAGCCACAAAGTCTAAATTGTTATCAGCTTTGCACTTACTATTGCCTCCCTGACTTGCTGGGTTATGCTGCTGCCCTCTGGTGTTGCTGCTCTTCTTTCCCTTTCCCGGCTTTTCATCATCAGACTCGGGGTCCTTGGTACCATCTGAGTTAGCATACTTAACCAGAGCCACCATGAGTGTCCCCATGTCACTGCAATGATGTTTGAGCCACCCTAATTTCTCCTTCAGGGGCGTGAAATGACAATTGTTCTCCAACATTAAGACTGCCGAATCGGCATTGATGCGATCCGACGAGTGCAGTATTGCTGAGACCTGGTGCACCCAATGGGTTGTTGACTCACCTTCTTCTTGGACATGGGAAGCTAAATCCACAATTGACATAGGATGCTTGGACGTGTCTTTGAAATTTTGGATAAACCGAGCTTTTAACTTGGCCCATGACACAATGGAGTTGGGCGGCAACCCTTTCAACCAAGTACGAGCCGTTCCTTCCAACATCATGGTGAAGTACTTAGCACATGCAGCATCGTCAACATCCAGTAGTTCCATCGCCATCTCATAACTCTCAACCCATGTTTCAGGGGGTAAGTCGGCTATGTAGTTGGGCAAATGTACGTTATGTAGAGCCGGCACCAAACACAGCACACCCAAAGTCCTAGACGTCACACCTGTCTCCATTGAAGTTGTCAGATGAACCGGGGAATGCTGACAAGACGCATTCTAAGCCACCAGCTCAGCCTCCTGACGCGATCTTCCTTGATCCACTGCGTTCTGGGAATTATCCCCACTACCTGCCGGGTTATGTCCATGGGGCTGGTTGCAGTTCCGCGCACTACTTGACACAGCCGGTTCATCGATATGCCTGCTATAACTCTGACTTGGGCGAGGGGTTGAATGGATCCTCTCACGACTGTGAGAATATGCTGCCTGTTATGCCAAAGCTGCCTGAAGTAGTTCTCCGGCCCGTCGGATCTCCATTGCCGCCGGCGACTCACCCTCAATTGGTAGAGCCGCCAGTCGCGTCGGCACAAGTTGAGGCAGAGTCGTATTCAGACGTGGTGGCTCGGTCGTACGCGGCTGAACCGGTGCCCCCATCCCAGGCGCTTCACCCCGGTTTACCTCTGGCGGTTTACTGGGCCCTGCTCCTGGTGTGTTAAAGATATTTCTTGCCTCGTACACCGATGGTAGACGGGTCTGACGCCTCCTCCTCATGACTTCGTTTGAAGCATTCTGGTCCATCATGAGCCGGAAAGACTCCAACTGAATCCGCTGTGCATGAGCATCTAAAGCGGCCCGCTCCGCAACCATCCTAGTATTCTCTGCGTTTAGCTCCTCCTTGGCATGTGCTATCTCATCACGTAGTTTCGCAACTTCCACATTATGCTGATCCTGATCTGTTGGGTTAACCACCTCTACTAACAATGTTGCCAGCTTATCCAGCAGGTCGGTTATGATTTGAGCTGGCAGGCGCACAGGGCCTCCTGCGCCGGCAGCTGTTGCTGCCGCTAACCTGGAGATCATTACTGCCAGAGTCGAAGAGTTCTACACTAGTTGCATACCGGCCATAAAGATTGCAACTCTGTTCGGCGGCTCATAGGGGTCCGGAATACTGTCGCCATCGGAATAGTCCCCAGGCCGGCCATCTTCTAGTTGGTACAGCGATTCAGTTACACTAGTGGATGACTCGCCATTCGAGTAAATGGCCGTCTCACCTTCAGATATAGATCTATCCTCAGGTTCCGCTCCATGGATGAATACCATGAAGGCATGCTTCACGGTGGGTTGAACTTGTGCGGGTCGCACACACTGAGCTGTCTCGATGATGTCGGTGTAGGTGTCCGGCTCAAGGCCCAATTCTCCCATCTTGTTGATGAAGACGTGGATTCCACCAAAGGGGACCCGGTACGCATACTCGATTGAGCCGGCCTCGGGCCCCATCCTGCATTGTCGATGTAGAGCTTGCCGCGACAACTCTTCATCATCCGACCCACAGCATATCCCTTGACCCCTTCAAAGTTGCCCTTCAAGAACTCGAAACCATCGTGCGCTGGCCCCACGGTGGGCGCCAACTGTCGTGGGATTGTCATGGCAGATGTCCTAGTGTGAGGACTAAGTGGTGGAGCCATCTCACTAGGTTATCTTAAAGGGGTTAAACGGGACAAAGGACATGGAGGTTTTATACTGGTTCGGCCCCTTGCGGTGAAGGTAAAGGCCTAATCCAGTTGTAGGTGGTATTGCTCGATATCGATTACCAGGGAGCAAATACAATTGACCTAGTTCTCAATTTGTTGTCTGTCCCAAACTCGCCGCCGGGTCATCCCCTTATATACACAGGTTGACGCCCAGTGGCTTATAGAGTCTCGGTCGGCTTATAAACGTATCTGGCTCGATGACCTAATTAAAACTGCCTTATAGCATAAGTCACATACATATGGCGGTTTACACCTACGGGCCTTAAGCCGCCTTTGGGCCTTTGGGCCTTTGGGCTCTTCATAAGTCATCCTCATGAACCGCCGTCTTCAACTCCTTCCTGGGCTTTGTCGTATGAGTCGCCAGGTGTATAGCCCAGCCCCTCCTGGATGAGTTAACTCAGTAGCTATATCCCCAACAGTAACCGTGATGGTCTCTTTTCGACAAGGTTCGGGAAGAGAACGCGGTGGGGTTATGTTTTAAGGTAAGTAGTTGAGGATCGCTTCTAGTTTACGACCATTGCGTAGTTTATCATGTTACTCTTGTACGCATATGTTAGCCACCATATTTGCTTAGCGCTTGTTGTAGCTCCACCTCATAACCACATCCTACCCATAAGCTTAAATAGTCTTGATCTCGTGGGTTTTGAGATTGCCGAGTCCTCATGACTCACAGATACTACCAAAACAGTTGCAAGTGCCGATGATACCATTGCAGGTGATGCAACCAAGCTCAAGTGGGAGTTCGACGAGGACCTTGGTCGTTACTACGTGTATTTTCCGGATGATCAGTAGTGGTGCCCAATTGGGACGATCAAGATTTAGCATTTGGGGTTGTCTTCTTTTCTTTTGGATCTATCCGAGTCGGACTATGTGTGTACCCTGAATGATGTATTAATTTATTTTGATAATTGTGTGATGTGGCGATTGTAAGCCAACTACTTATTTATCCTTGTCCTTGTACATGGGATTGTGTGAAGATGACCCTTCTTGCAACAAAACCAAAATGCGGTTATGCCTCTAAGTCGTGCCTCGACACATGGGAGATATAACCGCATCTTGGGCGTTACAAGTTGGTATTAGAGCCATTCCCACTTAGGAGCCCCCTGCTTGATCGAATCGCTGACGTTGTTGACTCTAGAACAAACATGTTTTGAGTCTTAGGATTATATATATCGGAGAGTAGGATTCTTTTTACTCCTCAACTCCCTTCATCGCTCTGGTGAGGTCTCCTGGCGTGGATGTTTTGACTTTCCTCTTCTCAATTTCACTAAAAAAATTTAGGGTCACGCGGGTATCTTGTGATCGTTCCGATATTCTTGTGACAAAAACATTGTTCTTGGTGCCTCCTGACATTTAGGGGTTGTGGCAGTGTCTCGGGGAGTTGAGCTCCGAGGTGTTGTCGTCACAATTCTATCGTTGCAGTTCTGGAATACTTGAGTTCGCCGACATTGAAAATCTCTTTTATCCAGCAAGTGGTGAGATAACCTCGACGCCACCCAGTACTAGGGAGGGAGTTTGGGAGTATTGCCACAACTCATATAGCGGATGCTTTTCGAAGGTTGAGGTACACAATTTCCAAAGTTTTCTTTTTGACTATAAACAGTAGGGTAAACACCCCACTGCATGTTTTATACATAGCAAAGAGCAGAAAGGTTCGAAGAAGGAGGTACAAAGTAAGGCAGGGGCTTGAGAGAAGCCCCCTAATAAAAAGAAAAAACATAAGAAAGAGCTAAAAAAACTACAACAGAAAAACTAAGACTAAGAAAGAAAGAAGAGCTAAAAAACTACAACAGAAAAACTAAGACTAGGAAAGAAAGGAAAAGAAAAAAGCTATCGTTGGAGGTCTAGCCAAGAGAGGAATTGATTGGCATGCTTATGCTTATTTTGTGCTTGAGTAACTTCAGCTCCATCAAGTAAATGTGCTTCCAACCATGAAATGTCGGTTCAATATGCTCAAATATCTTGTTGTTTCTTGAGATCCAGATAGCCCAAGAGCTGAGAATTATTATGTCCATGAAAAAGTGGAGTCTCAGTTTTTCTTTAATATCCTGGAATGCCCCTAAGACAGATAAGTTTGGTGCTCTAGTTGGGCAAATGTGATTCCAACATCTCTAAGCAAATGGGCATCCCCAAAACAAATGGTATAGAGTTTCCTTCCCTGGGCATCCCCTGAGAGCACAGTTAGAGTCTTGTAGCACAAAAGTTTTCCTTCTCAGCAGATTTCTTGTATTGAGTCTTTCATGTAAGAGCATCCAGAAGAACATTTTATGCTTAGGTTGGCAGGAGGAGTTCCAAATCCAGTTGAAGTGTGGTGTGGTTTGTTGGAAACCAATCATGACATTATAGGCCTTTGCTGAAGAAAATTGTTCATTACCCCAAATATAGCTCCATGTGTCTGTGCAATTCTGGTACTGTGATTGTCTCATGATATAGCAAATCTCTTCAAGATGTAAAAATTGCTCATGGGCGTCCATTGACAAAGGTAGGTAAAATAGATCTTCCAAATATTCTGTTGCAAGAACCTGCTGCACTGTTAATCTATGATTAATCACAAAAGAGAAAAAGATGAGGGAACTTATGCTGCATAAGCCCCTCAGCCCATAAGTCATTCCAAAAATAAGCACTTCTGCCATCACCAAGGTTGCACCTTGCTAAAGCTTTATACTGTTCAATTAGTTGCAAGTTTTCCCTCCACCAGAAAGATCCCACTAACTCATCTCCTGGCAATTTGTTTTCAGAGTAATGAGTTTCCCAAAGCAATTGTACCCAGGGAATTTCATCTCGGTTGTAGAATTTGTGCAAGTTTTTCAAAAGTAGTTCCTTGTTATGTGTGAAAATATCCATAACTCCTAACCCTCCTTGGTTCTTGGGCCTACAAACAGTTGTCCATTTTACTAGTGCTGGTCTGTGATCTTCCATATCTGGACCTCTCCATAAGCAGTGTCAGAAATATTTTAAGATCACCTGCTTAATTGTAACTGGTACATCCATGCAGCTCATGAAGAATATTGTGAGTGATGCCAGAACAGCCTTAACCATTAGAAATCTGCCTACATGGGTCATAAATGTGGCAATACCAGCCAGTCTTTTTGCAACCCTTTCAACCAGTGGGAGACATTGCTCTACTATTGGTTTTTGAAGTCCTAAAGGAAGCCCAAGGTATGTGAATGGAAAATGTCCCATCTTACAATTTAAAGTACCTGCAAAAATTTGTGCCCTCTCCTCTTGAATATTAATAGGTACCATAATTGACTTCTGATAATTTACTTTGAGGCCAGTGGCAGATGCAAAGGTGTTCAGTAGGGCCTTAAGACAGATCAGTTGTCTAGAGTCAGCTTGCATTACTAACAAGGTGTCATCTGCATACTGAACAATGGGAAAATCTGGGCAGGAGTGAATTTGTAGGGGTGCATGGAGCGCGCCTACACCCATAGCTTTATTGATAACTGATCGTAGAAGATCTGCAGCTATGACAAACAGTAGAGCAGAAAGTGGATCTCCTTGTGGAACTTCGGAGTTTTCTTGGTTATGTGTTGACGGATGGCTACAGGTGGAGCGTAGGGCCTGTTATTTGTGTGATATATATTGTGCCTCCCTGTATCCCCAACACCAGATTGCATAACCAGAAAGTTTCGGGAGTTTACAGGTGGGAATTCAAGTAGCTCTTAGTTATTCTTCTGACAGATAATTGGTACAGGATTGGGTAATCCTTACCACTTATTTTTTCCAGTCATACCTTGTTGTTTCTTTCATCAACCTTTGTCTAAGTGGCTTCTCACCTTAATAGTCGTGTAATGTTAACTTTGGAATTCATTCGTTCAAGCTCTGTTCCAATGTTTATTGTGAAGATGTAACACCCACGACGCGGCTATATCTCCCACATGTCGGAGCACGACTTAGAGGCATAACCGCATAGTAGGCATGTCGCAAGAGGGGTAATCTTTACACATCCCATGTACTGAATAAGAAAGAGATACAGAGTTGGCTTACAATCGCCACTTCACACAATACATAAATATAGCATTACACTACTAGGGAAAACCTTATACACAGAAATTTAGCAGTAGCGCATGTCAAAAAAGGGCGCTAGTGCTAAATAGCAGTAGCGCGTGTCTGTAAACCGCACTACAGATACAATAGTAGCAGTAGCGCGTGCACATGAAAATGCGCTACCACTAATATCCCCTTTGCTAAACCGATAGGCTACGCATAGCAGTAGCGGTCTTGAGGAAAGCGCGCTACCGCTAGCACATAAGTAGCAGCGCATTTCGCGCGGAGAGCGCTACTGCTAATGGAAATAAAATAAAATAAAAAACAAATGGACAAGTAAATGAAAAAGAAAGAAATAGAAAAAGGAGAAAGGAAAAAATAAAATGTAGAGCAAAATAAATGAGAAAGCGGAAAAAGGAGAAAGACGTAGCAGTAGCGTTTGTTCGTAAGAGGTGCGTTTGTTCGTAAGAGGTGCTATAGCTAACGTAGCTGCAGCGCATTTACTAGACCCCCGCTGTTGAAACAGAAAAGGAAATAAGAAAGATGAAGGAAATTACATAGCTATAGCAGTAGGCGTTTTGTGAAAATCGCTATAGCTAACTTAGCTATAGCGCGTTTCGTGAAAAGCGCTACTGCTAAGTTTGACTTAATCAAAAAATCGTTTCCCCCCGGCCACCACTTCTCCCCCAAATCCCTCGACCCACCCCGCCATCGTCTGCCCGATTCACCGTTGTCCCACTTCGCCGCCGTCTCCTGCCAACGTCGACTCCCCCGGAGCCACAAGAGCCGCGCGCCATCGACAGCACCGGAGCCGCCCCCAATGCCACCGGAGCCGCGCGGCCTCATCAACGCCACTGGAGCCGCAGTCGATGCCACCGGATCCACCCTTGCCATAACTGCCTCCCTCGCCATCAACGGAGACGCCCCCGCCTCCCTCGCCACCACTGCCTCCCGCGCCACCACCGGAGCCATCCTCTGTAAGCCCCCACCCATCCTCTCTCTCTATCACTAAATTAGTTAGGTTAATTTAGTTAGGAAAAGAATTTAGTTAGGTTAATTTAGTTATGTTAATTTCACAAAGATTCCCCTGCCTCCCTCGCCGTAGGAAAAAAATCGTATATGCTTAACTAGGGCAGTAGGGTTAGGGTTGTAGTGTTTAATTACAAATGTTAGGAAAGTAAGGTTTAACTAGATGTTAACTAGGGTGGTAGGATTTAGTTTAGAGAAAAAATTAATATAAAAATATAAATTTCTATTAGTGTTGCAAGTCTAGTAGGTTCTTAATTTTTAGTGAATTTTTATTAGGACAAAACTTTAGGACATAATTTGAGTTCTAGGTTCAGAATTTGAGTTCTAGGGTTCATCCATCTATATTTGGTTTTTGAATTGAGTTTCAGAGAGCATGAGATTTGTGTAGATTTTCTTGATGTGTCAAACACTAGGAGATGCAAATTTGAAGTGGTCATGATATATGAAAAATCCTCAATTGTGTTTGCTCATTGATCATAATCGACATTGAAGTGGTTCGATTGTGCCCAAGTGGCCTTTTGTTGTTTCCAGGGAATGAAGCCGAGTGGCCTATGTTTTTCCAGAATGTTGATTCATTTCCGTTCTGGCAAAATTCAGGTTCTCGATTTGTCCACTTTTTAGCAAAGGTCATGCCGAAATTTTCCGTGAATTTCGGCATGACTTGTGCTACAAACTAGAACATATCAAGTGCCCGGGATTTGCCACACCGGGAAGGAGTCAACATTCCTGCAAAACAATAGGCATTTTTTATGTCATTATTCATTTTATTAGGTCTAGAATTAATTGACTAGATTTAATCGTTGGAAACATGGCTAGCAACGATGAAGGACAGGGTTCTAGTGATTACGACGACATCTACTAGGCGGCAGACGAATTTTTTAGCCTTGCCGACATCGAGACCGGCGCTGAGACTGAGACCGGCATCGAGACTTAGACTGAGACCAGCGCTGGTACTCAGACTGGCATCGAGATCGGCGCTGAGACTAAGACCGGCACTGAGACTCAGACCGGCATCGAGACCGGCGCTGAGATTGAGACCGGCGCTGCCTCGGGGAGCGGAGCCAGTGTAGAACCGAAAGCAAAGAGGCAACGGCCTCCTAACAAACTCAGGACTACTATACTGGTGATCATGGAGGTGGACGATGGCAATTTTGAGCCAAAGGCGCCCGAGGAAGCGTGTCGATGCTACGGCAATCAGATAGGCTGCATCGTACGGAAAACCGCCACCATCAACGATGAGAAACTACAGAAGATAGAAAATATGAGGAGCTCCCTCCTAAAGAATTTTCACCAGATATTCTTGTTCCCGGGCCGAAATGAGAAGGATTATAAAGATCCAGATGAGGACCCGGCAATGAAGAAGATAAACAAACACGCCATGACCAAGTTTAGCGACGCGTTGGCCGCCTGGAAAAATCGAGTGAAAGCAAAGATCATCGACAAGAAGGAACCCTACTCCGAGATTGTAAAGGATAATCTGACAATCACAGAAGATCATTTTCAAATATTCAAGGAGGCTTGCGATGCCGAAGCTACCAAAAAAGTCTAAGTACATGAAGGGGCTTCAAGAGAGGAACATTGGGAGCCACCACCTCGGAAACCGTGGTTACGGCGGAAAGAGGTCCAAATGGGCCAAGGAGGAAGCGGAAGTCGCGAGTCTGGGCATCCCAGACCCCTTGGCGGATTTCACCGTCCCGCAGGAGCGTGACGTCCTCAGGGCTCGGCACCGTTGGGACCCAGTGAAGAAGGTTTACGAGACAAAAATGGTCATTACGGAGTTCATGAGACTGCTGGTAATTTTAGTATCTGATCAATTCGACTGCACACGTTAGTCATATTTGTAAATGATCCTTGTGCCTTTTGTAGAGAGAGCAGCACCGGATTGCGGCTGAAAGCGACTCGCCGTCTGAGGCATTGGCGAGGCCCAAGTGGGACACTCCATTCAACCGGGCGTTGAACATGTTGAAATGACAACTGGTGGATACTCGACCATCGTATGGACGCGTGCACGGTGTCGGAGACGACGCCACGTGGAAGAAGTATAACCGTGGGACCACAGAGGAGAGAAAGGAAAGACAGAGTTTAACTAAAGAAAACATCAACAAGAAGGTTGAGATTGCGGTTGAGAAGAAATCATCTCAGACAGTCGCAACAGCGGCAGATTTGTCTACTTCCTTGGTGACGGGCGTTTTCATTTGGACAAGGCAACATCCAGAAAAAATGCAGAGGACTTTCCCCTTGCTGACTTCTTGGGGAGCAGCTCGACTAGCGTTGCACCAGCATCTGCTCCGGCACCAGCTCCCGCACTGGGCGTGCTCGGTGGTGCTTCATCTTTGGCTGAGCTCGACGCCCTCACCATATCTGTCACAGCGTCCCCCTTCAATATAAATGTATAATCTGCCATTTTCGTTGCCTTTCGGATGTCTCACGTCGCAGACTTTTCTTTGCAGGCCGACGAAACCCCGTGCACCATATTGTACACCATCGGCGACCAGAAGGTGGACGTGGGGAAGGCGACGATAATGAAGCCGAAGGAACCATTGTTCCACAGCCGGCCGATCCCCCTGAACGTCTTCAAGGTTTCTGTGGCCATTGTCAAACCGGGGCACGAGAATTTGCCTCCTCCAATACTAGCGGGGGATGACGACGAGACACTGCGGCGGCTTGGTGATTGTTGCAATGGGTGGGTCCTGTTGTGGCCAAAGAGTCTGCTTCGTCTGGAGGTGGCCGGGAGCACACCCACGAGCACGCAGCCTCAGCAAGGTATGAACATCAATACCCCACCTACCCTATTAGCGTCGAGTGTCGGGTAGCGTGATAGAGGACGGGGTAAGGAGGAGGCTCCATTAGTCGCTGATGACGTCGTCATGGATGAGGATGAGGACGACGATGGCATTGAACAATATGTCTATAATGGTGCCTCCTCAGTGTTTGAGCGTCATGAGTCGGTGCCTGAATTGCCGTCTCGACATATTATGGACGACCTTCCGCTAGTAAAGAAGTCTAGGAAGAGAGCAAGGAAAGGCAAAAAAGCTGATTCTATGATCCAGCCGCCTCAGCAGCCTCGGCTTCAGGACCGTATAGATATCCACGATGCGGATAAATGGCATATCCCCAGTCAACCAATCCTACCTGCAATAGCGCTACGGTCCAGATTCGGCGATCTTAGGAGACTTCATGACGATGTGCTGCAGGTAGAGAAAGGCTTCATCACCTCGAAAGATCCAGGATACCCACTCTATGTGGTTAACATTCTGCGGCAAATGTCGTACGTCGACAGCTTCCCCGCGGATAAGTTCTTCCTCCGATTCGATTACATATTCGACATGTTTCACGTGAAGAAGCTAGATTTTACGTTTGTCCGCCTTTATGCCTTGCACATGAACTACATCATCGGGGTTGAGCAGATATCTCATATCTGTGTTGCTGACCCGTACTACATGCACGAGGGCTTCTTGGGAGTCTGCGCAAAGCACCGTGAATACGCGAGGGATTACATCGTCAGTTTCATGCTCACCAATAAGGACAAGGAGGCGATTCTCGTGCCTTATCATCCCGTGTAAGTCATCCGCGCTGCTATCCTTCCTTCGATATCAATCATTCATTTGCACGGTGGAGGCTAATTAATTTGAGGTGTACTTATTTTGCGCAGCGGCGGGCGTGCCATCCTCATCATCCTCTACCCCTGATTCTCCCATGCTCCTTACTAGGACTCGTCGAAGAACATTCACAAAAAGGATTACACCCACATCAAGGATGTTCTCGACAGTGCTATGTTTTACTACCAAGCAGGGGGTGGAGAGGTCAGGGACAAGAAGAGAAGGGGCGGCAGGGTCGCCTTCGGCCATAAGACCGACTTGTGCTGCATCCAGCAACCGAATGATTCTCTTAATGATGGATTCTATGTCCTACACCACATGCTGGAGTACAGACGAGATCACCAGAACCTTCGCATGTGACCTAGATCCAGCGATGCCCATATTCTGCAATGGGCAAAGGACATAGGAGATATCGAGGATCATCTACTTCGAGCTGAGTTCTATAACATCCAGCGCGAACTTGCCCAAATCATCATGAAGGAGGTCGTCGGAAAAACAGGGATGTTCTACGGAGAAGGACAAATGCCGCGGCAAGACGTCCGAATATGGATAGCCTCTCAACGTCTCGACATGAAGCCTTTCACTAAGCTCGAGGACTATCTCCCTGACTAGGATGGATGGAACGACATGTTGGAGTGATTGTCGATATATGACAATGTGTCTGTTTAGTCCATACTTTCTGTATGACAAAACTTTGACTTATGCATGGTGAAACTTTATTTGTGATGTAATTAAACCGTCCTCCTCCTCGACTAGCGAAAATCACTCTAGTTAGGGAATTTTGGGGTACGATGAACTTTGTTATTTATGCTTATGATATGTTGTTTCTATTTTGCCAAGTCTTTCTCTTTCTGTTGCTCAACTATATATGTTGCATATCATCGACTCATGTGACGATGCAGGTGCATAGATCATAGATGGCGAAGAAGTGCTATGCCAGGAGTATATATATGACAAGTGGCTGGAGTGTCAGGCCCCGGTGTACCGGTTTCCGGTTTCCGAGCGACAGACAAAAGTTAGTTTAGGTTCATGCTAATGCGAGAGAGGGATACGAACTCATGTACTAAAAGTGATTGCTCCTCTCGCGTATATCATTGTTTAGATGGATGACGATGTATTTGCAAGTAATCGAGACCTGTATCGCTATTTTTGAGATGATGATGAGAGACCACTTTGTGTTGGATGATGATTATGATGATGACATGATTTGATGAGACTAATTGTATGTATATGCTATGATTACATTTGTATGCGTATGATATGCTAAAGATTATTGTATAAAGCCTATTCAAATACAAAACAAATACAAAACAAATATGCAGGGAAAAAACTAATAAAACTAGTAGTAGCGAGGGGGGGAAATTTAGCAGTAGCGCCGCCTTACCAGTAGCGCTTCCCAGTAAACAGCGCTGCAGATAATATCAGCAGCGCCCTGTTCTAAAGAGCGCTACAGCTATTCATGTATAGCAGTAGCGTGGGACAACAGGCGCTACTGCTATATGTTAGCTATAGCGCCTTATTAGTAGCGCCAGTCCCCACGCTACTAATAGGCCCAAAACCCGCACTGCAGCTAGGATTTTCCCAAGTAGTGTTACATCATCCAGAATACAATCGAGGTCCGACTATGGAACCAAAATAAAGACAACCCCAAATGCATAAGATCCCCGATCGCCCCAACTAGGCTCCACTACTGATCGTCTGGAAAGGAAACATAGTAACGTCCTGAATCCTCGTCGAACTCCCACTTGATTTCGGCCGCATCCTTTGTACTGGCATCTTCAGCACCTGCATCTGGTTTTGGAAGTAATTTGTGAGTCACGGGGACTTAGCAATCTCACACCCTCGCGATCAAGACTATTTTAGCTTATGGGTAGGAAAGGTAGTGAGGTGGAGCTGCAGCAAGCACTAGCATATATGGTGGCTATCTTACGCAAATGAGAGCGAGAAGAGAAAGCAAAGCACGGGCGAGAAGCTACAAAGATCAAGAAGTGATCCTGAAACTACTTACGTTCAAGCATAACACAAGACCATGTTCTCTTCTCGGACTCCGCCGAAAAGAGACCATCACGGCTACACACGATGTTGATTCATTTTAATTAAGTTAAGTGTCAGGTTCTCTACAACCGGATATTAACAAATTCCCATCTGCCCATAACCGCGGGCACGGCTTTCAAAAGTTCAAATCCCTGCAGGGGTGTCCCAACTTAGCCCATCACAAGCTCTCACGGTCAACGAAGGATATTCCTTCTCCTAGGAAGACCCGATCAGACTCGGAATCCCGGTTACCAGACATCTCGACAAAGGTAAAACAAGACAAGCAAAGCCACCCGATGTGCCGACAAATCCCGATAGGAGTCACACGTATCTCGTTCTCAGGGCACACCGGATGAGACATCCTACGAGTAAAACCAAACCTCAAGTTACCACGAGGTGGCCCCGCAGTCTACTCGTTTCGGACCAACACTCAGAGGAGCACTGGCCTGGGGGGGGGGGGTTTAAAATAAAGATGACCCTTGAGTCCGCAGAACCCAAGGGAAAAAGGCTTAGGTGGCAAATGGTAAGACCAAGGTTGTGCCTTGCTGGAGGAGTTTTATTCAAGGCGAACTATCAAGGGGTTCCCTTTATAACCCAACTGCGTAAGGAACGCAAAATCAAGGAACATAACCCCGGTATGACGGAAACTAGGGCGACAAGAGTGGAACAAAACACCAGGCATAAGGCCGAGCCTTCCACCCTTTACCAAGTATATAGGTGCATTAAAGTAAACAAGATATAATAATGATATCCCAACAATAAACATGTTCCAACAAGGAACAAACTCCAATCTTCACCTGCAACTAGCAACGCTATAAGACGGGCTGAGCAAAGCGGTAACATAGCCAAACAATGGTTTGCTAGGACAAGGTGGGTTAGAGGATTGACATGGCAATATGGGAGGCATGATAAAGCATGTGGTAGGTATTGCGACATAGCAATAGAGCGAGTAACTAGCAAGCAAAGATAGAAGTGATTTCGAGGGTATGGT
Organism: Triticum dicoccoides; assembly: GCF_002162155.2. Lineage (NCBI taxonomy): Eukaryota > Viridiplantae > Streptophyta > Magnoliopsida > Poales > Poaceae > Triticum > Triticum dicoccoides. Next base: position 256,660,163 of record NC_041386.1, on the reverse strand, counting down.
CATCTTGCCTGCAAAGCTCTTCGAGTTGACGTAAGCTTGATCCTCGTAAGCGTACTCAACGGGTTCCTCGATCACGAACTCGTCTCCCGGCTCTACCCAAGTCAAGAACACAAGCAAAGGAAATCACAATCAACCACGGTGCAATGCGCAAGCAACATGATGCAAAACATGGCATGATATGCGGGATGTGATATGCAATGCATATGCGTGCTCTGGAAGGAAAATATTTATCAAGGCATCAACTTGGCAAAACAAGTGCGCCGCTAGAGATATGAGTTCATTTCGGTCGAAATCGATATAAAGATCACCGGAATCGGATGCACGGTTTGCAAATGGCAAGCAAAACAAGAATGGCACAATTCTGCGATTAACAGCACGATGCCATGTAGAATGCAACAAGAAACTAAGCTACTGCACTGCAGCATAGCAACAAAGCACATGGCAGTGATCTACTCAAGATTCTTGACAAAAGATGAACACTGAGCTATGGCTAAATCACATAATAGCATGTTCAAACAAGCATGGAAAAAGTGCAAAAGATATCAGCTTCACAGACTTGGTGAAAATACTAACTTGTCAGGAACTAACATCAGGAAGCAAAGTTTAGAGAAAGGTAACAACATGCTACAGGATCGTAACATAGCAATACTAGGCAAGGCATGAATCTACTCAAAGCATCTAACAAAAGTCCCTTACTGACCATAAGCCAAAAAGAATCATAAGATATGATGGCACCCATGTAAACACAGCAAGTTTCGTTAACAGATTCAGACTTACGAAGGCATGTTTGCGAGATCGATGCACTCAACACAAGGCATTGCGTGACAAACTAAGCATACTACCAGAAAGAAGACATGATCAAGAAGCCAGGCAAAGCAAGAACAAGCTCATAGCATGCATGGATCAACTACAACAACCTTGGCAAAATTGATTAACACGTAAACAATCTGCCAGGAACATTTTATAGCAAAAGTAGAGCAAGATTGATTCATGCTAGGGTACTCCATAAATGCAAACAGGGACATGGATGGATAGAGAATAACCATATTCCCGAATGATCCTTACTGAACATACTCAAAAGAAGCATGGATCTCTCTGAAGCAACAAGAACACATGGCATACAAATAACAACAGAGCAAAGACTTAGTGAAATTCTAAGTCCCTCAAATCAGCAACATCACGAGAGCTAGCTTGCATGCTTGTGCTAGTCACCACATTGATTACAAAAATACATGGCATACACCCCTGTAAAGATGGCATGGCATATCCCAAAACACATGTAGGGCTCATAGCCATATGCAGCACACAATAATCATGGCAAAAATGATAAAAGCTCAAGATCTGTTAAGAAACAAGAACTAACATTTCATAGCACTCGTGCAACAGTCATTTGGGCATCATGATGGACTCAAACAAGCATGGTGCAATGGAGAAAAATGAAGAGGACATCCAGATGAACATTTTGATATAAGGCACACACAAAACTGAGCTACGATGACAGAGTTATGGCATGATGAATAGTGCTCTAGGATGTAACAATAAAAGACTTAGAGGAAAAGTTGAAGTCAACCCTAGGTCTTGACCCAATCCAGATCTGGCTCGGACGTTGATGTACACCGGAGTGAGTCGAGGGAGGCCGGAGCGAGCTCGCCGGTGACCGAAGCTGGAGAGGTGGTGCCGGATCCGGAGAGGACGACGAGGCGGCGAGGCCCTGGTAGCCGGTGGCAGTGAGGTCAGTGGTGGCACCACCAGAGCGGAAGCGGCCGGCAGGTGGCGGCAGAGACGCACCGGCAACTCTGACGGCGGAGGGAGGAAGGCGCGAGATGGCGGCACCCGATCCGGGCCGGGATGGCCTCCCGCGGGCCCTGCGGGCTTCGACGGTGGCGGCGGTGAAGTGGGGCGCGGCCCAGTGATGTGGCACACAATGATTGGATGAGGGGATGGCGGCAGACGTGTCCGGCGCCGGGCGGACGTGTCCGGCGCGCGGAGGAAGGGGAGACTAGGGTTTAGACCAGGAATTTTGGAGAGGTGCACATATATATAGGTAGAGGGAGCTAGGAGAGTCCAAATGAGGAGCGGTTTTCGGCCACGCGATCGTGATCAAACGACCAAGAGGATGGAGGGGGTTTGGATGGGTTTTGGGCCACTTTGGAGGGGTGTTGGGCTGCAACACACACGAGGCCTTTACGGTTCTTCGATTAACCGTTGGAGTATCAAACAGACTCTAACTGGCATGAAACTTGACAGGTGATCTACCGGTGGTGTACCAAGGCCGCCTGGAAAATCTCGGTCCCTTCCGAGAATGTTTAACACCCGCTCACGAAAAGAGGCAAAAGGGGGTGCCGGAGGACATAGGAGTCTCGGATCGCAAAACGGACAATGGAAAAAATCCTCGGATGCATGAGACGAACACATATGCAAATGAGATGCACATGATGACATGATGTGCAATGCATGCCATGGACAAAATGCAAAACGAAGACAAAACCCAACCATGAGGGAATATCATAACTTAGAGCCGAGAATGGCAAGAGTTGGAATACAAATATGGTAAGTTACATCCGGGGTGTTACAACACTCCACAACTACGAAAGGATCTCGTCCCGAGATCTAGGACTGAAAGAACTACGGATATTCGGAACGGAGGTGGTCCTCGCGTTCCCAGGTGGCTTCTCGGTCAGAATGATGTGACCACTTCACTTTCAAGAATTTGATTGACTTGTTGCGAGTCTTGCACTCAGTTTCTTCAAGAATAGCAATGGGATGCTCATGATAAGACAGGTCTTCTTGGAGATCAATCTCTTCGAAGTTGATGGTGCGGTCAGGAGTCTTGAAACACTTGTGAAGCTGAGACACGTGAAACACGTCGTGCACGTTTGCAAAGTTGGACGGAAGCTCAAGTTGATAGGCGAGGTCGCCTCTTTTGCCAATGATCTTGAAAGTACCCACGTATCTAGGGGCAAGCTTCCCTTTGATACCGAAGCGACGAGTACCTTTCATTGGAGAGACGCGGAGGTAGACATGGCCTCCTATCTTGAAAGCCAAGTCACGATGCTTGCTATCATAGTAACTCTTCTGGCGCGATTGCACGGCTTTGAGATTTTCACGAATGACTTTGCACATTTCTTCAGCCTGTGTGATCAAGTCATTGCGAAGAAGTTGGCTTTCACCAGTCTCTGACCAGTTAAGAGGAGTACGACACTTTTTGCCATAGAGAATCTCAAATGGGGCCTTTCCCGAACTCGCTTGGAAGCTATTGTTGTAGAAGAACTCGGCATATGGAAGACAATCTTCCCACTTCATACCGAAAGAAATGACACAAGCCCTAAGCATATCTTCAAGAATTTGATTTGCTCGCTCGACTTGTCCACTAGTTTGAGGATGGAAGGCTGTGCTAAAGCGAATGCTGGTGCCCATGGCCCTCTGCAAGGAATCCCAGAACTTAGAAGTTAAAATGCTTCCATGATCTGAAGATATCAACAGCGGAATGCCGTGTAAGGAGACAATCCTGGAGGTATATAGCTCTGCCAACTGAGCTGATGTGATAGATTCTTTGATAGGAAGAAAATGAGCCACTTTTGTAAGCTTGTCGATGACAACAAAGATAGCATCATTTCCGCGCTTGGACTTGGGAAATCCAGTCACGAAGTTCATCTCAATATGATCAAACTTCCATTCTAGAATGGCAAGAGGTTGGAGGAGACTAGCTGGTCGTTGGTGTTCTGCTTTCAGTCTTCTGCAGACATCACATTCATTCACGAACTGAGCAATCTCTCGCTTCATTCGAGTCCACCAATACGACTGCTTGAGGTCATGGTACATCTTTGTACTTCCAAGATGAATAGAAAGGAGTGAATTGGGAGCCTCGTTCATAATGACTTTACGAAGGTCACCCTTAGGAACAACAATTCGATCCTCGAAGAATAGAGTATCTTTGTCATCAAGGCGATAGCACTTGTACTTGGGTTGTCTCTTGGCAATACCAATCTTCACCTTCTTCACCATGGCATCAAGAAGTTGTGCCTCACGAATTTGATCTTCCAAAGTAGGAGAGACTTGGAGGTTGGCAAGAAATCCTTGAGGAACAACTTGGAGATTAAGTTTGCGGGAAGCTTCACAAAGATCCGGTTGGAAGGGCTTGAGAATCAAACTGTTGCAGTAAGCCTTCCTGCTCAAAGCGTCAACAATGACATTGGCCTTTCCTGGAGTATATTCAATTCTCGGATTATACTCTTGAATCATCTCGATCCAATGAGTCTGCCTGAGGTTGAGGTTGGGTTGAGTGAAGACGTACTTGAGACTCTTATGATCAGTGAAGATGTCCACTTTCCTTCCCAATAAGAGATGTCTCCATGTTAAAAGAGCATGGACAACTGCCGCCAACTCAAGGTCGTGAGTGGGGTAGTTCTTTTCGTTGGGATTCAATTGGTGAGAGGTATAGGCCACAACTTTCTTCTCTTGCATTAACACAACACCGAGACCTTGCAGGGAAGCATCACAGAAAACCTCAAATGGTTTGGATTCATCAGGAGGAGTTAGAACTGGAGCTGTGACTAACTTCTCTTTGAGGGTGTTGAAAGCGACGTCACATTCAGGCGTCCAGACATACTTAACATGCTTCTGGAGGAGGTTGGAAAGAGGCTTCGCGATCTAGAGAAATTCTCGACAAATCTTCGACAATAGCTTGTAAGCCCAAGGAAACTGCGGAGCTGCTTCACATTCTGAGGCGGTTCCCAATTCACAATTGCAGACACCTTTTCAGGATTAACAGCTATGCCCTTGGCGGAGATGATATGCCCAAGGTAGAGAACCTCATCGAGCCAAAACTCGCACTTTGAAAACTTCCAATAAAACTGATGTTCTCTGAGTTTGTGCAGCACCAATCTCAAATGCTTGGCATGATCCTCTTTGTTCTTGGAAAAGACCAAAATATCATCGAGATACACCAAGACGAAGTCAATTGTGTAAGGGTTGAAGATGAAGTTCATCATGCGAGAGAATGTTGGAGGAGCATTGACGAGGCCGAAAGACATGACAGTGTATTCATAGGAACCATAGCTTGTTCTGAATGCTGTCTTGGGGATATCTTGTTCACGAATGCAAATCTGATGATAGCCCATACGGAGGTCAAGCTTGGAGAATACTTGAGCACCTTTGAGTTGTTCGAAAAGCTCATTGATGTTGGGAAGTGGTTACTTGTTCTTTATGTTCTTCTTGTTCAATGGGCGGTAGTCGACACAAAGTCGGTCTGTGACATCCTTCTTCTTGACAAAAAGAACACCACAACCCCATGGAGAAGAACTCGGTCGGATCAGACCCATATGCTCTTGTATATCGAGTTGTTTCTTCAGCTCCTTCAACTCTTCTGGTCCAAGCTTGTAAGGATGTTTGCAAACAAGTTCCGTGCCAGGCTCAAGATCGATGACGAATTCAACTGGCCGGTGAGGAGGCATTCCTGGAAGCTCTTCTGGAAAGAAGTCTTGATATTCACAAAGGATTTGAATCTGAGAGATGGCATTCAACTCGCCCTTCTCATTGAATCTTCCTGACAGCACAATCAAGCTGAGCCTTGTGCTTACAAAGCCAGTTATGCCGAGAATTAGATCAATATCCGAGTTACCAAGAACAATTGGAGAGGATAGAAACTTATAGTCTCCAAACTAGAAGTCATAAGCTTTCCGGGAGAAACAACTTGCATGACTTTGGATAAAACCTATGTGTCAACATTGTGCTTCAATGCAAATGGGAATTACATGAAATAATGCGATGCACCAGTATCAAAAAGAACTCTTGCAGGAATATCATTAACAGGAAGATTACCCATGATCACTTCTGAAGAGTCCTCTGCCTGAGCTGCGTTCATCATGTTAACCTTTGCAAACTAGGGATTATGCTTGACCACTGCATTGCTGGTAGATCTCACAGGAGGAGGAGGCGGAAGGCGCCTCTGGTTGAAGCATTTGTTCGCATAGTGCCCTTTCTGCTGACACTTGTTGCACGTCACCTCTGAGAGCAGACGGTGATAAGGAGCACTTGACCTTGGAGCATGAGACTGCGCTTTGTTCTGATAGCCTGGGTTGGATGGGTGGGAAGAACCATTGCCACCTTTACTCTTCTGCTGATATGACTAGCGGAACGGAGGAGGAGGAGGCAACCAGAACTTTTGCTGCCCAACTGCCACTTGAGTTGAAGAAGAAGAAGAAGGAGTTGCATCCCTGACTCTCTTCTTAGTAGCATCACACTTAAGCTGAGCGGCTTCTTGCTTTAGTGCCATGTTGTAGAACTCATCATACTTGGTCGGCTCAAAAAGCACGAGAGCTAGTTGCATATCTCCTCTGAGGCCACCTATGAATTGATAAATCATGTTGTTCTCGTCAGGGACGTCTTGTTTGGCGAAGCGAGCGAGCCTCTGGAACAGGATGTTGTATTGGTAAACAGACAAGCTACCTTGTGTCAGATTGCGGAACTCCTCACGCTTACTCTCAACAACACTTTGAGGAATGTGGTGAGCTTTGGAGTCTCGACGGAGATCATCCCAGGTAACCACACGACCTCCTCTGGAATCTTTGTATTGTTGATACCACTCAGCAGCTTGGTCTTTGAGTTGGAACGAAGCAAACTTGACAAAGTCCTCAGGCCTGACATTGCTACACTCAAAATGTTTGCAGATATCCACGAGCCAATCGTCAGCATTTGTGGCCTCGACACAGTTACTCAAAGACTTCGGCTGGTTTGTTAGGAACTGGTTGAGGGTACCAAACTGAGCTTGATTGTTCCCATGGCCTTGATTTCCTTGCTTGCGCTCTTGCAAGAGTTGTATAAGCATCTGCGTGTTGGCGTTAGTGGCAGCCATGATAGCTTGCCATGCCTCTAGAGGTGGACGTGGTGGCGGTGGTTCCGGATTCTGACGCGTTGGAGGAGCCATCCTGAAGAGGTTGACATCCGTTAGCATCTTGAAAGACATATATTCAAGCTGAATCAATGGATCAAAATTGCAACATATAGCCTTAACATTCGAACAAGAATGAACGAATGAATTCCAAAGTAAATGATCACACTTCCATAAATTTAGAAGCCACTTAGATAGAGGTAGAAGAATAAAACAACAAGGTACGGATATGAACAAATAATTGGTATGGATTACCTAATCACAAACCAAATATCCGCGGAAGAAATACTATAGCTACATGAATTCCCACCTATGAAACTCCCGAAACTTTCTGGTTATGCAATCGGGTGTTGGGGATACAGGGGAAGCATAATATCTCACCCAAAAACTAGCAAATCCTACGTCCGGCTGTATTCATCCTTCAACACATAACCAAGAAACCTTCGGAAATCATTTACCTCAACCTTCGAAAAACATCCGTTATACAAGTTATGGCAATACTCCCGAACTCCCGCCCGAGTACTGGGTGGCGTCGAGGTTATCTCACCAACAACTGCTTAAAGGAGATTTTCGATGTCGGTGAAAACTCAGGTATTCCAGAACTGCAACGATAAAATTGTGACGACAACACCTCGGAGCTCAACTCCCCGGGACACTGCCACAACCCCTAAATGTCAGGAGGCACCAAGAACAATGTTCTCGTCACAAAACCATCGAAACGATTCCAAGATACCCGCGTGATCCTAAATTTTTTTTTGTGAAATTTGAGAAGATAAGAGTCAAAACTCTACATCAGGATGCCTCACCAGAGCGACGAAGGGACTGAGGAGTAAAAAGAATCCTACTCTCTGATATATATATATATATATATAATCCTATAAGACTCAAAACATTTTGTTAGACTCAACAACGCCAGCGATTCGATCAAGCAGGGGGCTCCTAAGTCGGGGAAGGCTCTGATACCAACTTGTAACACCCACGATGCGGCTATATCTCCCACGTATCGGAGCACGACTTAGAGGCATAACCGCATAGTAGGCATGTCGCAAGAGGGGTAATCTTTACACATCCCATGTACTGAATAAGAAAGAGATACAGAGTTGGCTTACAATCGCCACTTCACACAATACATAAATATAGCATTACATCATCCCGAATACAATCAAGGTCCGACTATGGAACCAAAATAAAGACAACCCCAAATGCATAAGATCCCCGATCGCCCCAACTTGGCTCCACTACTGATCGTTTGGAAAGGAAACATAGTAACGTCCTGAATCCTCGTCGAACTCCCACTTGAGTTCGGTCGCATCCCCTGTACTGGCATCATCAGCACCTGCATCTGGTTTTGGAAGTAATCTGTGAGTCACGGGGACTCAGCAATCTCACACCCTCGCGATCAAGACTATTTAAGCTTATGAGTAGGAAAGGTAGTGAGGTGGAGCTGCAGCAAGCACTAGCATATATGGTGGCTATCTTACGCAAATGAGAGCGAGAAGAGAAAGCAAAGCACGGTCGAGAAACTACAAAGATCAAGAAGTGATCCTGAAACTACTTACGTTCAAGCATAACACGAGACCGTGTTCTCTTCCCGGACTCCGCCGAAAAGAGACCATCACGGCTACACACGCTGTTGATTCATTTTAATTAAGTTAAGTGTCAGGTTCTCTACAACCGAATATTAACAAATTCCCATCTGCCCATAACCGCGGGCATGGCTTTCTAAAGTTCCAATCCCTGCAGGGGTGTCCCAACTTAGCCCATCACAAGCACTCCCGGTCAACGAAGGATATTCTGCCTCCCATGAAGACCCGATCAGAATCGGAATCCCGATTACAAGACATCTCGACAATGGTAAAACAAGACCAGCAAAGCCGCCCGATGTGCCGACAAATCCCAATAGGAGTCGCACGTATCTCGTTCTCAGGGCACAACGGATGAGACATCCTACAAGTAAAACCAAACCTCAAGTTGCCCCGAGGTGGCCCCGCAGTCTACTTGTTTCGGACCAACACTCAGAGGAGCACTGGCCCGGGGGGTTTAAAATAAAGATGACCCTTGAGTCCGTGGAACCAAAGGGTAAAAGGCTTAGGTGGCAAATGGTAAAACCAAGGTTGGGCCTTTCTGGAGGAGTTTTATTCAAGGCGAACTGTCAAGGGGTTCCCATTATAACCCAACCACGTAAGGAACGCAAAATCAAGGAACATAACCCCGGTATGACGGAAACTAGGGCGGCAAGAGTGGAACAAAACACCAGGCATAAGGCCGAGCCTTCCACCCTTTACCAAGTATATAGGTGCATTAAAGTAAACAAGATATAATAATGATATCCCAACAATTAACATGTTCCAACAAGGAACAAACTCCAATCTTCACCTGCAACTAGCAACGCTATAAGAGGGGCTGAGCAAAGCGGTAACATAGCCAAACAACGGTTTGCTAGGACAAGTTGGGTTAGAGGCTTGACATGGCAATATGGGAGGCATGATAACGCATGTGGTAGGTATCGCGACATAGCAATAGAGCGAGTAACTAGCAAGCAAAGATAGAAATGATTTCGAGGGTATGGTCATCTTGCTTGTAAAGTTCTCCGAGTTGACGTAAGCTTGATCCTCATAAGCGTACTCAACGGGTTCCTCGATCACGAACTCATCTCCCGGCTCTACCCAAGGCAAGAACACAAGCAAAGGAAACCACAATCAACCACGGTGCAATGCGCAAGCAACATGATGCAAAACATGGCATGCTATGCGAGATGGGATATGCAATGCATATGCGTGCTTCAGAAGGAAAAGAGTGATCAATTCATTAACATGGCAAACGAAGTGCTCCGCTGGAGAGATGAGTTGATTTTGGTCGAAATTGATATAAAGATCACCGGAATCGGATGCACGGTTTGCAAATGGCAAGCAAAACAAGAATGTCACAGTTCTGCGATTAACAGCACGATGCCATCCAGAATGCAACAAGAAATTAAGCTACTGCACTCCAACATAGAAATAAAGCACATGGCAGTGATCAGCTCAAGATTCTTGACAAAAGATGAACACTGAGCTACAGCTAAATCACAAAATGGCAGGTTCAAACAAGCATGGCAATAGTGCAAAAGTTATCAGCTTCACAGACTTGGTGAAAATACTAACATGTCAGGATTTAACATCAGGAAGCAATATTTAGAGCAAGATAACAACATGATACGGGATCATAACATAGCAATACAAGGCATGGAATCAATCTAATCAAAGCATATAACAAAAGTCCCTTACTGACCATAAGCCAAAAAGGATCAGAAGATAGGATGGCACCCATGTAAACATAGCAAGTTTCGTTAACAGATTCAGACTTAGCAGAAAACTGGACATGGCAAAAACAGAGTTACGAAGGCATGTTTCCGAGCTCTATGCACTCAACACAAGGCATTGCATGACAAACTAAGCATACTACCAACAAGAATACATGATCAAGAAGCCAAGCAAAGTAAGAACAAGCTCATAGTATGCATGGATCAACTACAACAACCTTGGCAAAATTGATTAACACGTAAACAATCTGCCAGGAACATTTTATAGCAAAAGTAGAGCAAGATTGAGTCATGCTAGGGTACTCCATAAATGCAAACAGGGACATGGACGAATAGATAATAACCATATGCCCAAATCTTCCTTACTGAACATACTCAAAAGAAGCATGGATCTCTCTGAAGCAACAAGAACACATGGCATAAAATTAATAGCAGAGCAAAGACTTAGTGAAATTCTAAGTCTCTGAATTTAGCAACATCACGAGAGCTACCTTGCATGCTTGTGCTAGTCACCACATTGATCACAAAAATACATGGCATACACCCCTGTAAAGATGGCATGGCATAGCCTAAAACACTTGTAGGGATCATAGGCATATGCAGCACACAATAGTCATGGCAAAAATGACAAAAGCTCAAGATCTGTTAAGAAACAGGAACTAACATTTTATAGCACTCTTGCAATAGTCATTTGGGCATCAAGATATACTCAAAAAAGCATGGTGCAATGGGACAAAATGAAGAGGACATCTAGGTGAACATTTTGATATAAGGCACGCACAAAACGGAGCTACGATGATAGAGCTATGGCATGATCAATAGTGCTCCAGGATGTAACAATAAAAGACTTGGAGGAAAAGTTGAAGTCAACCCTAGGTCTTGACCCGATCCAGATCTGGCTCGGACGTTGATGTACGCCAGAGTAAGCTCGCCAGACTTGTAGGGGACGGCTGCCGGAGTCGAGGGAGGCCGGAGCAAGCTCGCCGGTGACCAGAGCAGGAGAGGAGGCGCCGGATCCGGAGAGGACGACGGGGCAACGAGGCGCCGGTAGCCGGTGGTGGTGAGGTCTGTGGTGGGCATCGGCAGAGCAGAGGCGGCCGGCGGGTGGCGGCGGAGACGCGTCGGCGACTCGGGCGGCGGAGGGAGGAAGGCGCGAGGCGGCGGGGTCCCTCGCGGGGCGGCGGCGCCCGATCTGGCACGCAACAATTGGAAGAGGGGACGGCGGCGGACATGTCCGGCACCGGGCGGACGTGTCCGGCGCGCGGAGGAAGGGGGAGACTAGGGTTTAGACCGTGAATTTTGGAGAGGTGCACATATATATAGGTAGAGGGAGCTAGGAGATTCCAAATGAGGAGAGTTTTTCGGCCAAGCGATCGTGATCGAACGACCGAGAGGATGGAGGGGGTTTGGATGGGTTTTGGGCCACTTTGGAGGGGTGTTAGGCTGCACCACACACAAGGCCTTTACGGTTCCTCGGTTAACCGTTGGAGTGTCAAACGGACTCCAAATGGCACGAAACTTGACGGGCGTTCTACCGGTGGTGTACCAAGGCCGCCTGGCAAATCTCGGTCCTTCTGAGAATGTTTAACACCTGCTCATTAAAAGAGGCAAAAGGGGGCGCCGGAGGACATAGGATTGTCGGATCGCAAAACGGACAATGGAAAAAATGCTCGGATGCATGAGACGAACACGTATGCAAATGAGATGCACATGATGACATGATATGCAATGCATGACATGGACAAAATGCAAAACGAAGACAAAACCCAACCATGAGGGAATATCATAACTTAGAGCCGAGAATGGCAAGAGTTGGAATAAAATATGGTAAGTTACATCCAGGGTGTTACAGAAGACTATATGTTGCAATTCTTATCCATTGATTCAGGTTGCCTATCTATCTATCATGGTTCTAACGGATGTCACCCTCTTCAGGATGGCTCCTACAACGCGTCTGAATCCGTACCGCAATGATGGGGATCAGGCGAACCCTCCACCTCCACCACCTCCTCCGCCTCCGGAGGCATGGCAAGTTGTTATGGCAGCCACCAACGCGAACACCCAGATGCTTTTGCAACTCTTGCAAGAGTCAAATAGTTTCTTGCAAATCAGCCAAAGTCTTTCAGTAATTGTGCCGAGGCCATGGACGCCGATGATTGGCTCATGGAAATCAGCAAGCATTTTGAATGTAGCAATGTCAAGCATGAGGACTACGTCAAGTTCACTTCTTTTCATCTCAAGGACCAAGCAGATGATTGGTATCAGCAATACAAAGATTCCAGAGGGGCTCGACCGATTACCTGGACTAACTTCTTCCGAGAATTTTGAGCTCATCACATTCCAACAAGTGTTGTTGAGAGCAAGCGTGAGGAATTCCGAAATCTCAATTAAGGAAGCATGTCCGTGTATCAATACAACATCCAGTTTCACAAGCTTGCTCGCTTGGCAAAGCAAGACATTCCTAATGAAAAGAGCATGATCTATCACTTCTGGGGTGGCCTCAGAGAGGATCTGCAGTTAGCTCTCATTCTTATTGAGTCTACTCAGTTCGATCAGTTCTATAACATGGACCTCAAGCAAGAAGTTGTTCAGCTCAAGTGTGAGGCTTCAAAGAAGAGAATCAGGGATACAGTTCACTCCTCTTCTTCCTCACAAGTGGTAGCTAAGCAATAGAAGTTCTGGCTTCCTATGCCTCCTCTGTTTCGCCAGCCCTACTAGCAGAAGAACTCATGTGGCCGTGGATCTTCCGACTCACCCATCCCAGGCTATTAGAACAAGTCTTAGACTCAGGCTCCAAGGGTAGCTGGTCCTCCTCCTCCACCTTTCCGTCCGCTTTCATAGGTCACTTGTCACAGGTGTGGCTTGAAAGGTCATTACTCAAACAAGTGCACCCAGAAGCGCCTTCCGCCTCCTCCTCCTGTGAGGTCTTCAAGCAATGCAGTTGTCAAGCACAATCCAAAGTCTGCAAAGGTGAACATGATGAATGTAGCTCAAGCAGAGGTTTCTTCAGAAGTGATCATGGGTAATCTCCCAGTTAATGATATTCCTGCAATAGTTTTATTTGATTCTGGTGCATCGCATTCTTTCATTTCAAGACATTTCGTTTGGAAGCATGACTTGTTTTCACGAGTACTATTGGAGCCGTTGCATGTCGTTTATCCAGGTGTTTTGATGAGCTCTAATGCATTCATTCCGAATGTGACCATCAAGATGGGAAATTATAAATTCCTGCCTTCCGCAATTGTTCTGGGCGACTCTGATATTGATCTAATTCTTGGTATGAATTGGCTTTCTCAACACAAGGCTGCTCTAGATTGTGCAGCTAGGGAGATTAAATTGATGCACCCTTCTGAGGATGTGATCATCTATGCCGCTCGTGATGAAACCATTCGGTTGTTCTCTCTCAATGAGAAGAGCGAGTTAGATGCAATTTCTCAGATTCCATTTGTTTGTGAGTACCAAGATGTCTTTCCAGAAGAGCTTCTGGGTACGCCTCCTCACTGACCAGTTGAGTTCGTTATCGATCTTGAGCCCGGTACTGAACCCGTTTGCAAGCGTCCATATAAGCTTGGACCAAAGGAGCTGAAGGAATTGAAGAAACAACTCAATGAACAAGAGCATCTGGGTATGATCAGACCAAGATCATCTCCGTGGGGTTGTGGTGTTCTTTTTGTCCATAAGAAGGATGGCACGGACCGACTTTGCATCGATTACCGTCCATTGAACAAGAAGACAATAAAGAACAAGTACCCACTTCCCAACATCAATGAGCTATTCGAGCAACTCAAAGGTGCAAAGGTGTTTTCCAAGCTTGACCTCCGTATGGGTTATCATCAGATTCACATTCGTGAAGGAGATATCCCTAAGACAGCATTCAGAACAAACTTTGGTTCTTATGAATATATTGTCATGTCTTTCGGCCTTGTCAATGCCCCTTCAAAATTCTCTCGAACGATGAACTTCATTTTCAACCCCTACACCAATGAATTCGTCCTGGTGTATCTTGATTATATCTTGGTGTTCTCCAAGAATAAGAAGGATCATGCCAAGCATTTGCGATTGGTAATCGACAAGACCGGAGAGTATCAGTTCTATGCTAAGTTTTCTGAATGTGAGATTTGGCTTGATGAAGTTCGTTACCTTGGCCACATCATCTCCGCCAAAGGCATTGCTATTAATCCGGAGAAGGTTTCTACAATTGTCAACTGGGAACCTCCTCACAATGTCACGCAGCTCCATAGTTTCCTTGGTCTTCCAAGCTATTGCCGAAGATTCGTTGAGAATTTCTCAAAGATTTCAAAGCCTCTTTCCAACCTCCTTCAGAAGCATGTCAAGTATTCCTGGACTCCTGAGTGTGACGTTGCTTTCAACACTCTCAAAGATAAGGTTGTCTCAGCTCCTGTCCTAACTCCTCCTGATGAGTCCAAGCCATTCGAAGTTTTCTGTGATGCCTCATTGCAAGGTCTCGGTGCAGTGTTAATGCAAGAGAAGAAAGTTGTGGCCTATAATTCTCGTTAGTTGAAGCCCAATGAAAGTAACTACCCCAATCACGATCTTGAGTTGGCGGCAGTTGTCCATGCATTAATGACATGGAGACATCACTTGTTGGGAAGGCAAGTGGACATTTTCACCGATCACAAGAGCCTCAAATATATCTTCACTCAACCCAACCTCAACCGCCGGCAAACTCGTTGGGTCGAAATTATTCAAGAGTACAACCCAAGTATTGAATATACTCCAGGTAAGGCGAATGTGATTGCAGATGCTTTGAGTAGAAAGGGTTATTACAACAGCTTAATTCTCAAGCCATTCCAACCGGATCTTTGTGAAGCTTTCTGCAAGCTCAACCTCCAAGTTGTTCCTCAAGGTTTTCTTGCCAACCTTCAAGTCACTCCAACTTTGGAAGACCAAATTTGTGAGGCACAACTCCTTGATACCATGGTGAAGAAGGTGAAACATGCTACCGCCAAGGGCTTACCCAAATACAAGTGCTATCGCATTGATGACAAGGACACCTTATTCTTCGTGGACCGGATTGTGGTTCCTCAAGGTGATCTAAGGAAGGTCATAACGAACCAATCGCACAATTCTCTTCTTTCCATCCATCCGGGAAGTTCGAAGATGTACCATGACCTCAAGCAATCGTATTGGTGGACTCGAATGAAGCGAGAGATTGCTCAATTCATGAATGAATGCGATGTCTGTCGAAGGGTGAAAGCAGAACATCAACGACCAGCTGGTCTCCTCCAACCTCTTACTATTCCAGAATGGAAGTTTTATCATATCGAAATGGACTTTGTCACTGGCTTACCAAAGTCCAAGCGTGGGAATGATTTTATCTTCGTTGTCATTGACAAGCTTACAAAAGTGGGTCATTTCCTTCCAATCAAAGAATCTATCATGGCAGCTCAGTTGGCAGAGCTATACACCTCCACAATTGTCTCGTCGCACGGAATCCCGCAATTGATCGCTTCAGAGGGCGGAAGCATTTTCACTTCTAAGTTATTGGACTCCTTCCTGAAGGCCATGGGCACCAACATTCGCTTCAACATGGCTTTCGATCGTCAAACAAGTGTCCAAATCGAGCGAGTCAATCAAATCCTCGAAGACATGCTCAGAGCTTGTGTCATCTCTTTCGGTATGAAGTGGGAAGATTGCTTCCCACATGCCGAGTTCTTCTACAACAACAACTTCCAAGCAAGTTCGGGCAAAGCCCCATTCGAAATCCTATATGGCAGAAAGTGTCGTACTCCTCTCAATTAGTCCGAGACTGGTGAACGACAACTTCTTGGCAATGACTTGATCACAGAAGCTGAAGAAATGTGTAAAGTCATCCATGAAAATCTCAAAGCCATGCAATCGCGTCAGAAGTGTTACTATGATAGCAAGCACCGTGACTTGGCTTTCGAGATCGGAGACCATGTCTATCTCCACATCTCTCCAATGAAAGGCACTCAACGCTTAGGTATCAAAGGTAAGCTTGCCCCGAGATACGTGGGTCCTTTCAAGATCATTGGCAAAAGAGGCAACCTCGCCTATCAACTTGAGCTCCCGTCCAACTTCGCAAATGTGCACTATGTGTTTCACGTGTCACAGCTTCGCAAGTGCTTCAAGACGCCCAAGCACACTATCAACTTCGAAGATATTAATATCCAAGAAGACTTGTCTTATCACGAGCATCATGTTGCCATTCTTGAAGAAACCGAGCGCAAAACTCGCAACAAGTCGATCAAATTCCTGAAAGTTAAGTGGTCTCACCATTCCGACCGAGAAGCCAACTGGGAGTGCGAGGATCACATTCGTTCTGAATATCCGAAGTTCTTTCAATCCTAGATCTCGGGTCGAGATCCTCTTGTAGTGGTGGAGAGTTGTAACGCCCCGGATGTAACATTCCATAATTGTAACAACAACTCTTGCCTTTTCCGGCTAAGTTATATGTTATATCCTCCGTGGTTGGGTTTTGTCTTTCGTTTTGCATTTTTTTCATGTCATGCATTTCATCGCATGTCATCATGTGCATCTCATTTGCAATCATGTTCATCTCATGTATCCGGTCTTTTTCCCTGTTGTCTGTTTCGGAATCCGACACTCACACATGCACCCGTTGCACCCTTCAGATCTCGTTTTGTGAGCGGGATAAAAACGTTCTCGGAATGGGCAGAGATTTGTCGAGTGGCCTTGGTACATCACCGGTAGGCCGCCTGTCAAATTTCATTCCATTTGGAGGTTGTTTTATGCCCCAACGGTTAACCGGGTAACTGCAAAACCCCTCTCTCTTTGCAGCCTAGCACCCCTCCACAACAGCCCACTAGCCCATCTAAACCCCCTCCATACTATCCGTCGTTGGATCACGATCGTGTGGGCGAAAACCGCACCTCATTTGGACTCTTCTAGCTCCCACCATCTATAAAACACCTGCGCCCATCCAAAATTCGGAGAGAAACCTTAATCCCCTCCTCCTTCCTCCGTTTCCGCACCCACCAAACCCTCCACCGCCACTTGTCGCCGCCAGAGGTGCCCCGCCGCCATCGCCAGGCTATCGCGTGGGCCAACCCGGGGCGCCACGCGTCCCCCCCGGGTCAATTGCCATCGCCAGCCCTCCATGGCCCGTAGCCGGCCCGCCCCGGGCCAGATCTGGGCCCAGAGGAAGCGGGGCCCCGCCGCCCATCGTCCTGCCCGACATCGCCGTCCGTCGTCCGCTCGCTGTTCGTCGCGCCGCCGCACGCCGATCTGCCTCACCGCCTCCCGCTTGTCACCGGTGACCCCGCTCTCCGCCCCGCCCGCATCGTGCCGCCCGCGCCTCTGCCACCCCACGCAGCCGCGCCCCGCCTACCGGATCTGGCCATCTCCGCTGTCGCCACCCCGCTGCTACCTCGCGGGCGACCTCCTCCTCGCTGCACGGGCCTCCTCCTCGCTGGAGTCCGAGTCAACCACGCGTCCGGGCACGTCCGACCCACCCCCGACACGTCTGGCCTAACCCCCCCCTCTGCGAGGTTTATTTTCTCCAAGTCCCTAAACTTTCTATCTCATGTGCCCATCTTTGCCATGTTATATCTCCATGCTCGTAGCTCCGATTTGCGCATATGATATATCGAAATGTTCGTCTCGTGATACTCTTCATGTTATTATCATTTTCATACATGTTACTGTCCATATTGATGCCTTAATCGTCGTTGCAAAAGTTCTATCTGATGTTGTCTGCTGGAATTCATCATAACTTGCTAATTTGTCATTTTCATAGCATTTTGTGTGTGCATCCTTTGAGCATCATGTCTACATGTTTTAGGAGAATCTTCATGCCATCTTTACAGTGGTGCAAGCCTTGTAGTTTTATGAGCTCTGTGGTGACTAGCATAAACATGCAAAGTAGGCCGCATGATGCTGTTGATTTCAGACACTTAGTATTTCTGCTTAGTCTTTTCCTATTACATTATGTTGCTATTTTGACTTGTTCCCACAAGTAGATCCATGCATATTTTCATGAAGTTAAGTAAGAGTGTTTTGAAGATATGGTTATGCTCTATCCATTCATGCCTCTGGTTGTAATTATGGAGTAGTGTAGCTTGTCATTACCATGCTCTACTTTTCCTAAATATTTTTGCTGGCAGATTGTTAACATGAAGTGCATTTTTTCCATGTGTTCTGCTAGTGATCCATGCACCCTATGAACTTGATCTTGCCATGTTTAGCTTAAGAAATTTGTCTTCTTACTGTTGGTTACGTTGTGATGCCATGAAATGCTTTGTTGTGAGTGGCATGATCTTGCAAAGTTGCTATCATGAATTTGTTTCTGCCATGCTATTTTTTTCTACTAAGTCTGAAACTGTTGATATCACTTGCCATGTTTGCATTGATGCTACCATCTTTTCTGTGCATCTTTGGCTAAAGTTCAGTAAGGGATTTTTGTGCATTGCCTTTAGTACTAGCATGCCATGCCTTTGTTTGCCATGATACGTTCCTGTAGCATGTTGTTTGCTATCCGTAAACATTGCTATCTGATGCTTTTTATGCCATGTTTAGTATTTTCATCAAGTCTGAAACCTGATTGTCATTTGCATTTTTGCCATGCTGTTTAGGATTGTTCTAGTGAGTTCTAGAAGGATCTCAGTAGAGCTTCACTTGTACTTCACTGCCATGTGCTTTGCTGCTATGTTCGAGTGTTGTAGCATAGTTTCATGGTGCATTTTAAGTGCTACGATGATGTTAAGCACAGTGTTGCATTGTTCTTGTGTTGCTCGTCATTTGCAAACCGTGCATCCGTTTCCGGTGATCTTTATATCTATGTCGACCAAAATCTCCTAACCTTTCCAGTGGCATGCTTGGTTTGCCAAGTTGATGCCATGATCATCCTTCTCTTCCGGAGTACCCATATGCATTGCACAACATATCTTGTGTTCCATGCCATGTCTTGCATCATGTTGCCTGTGCATTGCACCATGATTGATTGTTGTTCCGTTGCCTGTGTTCTTGGTTTGGGTAGAGCCAGGATACGAGTTCGTGAACGAGGAGCAACCTTTCGACAACCCTGAGAACTTTGTAGGCAAGATGATCATTACCCCCGATATCACTTCTATCTTTGCTTGCTAGTTGTTAGCTCTATCGCTATGTAGCGCTACCTATCACTTGTTTATCATGCCTCCCATATTGCCATGTCAAGCCTCTAACCCACCTTCCTAGCAAACCGTTGTTTGGCTATGCTACCGCTTTTTCTCAGCCCCTCTTATAGTGTTGCTAGTTGCAGGTGCCTTGCAGGTTGTTCCATGTTGGAACATGGATATGTTGGGATATCACAATATCTCTTATTTAATTAATGCATCTATATACTTGGTAAAGGGTGGAAGGCTTGCCCTTTTGCTCGGTGTTTTGTTCCACTCTTGCCGCCCTAGTTCCCGTCATACTGGTGTTATGTTCCTAGATTTTTGCGCCCCTAACACGGTGAGGGTTTATGGGCCCCTCTTAATAGTTCACTTTGAATAAAACTCCTCCAGCAAGGCCCAACTTTGGTTTTACCTTTTGTCTAATAACAACTAAAACTTGCATAGGGACTTTCCGGACACCGTGGACTTAATCAACCCCCCGGGCCAGTGCTCCTCATGAGTGTTGGTCCAAACTTGAGCACTTTGCAGGGCCGCCCCAAGGAAACTTGGGTTATTTTGGCACCTATACGCTTCGCTCATCCAGTGTACCCTGAGAATGAGATCGCGCTACTCCTAGTAGGCTAGGTCGGTGCATCGGGAGGTCTCGCTGGACTAGTTTTACCATTGTCAAAATATCTTGTGCACCATGATTCCGAGTTTGATCGGAGGGTCCCGCGATGGAGAATTGTCTCCATGGATCGTGAGCTTGTCATGGGCTAAGTTGGGACACCCCTGCAGCGTTTAAACTTTCGAGATCCGTGCCCACTGTTATGTGGCAGATGGGAGTTTGTTAATATCCGGATGTAGAGAACTTGACACTTGACTTAATTAGAAGACAACAACCGCGTGTGTAACCGTGATGGTCTCTTTTTGACGAGGTTCGGGAAGAGAACACGGTGGGGTTATGTTTGAATGTAAGTAGTTCCGGGTCACTTCTTGATAACTTCTAGTTTACGACCGTTGCATAGTTTCTCATCTTACTCTTGTACTCGTATGTTAGCCACCATATTTGCTTAGCGCTTGCTACACCTCCACCTCATAACCACATCCTACCCATAATCTTAAATAGCCTTGATCTCGTGGTTTTGAGATTGCTGAGTCCTCGTGACTCACAGATACTACCAAAACAGTTGCAGGTGCCGGTGATACTAGTGTAGGTGATGAAACCAAGCTCAAGTGGGAGTTTGACGAGGACCTTGGTCATTAGTACGTGACTTTTCTGGATGATCAGTAGTGGTGCCCAGTTGGGACAATCAGGATTTAGCATTTGGGGTTGTCTTCATTTCTTTTGGATCTGTCCGTAGTCGGACTATGTTTGTACTCTGAATGATGTATGAATTTATTTGATAATTGTGTGATGTGGCGATTGTAAGCCAACTATTTATTTATCCTTGTCTTGTACATGGGATTGTGTGAAGATGACCCTTCTTACGACAAAACCAAATGTGGTTATGCCTCTAACTCGTGCCTCGGCACGTGGGAGATATAGCCGCATCTTGGGCGTTACATATGACTTATTTATTTTTAGAGTTGTGTTGTGATATCTTCCCATGAGTCCCTGATCTTGATCGTACACGTTTGCGTGTATGATTAGTGTACAATTGAATCGGGGGCATCACAATAATATACCCCTCTTCTTTGGAGTGGGATTTGTCGGTGGTTCAGGAATAGTCCAGTCATCATAATTTTTCAATATGTTATTCTGTAATTCTTTAGCTTGTCCAACAGTTTGTTCCCTGAAAACACAACCAGCACAACTATCTAGTAAGTCCCAAGAAGCATCGGTTAGTCCATTATAGAAGATATCAAGTATTTCATATATCTTAAGAGGATGATCAGGCAAAGCTTAAGTAATTGGCAAAGCCTCCCCCAAGCTTGTGGGAGACTCTCTTCTTTAATTTGCACAAAGTTAAATATTTCCTATAAGGCAGCTTGTTTCTTATGAGCAGGAAAATATTTTTCAAAGAAGTAATAAATCATATCCTAGGGACTACGCACACAACCAGGAGCAAGAGTATTGTACCAAGCTTTAGCATCACCCTTCAATGAGAAAGGAAATAACTTGAGAATAAAGAAATAGCGAGTTTTCTCATCATGAGTAAAAAGGGTGGCTATGTCATTCAACTTAGTAAGATGTGCCATAACAGTTTCAGTTTCATAACCATGGAAAGGATCAGATTCATCCAAAGTAATCAACTCTAGATCGACAAAGAATTCATAATCCTTATCATCAATAAAGATAGGTGAAATAGCAAACTTAGGATCACATTTCATTCTAGCATTCAGAGATTTTTCTTTATACTTGTATACTAATTTCTCTACATCATCTTTATCTCTACAAGCAAGAATATCTCTAGTTGTCTCCTCATTCATAACGTAACCTTCTGGTACCTTAGGCAATTCATATCTTGGAAGGCTAGTTCTAGCAGGTGTTTCATGAGATCCAGTATCAAGCTCATCATCAGATCCAACAACATCATGTTGTATTCCTCTACCAATTTGTTTATCAAGAAATTCTCCAAGTGGCACATCATCATTATCAAGCAAGGTACTAACATCATCATAAGCATTATCCATATCAGAAGTAGCATCATCAATAACTTGCAACATATCAGAAATAATAGCATGTGGTGGTGTTGCAAGTTTACTTATAACAGAAGGTGAATCTAAAGCAGTACTGCATGACAGTTCCTTACCTCCCCTAGTCTTTGAGGGAAAATCTTAGTTTTAGCATCCTTCAGATTCTTCATAGTGATAAATTGATAATAATCCCAAGGGACTCAACAAATATAGCTATGCTCCCGGGCAATGGTGCCAGAAAAAGGTCCTGATAACCCACAAGAATAGGGGATCACAACAGTTTTCGAGGGTAGAGTATTCAACCCAAATTTATAGATTCGACACAAGGGGATCCAAATAATATTTGAAGGTATTAGTAGCTGAGTTTTCAATTCAACCACACTTGGAGATTAAGTCTCTGTAGCCAAGTGATCAGTAGCAAAGTAGTATGATAGTTTTGATAATAGTAGCAGAAGCAACGGTAACAGTAACAGTGATAGCAGTAGGTTTATAACAAGTGCAATAGTAACGATAGCAGTAGTAACTTAGCAAGAAGAATATAAGATAAATTTGTAGGCATTGGATCGGTGACTTGTTGGATGATATTCATCCTGAGATATGTGACGCCCTCGATTCAATCGTACACTAATCATACACGCAAATGTGTACGATCAAGATCAAGGACTCACGGGAAGATATCACAACACAACTCTAGACACAAATTAAAATAATACAAGCTTTATATTACAAGCCAGGGGCCTCGAGGGCTCGAATACATAAGCTCGAATACGCAAGAGTTAGTGGAAGCATCCATATCTGAGTACAGACATGAGTTAAACAAGATTGCCTTAAGAAGGCTAGCACAAAAGCAACAACGATCGAAAAGGCAAGGCCTCCTGCCTGGGAGCCTCCTAACTACTCCAAGTCGTCAGCGGCCGTCACGTAGTAGTAGGCATCCTACGGGTAGTAGTAGTCATCAGTGGCGTCGTCTGGCTCCTGGGCTCCGTCATCTGGTCGCAACAATCGGGTATGGGGGAAAAGAAGTAGCAAAGTGTAACATCCCAAATTTTCAATTTGGAATGTTATACATTAGATCATCATTGCATATCATATTTTATTTTGCATTTTGGTTGATCCTAGAAATTCTACGCAACTCAATGACCCACGGAGAGAGTTGGGGATTTCGTTATTTTCATATTTGAGTTTTCTCAAATTTTGAGAATAGGATCATTTGATTTTGTTTATTTTATCATCCATTATTTCTATTACAAAAATATGAGAGAGGGAATAAAATGAATTTCCCAAAATAAAGAAATATTGAGGATTTAATAATAAAATCAAATAAGATTTTATTTCGGAGTTTTTCGGTGTTTTATTTGAATTTAGGAAAAACGTGCGTTTTTCAAAATTGCATTTAGGTCCCAAGTAAATGTTCACCTTGTGCGGCTTGATTTTAGAAGCCCGTGAAAATTTATTTCGGAATTTTTGGAGTCCGTTTAGTATTTCTTTTTATTTTTCTTCTGCGCGTAATTTAAAAAAAACGCGCACCGACCTATGGGCCGTGTCCGACCGAGACACCAGCCCGGGCAGGCTTTATAAGCCGGGGCAGCCCACCCGGGCAAACCCTAGCCGCCCAAGCCCCAAGCCGCCGCGGCCGCCCGCCGCCGCCCAGCCGCGCCGCTGACGCCGCCTCGCCGCGGCACGCCGCCCAGGTTCACCGCCGCCTTGAAATCCGCGCCGTTTTTTTATTTTTTTCGAAAAACCGTTCGGTTTTTTTAGATTTGTTTTTTTAAATAGATCGGTTTTTCCGGTTTATTTAAATAGTGAGCGTTCGCCCGTTCGTTCGTTCTAGCGAACGTTCGTCGTTTTTCTTTTTCTCGGATTAAATCCGCGATTTTTCTGATCGCGATTCCTGATCCGATTTTCGTTTTAGTATAACTTTTCGCTCGTTTATCGGAATTAGGCAATTCAAGCGCGTAGAGTTTCGTCTCGAAACCCTCTATCCGTTTAACCAACTTAAACAGGATTTTGCTACTGTAAAATTTGCCCTAGATCCAGATTAGTAGAAGGAAGTTGTTTTCTTTCGCCGTTTGACTTTCGTTGCTTCGTTCGATTTGATTCTTTTTGCCAACCGGAGTTCTTAAGTTGAACCTTCTGGTTAGATCTCTTCTTTGAGTTTTACCCGTGCATTAGATGAGTACTTATTGTATGCTTGTTTGTTTGTCTGCGATTGAATACCCGGAGTGCGCCGCATGTTACTTCGAATCTCTAGGTTTCGCGGATCATCAGCAAGGCAAGTAACACTTTGATCATACCTTTCCTACTACCCAGTTTTATTGCATTAGATCAATCCTCACACATTGCATGATTAGGATCTAATTAAATTGTGGGATGGGAAGTAGTTGAGGTAGTACCTATTACCTGTTTATTATCAAACCTTTGGGAGTTACTTCTACGTTTGCTTAATATGCCATGCTATGCTAGTAGACGTGGATTGGGTGAGTGATATCCATGACAGATGTGAGTTTTGTTAATTAATGGTTTATCTAAGGTGGCAACTTAAACACACATCTGGCTGGATTGAGGCACCTAGGTATTCCAGGACTTGCCTGTTTTGTTTTGAACCGCCACCCAGGCTCAAAGGGATCATGAGACTATTCATACTAGAAACTTCCATGTGCAGCCACAAGCTATTATGGGCTCTAGCATAGTTGACTAAGTTGTGCGAACTCTTACAGTGGTAGACTAGCAGATGTAGGGGATGTAGGTGGTACGGTCTACCCGATCGTAAGGTGCTAGCGCTTCTGAAACACTATGTCTCAGTCATCCGTCTTCTCAAACACCATGTAGTGCGAGAAACCAAACGGAGGCGATCGAGTCTTGTGGGGAAAAGTGCGCAAACCTCTGTAGAGTGTAATAAACTAATCATGGTTAGCCGTGTCCCCGGTTATGGACATCTTGAGTATCTAGTACCTGGATTATCAT
Source organism: Triticum dicoccoides (assembly GCF_002162155.2). NCBI lineage: Eukaryota > Viridiplantae > Streptophyta > Magnoliopsida > Poales > Poaceae > Triticum > Triticum dicoccoides. The sequence continues at coordinate 256,635,292 of NC_041386.1, read as the reverse complement.
GTGAATCTCAACATGTTACTCTAAATTAATTTTGTTGGGTTATGTTTAATGATGATGCTTAATTGGGATTGAGAATTCTATCAACCATTCTCAATGTTTAACAACTACCATGATAGTTGAATAAATCTATTTCTTTGAAGTAGGGAAAAATTGGCTTTACGCAAAACTATAACCATAGAGCTTTCCACCAGCCAAATATGCATATAGTATAGTTGTTTCATTCCATTACTCTCTATGTGTTACATTGCCAGCATATTCCATGTGCTGACCCGTTTCGGGCTGCAATGTTAATGTTGCAGACTTTTCAGACAACGATTAAGGAGTTCTTAGGTCGTGGTTCTATACTCAGTGATGCCGTTGGAGTTGATGGACTCACTTATCTTCCAAGCCTTCCGCTGTTATCATTATTAGATGGCCTTAAGCCATATTTATTGTAATAAGTTCTCTATGGAGACACTTGATGTAATAAGTGTGTGATTGCTACTCTGCTATAAATCCTCCGAGTACCGTGTGGTGTCAGCATTACTGATCCAGGGATGACACCGGAGCATAGAGATCAGACTGTTTGAGGTCTGGTCGCTACACAAAGCTACCGTGAGTACTCATCCGAAGTACTCGCAAGACTTACATCAGATGTAAACTAAGTATGCATCTGTATCAAAGGAATGGGTTGTATCTATGGACTAAACTGCAGAATGCCAGAAGGGAAGGGGAAAGCCTAGCCTATCGAAGACTAGCATCTTCTGGAAACCACCATCTTGCAGCAACAGGAGGGAGTAGAGTAGCATAAAGTAAAGTAGCAGTAATGTTATCAACCTCGTCCAGAGATCCTTTCTCGACTCCCTACGAGAAAGCAATCCCAGAGCCATACTATCCATTCATCATATCCATTTCTCATATCCATCCATTTCTCATCATAAGTATCCAGTTCTAGTTGTATCGATCGGGATACAACTCCAAGTGTCCGTTACCGTAGGACAGGCTATCGATAGATGTTTTCTTCCCTGCAGGGGTGCACCAACTTACCCACCACGCTCGATTAACTCCGGCCGGACACACTTTCCTAGGTCATGCCCGGCCTCGGCCAAATAATACACCGCAACCCGACCTAGGCTTAATAGAGAGGCCAGCACGCTGGACTAAACCTATGCCCCCAGGGGTCATGGGCCATCTCCCTGGGGACTCCTGCACGTTGCGTGGGCGACCGGTGAGCAGACCTAGCTACCTCCTTAAAAAGGAAGGTGCTTACCAGTCCAACCCGGTGCGCGCCGCTCAGTCACTGACGTCTATTAAGCTTCGGCTGATGTATATGATGCAGAACGCCCATACAATGCCCACGTGATGGTTAGTGCTATCAGGCCAGAGGCCCCTCGGATCAAATATCCAAACCATAGTGGATTAGGAGCACGTGGTAACGAGCAGAGACTCACGATCGATGTGACCCCGTTGCCCCGTCTAGAGTACTTGCGGCAAGGGCTAAGAATGCCAGCCACACCTCGTAAGTATCTCGCGGGCACCCTCCAGGTCAACCTGACTCCACATGACTCGTAATTAAGCTCGTGCGGGTACCCCTCAGGGCCGACCCGTCTTTACTAACATGGCTCAATGCAAAGTTATAGTAACCATAGTAACTGTGTGTCTAACACCAAGGGGAAAAGCCAAGGAATCACCCCCGATGAATTCCACTCGATGTTGTCATCAAGGTGAACGTAAGAGGATCCACCCTTGAGGTTCACATTTGATGGGTTGCACGACAGAGCCATAACGGAAGTGGTTAAGGAGGAAATCACCCTCGATGACCTCGACCGTATAGCTACACTAGGGGGTGATGTCAAGTGTCGGGGCCTAGAAGTCGATCACGTTGATCGAGTCATCGAACATAAAGCGAGGCAACTGGGACAAGGTGGGGTCACTGATAGTTTTCTAACCAACCTATACTAAGCAGTTTAGGATAAGCAAGTAAGGTATAAAAGCAGGTAACAACAACAGGCTATGCACCAGAATAGGATCAAACCGAAAGCAGTAGCAGTTCTAATGCAAGCATGAGAAGGAAAGAAATGGGCGATATCAGAATGCTCAAGGGGGTTTGCTTGCCTGGTTGCTCAGACAAGAAGGAGGGGTCGTCGGTGACGTAGTCGATCACATTGGCATCATCAGTCTCGGGGTCTACCAGAGAGAAGAGGGGGAAGAAACAGTAAATACAGAGCAATCAATGCGTCACAAGGCATAACATGACGACGGGCAGAGCTAGGGTTGCCCTAATGTAGTACTACATGTTGCAGACGGAGGGGATAAACATCCGAGGATGAATTCCCGGCGTTAGGCGGATTCCGGACAAAGGGAAAGAGGGGGAAAAGTTCCAAGTTCAGCATGCTAGGGGCATGTGACAGATGAACAGGCAGCGTATTCGGATTCGTTGGATTTTTCTGAGCAACTTTCATATAGAAAACATTTTCATCCGAGCTACGGTTTAAAAGTTACGGATTTTCGAAGTTTAAACCAATTTCTGAATTATTTTAAAAGCAGAAAAGGTTTATTGTGTCAGCAGTGACGTCAGCACTGCGTCAGCTCTGTTGACCAGTCAAACTGATAGGTGGGACCCACCTGTCAGCCTCTCTGTCTAACAGAGGCTTAACTAAACTAATAGGGTTAGTTAGGGGGCGTGGGCACCAGCAGTCAGTGACTAGTTAGTACTAATTAACTAACTAATTTAACTAACGTTTTAATTAATCGTTTTATTTATTTTGAAAAACGTTTTACTCGCGGGACCAACATGTCAGCGAGCCAGAGCTACCACGTGGGCAGTTGACTTGGTCAACTGGGCCCGCGGGGCCCAGCGGTCAGCGGCCCAGCGTGTGGGGCCCACGGCCACGCTGGCGCCACGTTGCATGCGTCGCCGGAGCTGCTCCGGCGACCCAAAGCACGGCGGCGCGCGGCGGATCAGCCCGTAAAGGTGCCAGAGGGCACCATTTGCCGCGCGGTTGGCTGCGTTCGGACGAGTCCTCGCCCGCGAGTCGAATGGTGGTGCTGGCTTCGCTGGAGTTGGCCGGGAACGGCGCCGGCGATGAGTGGACGCGGTGGTGCCGTTCGGGAGCGCGTCGGGAAAAGCCTACGGGCGATTAAAATGAGCGCGGTGACGCGCGTTCGAACGAGGGGAGCCGCACGCATCCAACGCCGGCGGTCCCGCGTGCTGGGATGGCCTAGAGCCACGACAGCGCTGACCGGAGCGGCGCCGGAGTTTGGGCGTCGATGGAGTCGAGCGTCCAGGGCATGCCAAGGGTGGCGGAGGGGCGCGTTGAGCAGCTAGGAGCTCCGGGAGCTCGGTGGTGGCGTTAGCCCGGCGCGAGGGGCATCAGGTCGACGGCAATGAGCTTAACGGCGGAGCTCGGCTCGGCCATGGTGGGTCCAGCCGCTCCGGGCGCGTACGGGAGCAAAAGAGAGGGGAGGAGCGTAGCTCACAGTGAGCCTGCAGATGTGCATCGGTGGGCTCGGGGAAGGCGCGAGGTGGCCGAATTCGACGCTGGCGTTCGCCGGAGCGGAGGAGGAAGAAGAGGTAGCCGCGCTCGTTGTGGGGGCTCCTGGCTTGGTCCGGTGGTCGAGGGAGATGCCGCGGGGCACGACAGCGCTCGGGGACTCGTCGGAGAGGGACGGGGATAGTGGTGGCCACGGTGACGGTGGAGGACGGCGACGGGCGTGTTCGGGCGTGGATAGGGAATCGGGGGAGAGGAAGCGAGCGGGGGCTCTGGTGGGGAGAGGGAGAGGTAGAGGGAGCAAGTGGGCGAGTGGGGAGGGAGCCCGAGGCGTCGGGGGGTCTTATCCCTCTCTCACCGGCGACGACGAGTGGGTTCGGCTGGGCTACGCCCCTGTTCCGACCCCGGTCGGGGAAACAGGGAAGGGGACTGGCAGGGGGGATCTAGGCTGGCTCGGGTGGGCAATGGTGGGCCGGCCCAGGTGGGCTTGGCCCCAGTGGGACAGGGGCACTTCCCTCTCTCTCCTTTCCTTTTCCCTTTTCCTTTTTCTTTTTTAGCTTTTCTGTTTTAGCTATTTTAGGACACCTTCACATTTTGCAAAAATGTTGGTTCACCACCAATATTACCAGAAGAATACTTCCCACCTGATGAACATTTTAGTTTTCATGTTTGAGCATTTTGAATTCCACACAAAATTTGAATTTGAATTCAACTTGAATTTGAAAGAGAGAGGAGACAAAGATGATAAAGCACTTGTTTAGCAAAATAATTAACTGAACTCCAGGGGTTACTGTAGCATCATTACACCGGGGTGTTACAACTCTCCTCCTCTAAAGGAAATTCTCGTCCCGAGAATTAAGAGGTAGAAGGGAACAGGTCGGGGTACTCAGCACGGAGGTTATCCTCGCGTTCCCAAGTGGCTTCATCTTTAGAATGATTTGACTATTGCACCTTGAGGAACTTGGTAACCTTTTGGCGTGTTCGACGTTCAGCTTCTTCAAGAATGCAGATCGGATGCTCTTTGTATGTGAGATCATCTTGCACTTCAATCAATTCTGGATCCACTTCACGTTCTAGATCCTTGAAGCAATGACGAAGTTGCGACACGTGAAAGACATCACGGACGTGAGAGAACTGAGGTGGCAACTCCAATTGATAAGCCACCAGTCCACGACGGGCGAGAATACAGAAGGGACCAATGTAGCGAGGAGCTAGCTTGCCCTTGACTCCGAACCGATGAGTGCCTCTCAAAGGAGTGACACGCAGATAAGCTTGTTCACCAGGTTGATAAGTTGAACCCCAGTGTTTCCGGTCATAGTTGCTCTTCTGACGGGACTGGGCCGCCTTGAGATTATCCCGGACAATGCGAACCTGCTCTTCAGCTTATTGAATAATTTCTGGACTAATGAGCATCTGTTCCCCAGTTTCTGACCAATTCAGAGGGGTTCGACACTTACGTCCATAAAGCACTTCGAAGGGTGCCATCTTCAAGCTGGCTTGATAACTGCTGTTATAAGAAAATTCCGCATAAGGGAGAGATTCTTCCCACTTCTTGCCAAAAGAAATAACACAAGCTCGAAGCATGTCTTCAAGAATTTGATTGACTCGCTCGACTTGGCCTTGGGATTGGGGATGATAAGCAGTGCTCCAGGTAATACGAGTTCCCATTGCCTCTTGGAAACTATCCCAGAACTTAGAAGTGAAAATACTTCCGCGGTCTGAACTGATCTCCTTCAGAATGCCGTGGAGCGACACAATTCTGGAGATATACAAGTTTGCTAATTGACTAGCAGTGATAGTCTCCTTGAGTGGCAGAAATTGAGCATCCTTTGAGAATTGGTCGATGACGACAAAGATAGCATCATTACCTTTCTTAGACTTGGGAAGGCCAGTGACGAAGTCCATCTGAATCTTATCCCACTTCCATTCAGGAATCGGAAGCGGTTGTAGAAGTCCAACCGGTTTCTGATGTTCTGCTTTGGCGCGACGACAAACGTCACATTCTTCAATATATCGAGCAATGTCTTGCTTCATGTTAGACCACCAGTACTTTTGACGGATGTCTAGATACATCATGGTACTTCCCGGATAAATAGAGAGAGGGGTATCATGCGCTTCTTTCATCACCTGCTCTGTCATAAGCTCGAACCGGGGTACGACAATGCGATCTCTGAAGTATAAGGTTCCATCTTCACCAAGTGAGATATCTCTGGATTTCTCTAAGGCAAGATCCTTTTTCATCAAATCCACATGAGCATCTTTGGCTTGAGCAGACTTAATTGCTTTCAGCAGAGTTGGTTCCAGGACAAGTTTATTCAGAGAACCTTGTGGAACTAGTTGAAGGTTCAGCTTGCATAGCTCTTCATAAAGGCAGGGTTGAGCTTTGAAGACCATGTGATTGTTGCAATAAGACTTACGGCTCAGGGCATCTGCCATTACATTAGCCTTGTCAGGTGTATAAGATATACTGCAGTTGTAGTCAGCAATAGCTTCCATCCATCGCTGCTGGCAGAGGTTCAGATCTGGCTGAGTAAACAAATACTTCAGACTCTGATGATCAGTGAAGATCTCGCAATGATTACCAAGAAGGCACTATTGCCATAGCTTCAGTGCATAGATAACCGCAGCAAGCTTAAGGTCATGAACTGGGTAGCTCTCTTCATGAGGACACACTTGACGAGAGGCATATGCAATCACTCTGCGCTCTTGCATTAGGACACAACCTAATCCTTGATGTGAAGCGTCGCAATAGATGACAAAGTCCTTGCGAGAATCAGGGGGAGCAAGCACTGGGGCAGATGTCAGCTTGTCTTTGAGTGCCTGGAAACTTTCCTGACATTTGTCTGTCCAATCGAACTTAACGCCTTTGTGAAGCAGATTGGTCAGTGGCTTGGCAATCTTGGAGAAGTTCTCGACAAAGCGGCGACAATAGCTGGCAAGACCGAGAAAGCTTCTGACTTGCTTGACAGTCTTCGGAGGGGTCCAGTCAAGAATAGCCTGAATGCGCTCTGGGTTGACGGCAATACCATCCTTAGAGATGACATGCCCAAGGTTCGCACTTGGAATACTTGTCATAAAGTTGATGTTCTCGAAGCTTCTCTAGAACAAGTCGGAGATGTTCAGCACGTTCTTCTTTGTTCTTCGAATATACCAGGATATCATCCAGAAAGACTGAGGTAATCCATGAATATGTAGTTCATCAAACGAGAGAATGTGGCTGGAGCATTGGTCAAGCCGAAAGACATGACGGTGTACTCGTAAGAACCATAACGAGTGACGAATGCGGTCTTTGGAATATCCTCTTCACGAACACAGATCTGGTGGTAACCCAACCTCAAGTTGAGTTTAGAGAATATCGATGAACCAGCCAGTTGATCATACAGATAATTGATCCGAGGAAGGGGATATTTGTTCTGAATTGTAGCTTGGTTGATAGGACGATAGTCTTGGACCAAACGGTTCGTTCCATCCTTCTTCTTCACAAAGAGAGAAGGTGCTCCCCAAGCTGAGGAACTTGGATGAATGAAACCACTGCGAAGAGATTTGTCGATTTCCTCCTTAAGTTCAAGGAGTTCGTGAGGCGGCATCTTGTAGGGTCGTTTGGCAATAGGAACGGTGCCTGGTTTCAACTCGATGACAAACTCGACAGCCCGAGTACGAGGTATTCCTGGAAGTTCTGCTAGAAAGACGTCTAGGAAGTCGCGAACAACTGGGATCTTTTCAATTCCCTCAAGAGGTGCCGCGTTCAATTGCATTCAAAGCATAAAGTCGTGCTTCAGCGTTTTGAACAATCTGAGCATGGTAGCTTACTATCTCCTCGGAAGGATGTAGGAGATGAACGACTTTGGTGGCACAAATGATGGAGGCAGTATGTGCTTGCAACCATTCCATTCCCAGAATGAGGTCAATATTGGAAGACTCCAGAATAATGGGAGAAACATGAAATTCCAACCCTTCAATTTCAACGGGGACGTCGCGACCAATCATGGTAGTTCGACACTGACCCGCAGGGGTGCGTACAACTATCGGTGTGTTCATGGGCTCGCATCGAATGTCGTGTGCATATGCAAAATTTTCTGACATGAATGAATGTGATTCCCTTGAATCAAATAAAACAGATGCTGGTACTGAATTAACAAGGAGAGTACCCATCACAGTAGCAGGCTGGTCTTGAGCTTCATTCAGATCAACATGATTAGCCTGACCACGACCATAAGGTCTGGCATTGTTGTTGTGGGGCTGGTTGTTACAGCCAGTTGAAGGCAAAGCCAGCTGGTTCCTTTTCTGATTGCACTCTTTGGCAAGGTGACCTGAGTTGGCACATCTGAAGCACAGACCATCATTGGGATCGGGAGCAGAAGCTTGGGGTGGTACAACCCGATGGGGCTGCCTCTACGGTGGAGGAGGCAGACGAGGTGCCGCATAGGTATGACTTGGTGCAGCTGCAGCTGGACGATACATGCTGTGGGGAATCCAGATCTGATGCTTCTGTGTTGACAGGCCCGAAGATGAGCCAGCGTCACGGCTACGCCTAAGGGATCCTTGGTGTTCCTGAAGACCAGTCTCAACCTGAATAGCCTTGTTCACCAAGGTGGCGAAGTCGGCAAAGTCATGAGCGAGCAGTGCCAGCTTAATATCAAGGTGAAGTCCATCATGGAACTTTTCTTGCCTACGAGCATCAGTTGCAATGTCTTCTTCAGCATAACAAGACATGTCCAGAAATTCCCGCTGATAAGCATCTACAGTATTGTTGCCTTGGGTGAGGTTGCGGAAATCTCGCTTCTTCCTGTCCATTATTCCCTGAGGAATGAAGCGGGCACGGAAGGCATCTTGGAAAATCGGCCAAGTGATGACCGTTCCAGTAGGAAAGGTACGCCTATGGCTATCCCACCATTGAGCAGCGGGACCCTTCAGAAAGAAAGATGCAAAGGTGACATAGCTAGCAGGGGCCACACTAGCAGACTCCATTTCATATGTGATGTCGCGGAGCCAGTCATCAGCATCAAGGGGTTGAGTTGAGCTGCGGTAAATAGTTGGGTTGAGACGCATGAAGTCCTGCAGAGTTCCTGGGGTTGGCTGTTGATCCATGTTCGGACGAGGAAACTGAGCCATCATTCCCTCCATGAACTGGCGGTTCAACTCAAATTTTTGCATCATTCCAGCAAAGAATTCGGGCGGGGGTGGATCGTTGACACCACGGCCATGACCAGAGGGTCTAACCATCCTGCTAACAAGTAACAGGGGGTAGTTCAGCATTGAGCATTTGCAAAAACAAGGATCATTCCTGATGAAACATGCATAATGAAAGAGGTACGATGGATACCACTTTGTTGTCATCACGATGGTGTGTGTACTATCCAGAACACTATTTTAAGGAAAACTTTGGCTTATCCAGCTTTGGGGTGGATGTGGTCACGGGATCCTAATGTTAGAGTTAGTAAAACCATTTAAACCCAAATAGAAGAGAGATCAGAGTCCCAGAGTATAGACGAGGAATAAAAGATCCTAATACCACCCATATGGTGACGTGGGCCTGTAAGACACACAACCAATGTTAGTAAAAGTTTTTGTAGTGACTAGACTCGACTTCGGCCAAGGAGTTGGAAAGGGGGCTACCTACAGGCAGTCGGCTCTGATACCAACTTGTGAGGCCCTCGATTCAATCGTACACTAATCATACATGCAAATGTGTACGATCAAGATCAAGGACTCACGGGAAGATATCACAACACAACTCTAGACACAAATTAAAATAATACAAGCTTTATATTACAAGCCAGGGGCCTCGAGGGCTCGAATACATAAGCTCGAATACACAAGAGTCAGTGGAAGCATCAATATCTAAGTACAGACATGAGTTAAACAAGATTGCCTTAAGAAGGCTAGCACAAAAGCAACAATGATCGAAAAGGCAAGGCCTCCTGCCTGGGAGCCTCCTAACTAGTCCAAGTCGTCAGCGGCCGTCTGAAAGTGCAACTATCCCTGGGTGGTTTTGGTAATTCCTAACAACATATAGCTCATTGAGCTAACATTATTCCAAGATTAATATTTCAGGAAAAGCTCAATGAATGGCATGGCATGCATGAGGAAAGTGGATCCCTCAAAATTCTAAGGACAAAAAGTTTGGCTCAAGCTTGAAGCTCAAGACTCTACATTTTATATTTTAGTGATCCAAGATCACATTGAGTCCATAGGAAAAGCCAATACTATCAAGGAGGGATGAGGTGTTGCTTAATGGCTTGCTTGCTCAAAATGCTCAGTGATATGCTCCAAAATCCTCAACTACCTTCCCACATCCACATATGACCTAAGCCAAAAGTCAAACTCGGCACCACCGATTCTTTCTATCCGGCGCCACGGAGTTTCAAATGTCATAGCCACTGCCACAAACCCTAGGCAAATCGGTCTCACCGATAGGGATCTCGGTCTCACCAAGATGGGATTGTAATCTCTCTGTTTCCCTTCGTAACGTTTTGGTCTTACCGAGATGAGCGATCGGTCCAACCGAGATTGCAATGTAAACTCTCTGTGTCCCTTTTGTAACACTTCACTCTCACCGAGATGAGCGAATTGGTCCCACCGAGTTTACCTGACCAACTCTCTGGTTAGCTTATTACCAAAATCGGTCCAACCGAGTTTGTGTAATCGGTCACACTGAGATTACGTTATGCCCTAACCCTAACCATATCGGTCCGACCGAGTTTAACCATTCGGTCCCACCGAGTTTGGCAAATTGTGTGTAACGGTTAGATTTTGTGTGGAGGCTATATATACCCCTCCACCCACTCTTCATTCGAAGAGAGAGCCATCATAACATACCTACACTTCCAATACACATTTTCTAAGAGAGAACCACCTACACTTGTGTTGAGGTCAAGATATTCCATTCCAACCATATGAATCTTGATCTCTAGCCTTCCCCAAGTTGCTTTCCACTCAAATCTTCTTTCCACCAAATCCAAATCCTGTGAGAGAGAGTTGAGTGTTGGGGAGACTATCATTTGAAGCACAAGAGCAAGGAGTTCATCATCGACACACCATTTGTTACTTCTTGGAGAGTGGTGTCTCCTAGATTGGCTAGGTGTCACTTGGGAGCCTCCGACAAGATTGTGGAGTTGAACCAAGGAGTTTGTAAGGGCAAGGAGATCGCCTACTTCGTGAAGATCTACCGCTAGTGAGGCAAGTCCTTCGTGGGCGACGGCCGTGATGGAATAGACAAGGTTTATTCTTCGTGGACCCTTCGTGGGTGGAGCCCTCTATGGACTCGCGCAACCGTTACCCTCCGCGGGTTGAAGTCTCCATCAACATGGATGTACAATAGCACCACCTATCGGAACCACGACAAAAACATCCGTGTCTCCAATTGAGTTTGAATCCTCCAAAATCTTCCCGTTACATTCTTGCAAGTTGCATGCTTTACTTTCCGCTGCTCATATACTCTTTTGCATGGTTGCTTGAATTGTGTGGAGATTGCTTGACTTGTGCTAAGATAGCTAAAATCTGCCAAGAACTAAAATTGGGAAAAGGCTAGATTTTTATTTGGTCAAGTAGTCTAATCACCCCCCTCTAGACATACTTTCGATCCTACAAGTGGTATCAGAGCTCCAGTCTCCATTTGCTTTGATTTCCATAGCTTTTGGTGGTCATAGCCTTGGTTTCACAACCTAGGAGAGTATGGCATCTAGCGAGGGAAATTATCACCATAGAGGTCCTTACTTTGACGGCACTAATTTTGCTAGTTGGAAGCATAAGATGAAAATGCATATTCTTGGACATAACCCCGCCGTTTGGGCTATTGTGTGTATTGGCTTGCAAGGTGAATTCTTTGACGGGAAAGAACCGAACCGTGAAGCCACCGCGGAAGAGTTGAAAATGCTGCAATACAACGCTCAAGCTTGTGATATCCTCTTCAACGGATTGTGCCCCGAAGAATTCAACAAAATCAGCCGTCTTGAGAATGCAAAGGAAATTTGGGATACTTTCATTGATATGCACGAAGGTACCGACGCCGTCAAGGAATCCAAATTGGATGTGCTTCAAAGTCAACTTGACAAGTTCAAAATTAAGGATGGTGAAGGTGTCGCTGAAATGTACTCTAGGCTTGCTCTTATCACAAATGAGATTGCCAGCTTAGGGAGTGAAGAGATGACTGATAGATTCATCATCAAGAAGATCCTAAGAGCCTTGGATGGAAAATATGATATCGTGTGCACATCGATCCAAATGATGCCCAATTACAAAGATCTCAAGCCAACGGAAGTCATCGGAAGAATTGTTGCTCATGAGATGTCACTCAAGGATAAAGAGGAACTTCACAACAAATCAAGTGGTGCTTACAAAGCCTCATGTGAAGCCCCCACATCGTCGAGTGAGAAACAAACCTTCAATGAAGAATTGACCTTAATGGTGAAGAACTTCAACAAGTTCTACAAGAGTAGAAGCAAAGAGAGAAGCTCCAAGTCAAGGTCCTACAATGACAAAAGATCTTCCAGTCGAGAGCGAAACTGCTACAATTGTGGAAGGCCCGGACACTATTCCAATGAGTGTACGGCCCCCTACAATAGAAGAGAAGATTCTCCCAAGAGAAGAAGTAGAAGAGAAGAATCACCATCTAGAGAAAGAAGGAGTAGAGATGATCGTCATGAACGAAGACCCTCACGGAGAAGCAAGTTCAGAAAGAAAGGACAAGTCATCAAGGAGCTACACAAAACGAAGACATCAAGCTCATGTTGGTGAATGGGTATCCGGCTCCGACTCCGACAACCACTCCGAGAGAAGCTATCACTCCGACTCCGAATATACTCAAGATGAAGGTGTTGCCGGTCTAGCACTTGTGACAACCAACTCCTACGACATATTTGACTCACCAAATGAAGGAGTTGGAACATGCTTCATGGCTAAAGGCCCAAAGGTATCACACCCCGAGTACATTGATTTCAATAGTGATGAAGATGACTTGTTAGGTGATGATGATTTACTTGTTGACAACTCTAGTGATGAATACTGTGATGAAACTTCAATTAATCATGCTAATCAAGATAAAATGAATGACAATGATAAGGAGAATATTGAGTCTCTAACTAAAGAACTAAACACTCTTAAGTTAGCTCATGAAACTATCTTAGGAGATCATCGAGAACTTTTAAGGACTCATGAGAAATTACACTTTGAAAAGTTCAACCTTGAGCAAGAGCATGAGTTCTTAAAAGCAATCAATGATGATCTTCGTAAGAAAAGTTCTTCTTACATTGCCAAGCGTTTACTCTTATCCACTTACATGCCTCAAGTCAAGTCTAGTAACAAGAACAAGAAAGATTCTTCCTCTAGTAGTAACAATAATCATGCGAAGTCCAATATTGTTTCTTCTAGTAGTTCTCTTGATTCCACTAATGATTCTCTTAGCCAAGTTACACTTGAGCAAGAAAATAGCTTATTGAAGGGAAATATAGAGAAAGGTGTTTACAAGAGCCTTGCCGGAAGTAAGCAATTCGAGGAAATTGTACGCAAGCAAGGAAGGCACTGAAAGAATCAAGGTGTTGGTTTTGAACGAAAGTTCAATGCCAATGGAGTTGAGCAGGAAGAAGATCAATACCCTAAGACGAAGTTTGTTCCTCAACAAGAGAAGTATGTAACACCCCGGATGTAATTTACCTTATATGTATCCCAACTCTTTCCGTTTCCGGCGCTAAGTTATTTCATTTTCCTCGGGTTCGGGTTTTTGTCTCCGTGTGTTGTTGCCTTTGTCATGCATCTCATATCATGTCATCATGTGCATTGCATTTGCATACGTGTTCGTCTCATGCATCCGAGCATTTTCCCCGTTGTCCGTTTTGCATTCCGGCGCTCCTATCTCCTCCGGTGGCCTTTCTACCTCTTTTTGTGTGTGGGGGTTAAACATTTCCAGATTGGACCGAGACTTGTCAAGCGTCCTTGGTTTACTACCGGTAGACCGCCTGTCAAGTTTCGTGCCATTTGGACTTCGTTTGATACTCCAATGGTTAACCGAGGGACCGAGAAGGCCTCATGTGTGTTGCAGCCCAACACCTCTCCAAAATGGCCCAAAACCCATCTAAACCCCTTCTATCATCTAGAGCGTTCGATCACGATCGCGTGGCCGCAAACCGCACCTCATTTGGAGCTTCCTAGCTCCCTCTACCTATATAATAGCATCTCCCTTAAAAATTCCGGATCCAAATCAACCCTAACCTAGCTCCTCTTCCACCGCGCCGCGCCGGACACGTCCGTGTCGGCCGGACAAGCTGCCGCCAACCGGGGCGCACCACGTGGCAGCGCGCGCCCCACTTTGCAGCTGATCCCGCGCAGGCCCGCTCGGCCCGTGGCCGGCCCCCGCGGCCCGGGTCTCCTCCGCCGCCGCCCGGGGCTTCTTCCTCCTCTCGCTCCGCCCGCCTTCACCTCACCGCACCTGCCGGCTGCCGCCTCGCTGCCCGACTCCGGCGACCTCGCCGGCTACCTCCACCGCCCGCTCCGGCAGCTGCCTTCGCCGGTGGCCACCGCCCGTCGCCGCCCGCTGACGCCCACCGTCCTCCGCCGCCTCGGCCATGCCCCCCTCGCCGGCGACCGGCCTCCTCCTCCACCAAAACTCCAAGTCCGACGACTCTCCGGCGAGTTGCGTGTTGAACCTTAAACTGCGTGCCCGCGGGATCTAGATCCGGTGCTACAGTAACCCTAGGGGTTGACCTCGTTTTTTCCTAAGTCTGCATTATTTTTAGCTTTGTGCATCGCATCGTAACTTTGCATCCGTAGCTCCGATTTGCGCGTGTAGCATATCAAAATGTTTGTCTCAGAGGGTACATCATTTCATCTCATTGAACCATTTTCATTTGAGCTCAGCGTGATGCCCGAAATGCTGTTGGAAGAGGGCTATGTGATATAATTGTGAGATTTGTCTCATCAAATAGCTATTTGTCATTTTTTCCATGATTAATGTGTGCATGATATGCTCCTGAGCTCTACATGAGTTTTGTTATATGCGATGCCATATTTACAGAGGTGCTTACCATGTATTTTTGTGACATGTGTGTTGACTAGCACAAGCTTGCAAAGTAGTGCATTCGTTAATGCTGATTTCAGGGACTTAGAATTTCACTAAGTCCTTGATCCGATTTTGTCAATATGCCATATGTTCATGTTGTTTCCTAGTGATGAGTGCCTCTTTTGAGGATGATTAGTAAGGATGTTTTGTTAAGATTGTGGTGCTCTATCCATCCATGTCTTTGTTTGCATTTATGGAGCACCCTAGATTGAGTCAATGGAGCTCTACTTTTGCTATTTCGTGAATCCTGGCAGATAGTTGACTTGTTAGCGATTTTGCCGAGAATGTTGTTGTTGATCCGTGCATGCTATGTTGTTGTTCTTGCCATGTCTAGATTCTATGATATGTATTATTGATGGGTGTATGATTAGTTTGTCATGCCATGCTCTGTAGTGAGTGCATCGAGCTCGTGAACATGCCTACTCGCTACCTGATTTGCATGCTCCAGTTTTTCACTAAGTCTATAATCTATTTATGTTTTTGCCATGTTCACATGCTTGCAATTGTATTTTCTGATCCCTTTTGGCTCAAGGTCACTAAGGGACTTTTGTTAAGTGCTTTTAGTAGCTTCATGTCATGCCTTTCTTTGCCATGTTAAGTTCCTGTAGGATATAGTTTTCATGCTCCAAAGTGTGCTACCCGATGTTAAATTCCAGACTTGTGTTAATTTCACTAAGTCTCAGACCTGTTTATCATTTGCACTTTTGCCATGCTTGTTTGAACCAGTTATTGGATGAATTGGCCGTAGCTTAGTGTTCATCTTTTGTCAAGCATCATGAATGGATCCCTGCCATGTATTTTGTTGTCATGTTTGAGTACTGTAGTATAATTATCTTGATGCATTTAGATGGCTACTTGCTGATTATCGCAGACCGGTGCCATATTTGTTTTGCTTGCCATTTCCAAACCGTGCATCCGACTCCGGTGATCTTTATATCGATTTCAACCGAAATCACCTCACCTTTCCAGTGGAACTCTTGGATTTCCATGTTGAGGCCAGGTTCAATCATTCCTTGTCAAATCTTGCATATGCATCACATATCGCATCCCGCATAGCATACCATGTTTGCATCATGTTGTTCGAGCTTTGCACGTGGTTGATTGTGTTCCTTTTGCTTGTTTGTCTTGTTTGGGTAGATCCGGGAGACGAGTTCGCTAACGAGGAGCCCGTTGAGTTTGCTTACGAGGATCAAGTCAACTCTGACAACTTTGCAGGCAAGATGATCATACCCTCGAAATCACTTCTATCTTTGCTTGCTAGATGCTCGCTCTTTTGCTATGCCTATGCTACGATACCTACCACTTGCTTTTCATGCCTCCGAAATTTGCCATGTCAAACCTCTAACCCACCATGTCCTAGCAAACCGTTGATTGGCTATGTTACCACTTTGCTCAGCCCCTCTTATTGCGTTGCTAGTTGCAGGTGAAGATTGGAGATCGTTCCTTGTTGGGATATCACCATATTATCTTGTTATCTTAATGCATCTATATACTTGGTAAAGGGTGGAAGGCTTGGCCTTTTGCCTAGTGTTTTGTTCCACTCTTGCCGCCCTAGTTTTCCGTCATACCGGTGTTATGTTCCCGGATTTGCATTCCTTACGTGGTTGGGTGATAATGGGAACCCCTTGACAGTTCGCCTTGAATAAGACTCCTCCAGCAATGCCCAACCTTGGTTTTACCGTTTGCCACCTAGCCTCTTTTCCCTTGGGTTTTCGGAGCCCAAGGGTCATCGTTATTTAAACCCCCCTGGGCCAGTGCTCCTCTGAGTCTTGGTCCGACCGAGTAGACTGCGGGGCCACCTCGGGGCAACTTGAGGGTTTGTTTTACTCGTAGGATGTCTCATTTGAGTGTGCCCTGAGAACGAGATATGTGCAGCTCCTATCGGGATTTGTCGGCACATTCGGGCGGTGTTGATGGACTTGTTTTACCATTGTCGAAGATGTCTTGTAGAACCGGGATACCGAGTCTGATCGGAATGTCTCGGGAGAAGGATTATCCTTCGTTGACCGTGAGAGCTTGTGATGGGCTAAGTTGGGACTCCCCTGCAGGGATTTGAACTTTTGAAAGTTGTGCCCGCGGTTATGGGCAGATGGGAATTTGTTAATGTCCGGTTGTAGATAACATGTAACTTAACTTAATTAAAATGAATCAACCGCGTGCGTAACCGTGATGGTCTCGTCTCGGCGGAGTCCGGGAAGTGAACACGGTGTTGTTGTAATGCTTGACGTAGGTTGTTCTAGGATCACTTCTTGATCATAGTTCTTTGTTCATGCTTTGCCTTTCTCTTCTCGCTCTCTTTTGAGAACAGGATAGCCACCATATATGCTAGTCGCCTGCTGCAGCTCCACATATTACCTTGCCTTACCTATAAGCTTAAATAGTCTTGATCGCAAGGGTGCAAGATTGCTGAGTCCCCGTGACTCACAGATTACTTCCAAACCAGATGCAGGGACCGATGATTCCGTTCCAGATGATGCGCTTAACCTCAAGTGGGAGTTCGACGAAGACTCACGCCGTTACTATGTGTCTTTCCCAGATGATCAGTAGTCGTGCCCAGTTGGGGCGATCGGGGACCATGTCGCAATGTTGGGGTTGATCTTTTATTTTGGTACCGTAGTCGGACCATGAGTGTATTGGATGATTGTAATGTTATTCATGTATTTATGTGACATGGCGAGTGTAAGCCAACTATGTACCTTTTCCCCCTATTATCTATTTACATGGGTTGTTGTGAAGATTACCTTACTTGCGACATTGCTTCCAATGCGGTTATGCCTCTAAGTCGTGCTTCGACACATAGGAGATATAGCCGCATCGAGGGCGTTACAAGTTGGTAATCGAGCCTTCCCCGACCTTAGGAGCCCCCCTGCTTGATCAAATTAGCTGGCGTTGTTGAGTCTATAAAAAATGTTTTGAGTCATTTAGGAATTATATATCGGAGAGTTTAGGAATTCTTTTTACTCCCCAGTCCCTTCATCGCTCTGGTAAGGCATCCTGACGTAGAGTTTTGACTCTTCTCTTATAAAATTTCACTAAAAAAATTAGGATCACGCGGGTATCTTGGAATCGTTCCGATCGATTTGTGATGAGAACATTGTTCTTGGCGCCTCCTGTCATTTAGGGGTTGTTGTGGTAGTGTCCCGGGGAGTTGAGCTTCGAGGTGTTGTCGTCACAATTTTATCGTTGCATTTCTGGAATACCTGAGTTTAGGTTCGTCTACATTGAAAATCTCTTTTATGCAGTTGTTGGTGAGATAACCTCGATGCCACCCAGTACTTGGGCGGGAGTTCGGGAGTATTGCCATAACTTGTATAACAGATGTTTTTCGAAGGTTGAGGTAGACGATATCCGAAGTTTTTCTCGGTTATGTGTTGAAGGATGGATACATCTGGATGTAGGATTTGCTAGATTTGGGTGAGATATTATGCTTCCCCTGTATCCCCAACACCTGATTGGATAACCGGAAAGGTTCGGGAGTTTCATAGGTGGGAATTCTTGTAGCTCTAGCTCTTCTTCCATGGATATTTGGTTTGAGATTGGGTGATCCTTACCGAGTATTCGTTCTTGTTCCGTACCTTGTTGTTTTTCTTCTACCTCAATTCTAAGTGGCTTCTCAATTTATGGATATGTGACCATTTCAATTGGAATGCATTCGTTCATTTTGTTTGGATGTGAAGACTTTATGTTGCAATTTCAACCCATTTGATTCCGCTTCAATATTTGTCTATCTATGTGCTAATGGATGTCAACCTCTTCAGGATGGCTCCTCCAACACACACGACTCCGAATCCTGATCCGCCACCACCACCTCCACCTCCGGAGGCATGGCAAGCTGTGATGGCCGCTACCAATGCAAACACGCAGCTGATCATGCAACTTCTTCAAGAGCGCAACCAAGGGAACCAGGGCAACAATCAGAATCACTTTGCTACACTCAACCAGTTCCTTGCTAACCAGCCAAAGACCTTCAGCAATTGTGTTGAGGCAACAGACGCTGATGATTGGCTCGTGGACATAGGCAAGCATTTCGAGTGCAGTAACGTCAGGCCTGAGGACTTTGTCAAGTTCGCTTCCTTCCAAGTCAAAGACCAAGCTGCAGAATGGTTTCAGCAGTACAAAGATTCCAGAGGAGGCCGTGTGATTACCTGGGATGAATTCCGTCAAGACTTCAAAGCTCATCATATTCCTCAGGGCGTGGTTGAAAGCAAGCATGAGGAATTCCGCAACCTGAAACAAGGCTCTATGTCTGTCTAAGAGTACAACAAGATGTTTCAGAAGCTCGCCCGTTTTGCTAAGCAGGACGTCCCTGACGAGAAGAGCATGATATACCAGTTCAGGGGTGGTCTCAGAGAAGAAATCCAGCTAGCTCTTGTCCTCTTTGAGCCCATGAGGTACGATGAGTTTTACAACATGGCATTGAAGCAAGAGACTGCTCAACTAAAGTGCGATGCTTCCAAGAAGCGAGTCAGAGATGCTACTCCTTCTTCCTCAACTCAAGTGGCTAAGCAGCAGAAGTTTTGGCTTCCTTCTCCTCCGTCCCGTCAGCCTTATCAGCAGAAGAGCAAAGGTGGCAGTGGATCTTCCCACCCACCCAACCCTGGCTTTTAGAACAAGACTTCGTCTCAAGCTCCAAGATCGAGTGCTCCGTATCACCATCCGCTTTCAAAGGTCATGTGCAACAAGTGCCAACAAATGCTTCAATTAGAGACGTCTCC
The DNA here is from genome assembly GCF_002162155.2 of Triticum dicoccoides. Lineage (NCBI taxonomy): Eukaryota > Viridiplantae > Streptophyta > Magnoliopsida > Poales > Poaceae > Triticum > Triticum dicoccoides. The sequence continues at coordinate 256,616,054 of NC_041386.1, read as the reverse complement.
CTCCTCCTCCTCCTATGAGATCGGCAAGTACAACTATGGTCAAGCATAACCCCAAGCACGCCAAGGTCAACTTGCTGAATGCAGCTCAGGCAGAGGACTCGTCAAATGTCATCATGGGTAACCTTCCTGTTAACGATGTTCCTGCAAAAGTACTTTTTGACACTGGTGCATCGCATTCTTTCTTGTCATTCCCATTTGCATAGAAGCACAATGTTGATAGTGAGGTTATGCCCAAAGTCATGCAAGTTGTTTCTCCCGGCAAGCTTTTGACTTCTAGTTTGGTTGCTCCCGATGTCTCTATCACCTTGGGCGACTACAAGTTTATGTCCTCTCCGGTGGTTCTTGGAAACTCGGATATTGATCTTATTCTCGGAATGGATTGGCTTTCTAAGAACAAGGCGCATCTTGATTGTGCTGCCAGGCAGATTCAATTCACACATTCGTCTGAGGATGTAATTGTCTTTGCCGCTCGTGATGATACAATCCGTCTGTTTTCTCTCAATGAGAAGGGTGAACTGGATGCCATCTTTCAAATTCCAGTCGTTTGCGAATATCAAGATGTCTTTCCATAAGAGCTTCTAGGAATGCCTCCGCACCGGCCAGTTGAATTCGTCATCAATCTTGAGCCTGGCACGGAACCTGTTTGCAAACGTCCTTACAAGCTTGGACCTGAAGAGTTGAAGGAGCTGAAGAAGCAACTCGATATTCAAGAGCGTATGGGTCTCATCCGACCTAGTTCTTCTCCGTGGGGTTGTGGAGTTCTTTTTGTGAAGAAGAAGGATGGAACAGACCGACTCTGTGTTGACTACCGTCCATTGAACAAGAAGACTATCAAGAACAAGTCCCCACTTCCCAACATCAATGAGTTGTTCGAACAACTCAAAGGTGCCCAAGTATTCTCGAAGCTTGATCTCCATATGGACTATCACCAGATTCGAATCCATGAGCAAGATATTACCAAGACGGCTTTCAGAACAAGCTATGGTTCATATGAATACACTGTCATTACTTTTGGCCTCGTCAACACTCCTCCGACTTTCTCTGGCATGATGAGCTTCATCTTCAACGCCTACACAAATGACTTCGTCTTGGTCTACCTCGATGGCATTCTGGTCTTTTCAAAAAACAAGGAAGATCATGCCAAGCACTTGCGCTTGGTGCTCGATAAGCTCAGGGAACATCAGTTCTACGCAAAGTTCTCAAAGTGCGAGTTTTGGCTCGATGAGGTTCTTTATCTTGGGCATATCATCTCTACCAAGGGCATAGTGGTGAATCCTGAGAAGGTGTCTGCAATTGTGAATTGGGAACCACCTCAGAACGTGAAGCAACTCCGCAGCTTCCTTGGTCTCGCAAGCTACTGTCGAAGGTTCGTTGAGAACTTTTCAAAGATCGTGAAGCCTCTTTCCAACCTTCTCTAGAAGCACGTCAAGTACATTTGGTCTCCTGAGTGTGACATCGCTTTCAACACCCTGAAAGAGAAGTTAGTCACTGCTCCAGTTCTGACTCCTCCTGATGAATCCAAACCGTTTGAGGTCTTCTGCGATGCCTCTCTTCAAGGTCTTAGTGCAGTGTTGATGCAAGAGAAGAAAGTTGTGGCTTATACCTCTCGCCAGTTATAGCCCAACGAGAAGAACTACGCCACTCATTACCTCGAGTTGGCGGCAGTTGTGCATGCTCTTTTGACTTGGAGACATCTCTTATTGGGAAGAAAAGTGGACATCTTCACTGACCACAAGAGTCTCAAGTACATCTTCTAATCTCAACCTTAGGCGGACTAGTTGGGTCGAAATGATTCAAGAGTATAATCCGAGTATCGAATATACTCCAGGCAAGGCCAATGTGATTGTTGACGCATTGAGCAGGAAGGATTACTGCAACAGTCTGATTCTCAAGCCTTACCAACCCGAGCTTTGTGAAGCTTTCCGCAAACTCAATCTGCAAGTTGTTCCTCAAGGGTTCCTCGCCAACCTTCAAGTCTCTCCTACTTTGGAAGATTAGATTTGTGAGGCTCAACTTCTTGATGCTATGGTGAAGAAGGTCAAGATTGGTATTGCCAAGAGTCAACCCAAGTACAAGTGGTATCGCCTTGATGACAAGGATACTCTCTTCTTCGAGGATCGCATTGTGGTGCCTAAAGGTGACCTTCGTAAAGTTATTATGAATGAGGCTCACGATTCACTCCTCTCCATCCACCCTGGGAGTACGAAGATGTACCAGGACCTCAAGCAGGCTTATTGGTGGACTCGAATGAAGCGCGAGATTGCTCAGTTCATGAATGAATGTGATGTCTGCAGAAGAGTGAAGGCAGAACACCAACGACCATCTAGTCTCCTCCAACCTCTTGCCATTCCAGAATGGAAGTTTGACCACATTGAGATGGACTTCGTGACTGGGTTTCCAAAGTCCAAGCGTGGCAATGATGCTATATTCGTTGTCATCGACAAACTCACTAAAGTGGCTCACTTTCTGCCTATCAAAGAGTCTATCACAGCAGCTCAATTCGCAGAGCTGTATACCTCTCGGATTGTCTCTCTGCACGGCATTCCACAGTTGATCTCTTCAGACCGTGGCAGCATCTTTACCTCCAAGTTTTGGGATTCTTTTCAGAAGGCCATGGGCACCAACATCCGCTTCAGCACAACTTTCCATCCTCAAACTAGCGGTCAAGTCGAGCGTGTCAATCAGATTCTTGAAGATATGCTCAGGGCTTGCGTTATCTCTTTGGTATGAAGTGGGAAGATTGTCTTCCATATGCCGAATTCTCCTACAACAACAGTTTCCAAGCAAGTTCGGGCAAGGCCCCATTTGAAATTCTCTATGGCAAGAAGTGTCGTACTCCTCTTAACTGGTCAGAGATCGGTGAACATCAACTTCTTGGAAATGACTTGATCACAGAGGCAGAGGAAATGTGCAAAGTCATTCGTGATAATCTCAAAGCAGCGCAATCGCGCCAGAAGAGCTACTATGATAGTAAGCATCGTGATTTGGCTTCCGAGATCGGAGACCATGTGTACCTCCGCGTCTCTCCAATGAAAGGTACTCGTCGCTTCGGTATCAAAGGGAAGCTTGCCCCTAGATACGTGGGTCCTTTCAAGATCGTCAGCAAGAGAGGCGATCTCTCCTATCAACTCGAGCTTCCTTCAAACTTTGCAAATGTGCATGACGTGTTCCATGTCTCTCTGCAACGCAAGTGCTTCAAGACCCTTGACCGCACCGTCAACTTCGAGGACATTGGTCTTCAAGAAGACCTTTCTTATCGTGAGCACCCCGTTGCTATTCTTGAAGAGACTGAACGCAAGACTCGCAATAAGTCAATAAAATTCCTCAAAGTCAAGTGGTCACACCATTCCGACCGTGAAGCTACCTGGGAACGCGAGGATCACCTCCGTTCTGAGTACCCGGCGTTTTTCCAGTCCTAGATCTCGGGACGAGATCCTTTCGTAGTGGTGGAGTGTTGTAACACCCCCAATGTAATTTACCTTATATGTATCCCAACTCTTGCCGTTTCCGGCGCTAAGTTATTTTATTTTCCTTGGGTTCGGGTTTTTGTCTCCGTGTGTTGTTGCCTTTGTCATGCATCTCATATCATGTCATCATGTGCATTGCATTTGCATACGTGTTCGTCTCATGCATCCAAGCATTTTCCCCGTTGTCTGTTTTGCATTCCGGCGCTCCTATCTCCTCCGGTGGTCCTTTCTACCTCTTTTCGTGTGTGGGAGTTAAACATTTCCGGATTGGACCGAGACTTGTCAAGCGGTCTTGGTTTACTACCGGTAGACCGCCTGTCAAGTTTCGTGCCATTTGGACTTCGTTTGATACTCCAACGGTTAACCGAGGGACCGAGAAGGCCTCGTGTGTGTTGCAGCCCAACACCTCTCCAAACTGGCCCAAAACCCACCTAAACCTCTTCTATCATCTAGAGCGTTCGATCACGATCGCGTGGCCGCAAACCGCACCTCATTTGGAGCTTCCTAGCTCCCTCTACCTATATAATAGCATCTCCCTCAAAAATTCCGGATCCAAATCAACCCTAACCTAGCTCCTCTTCCACCGCGCCGCGCCGGACACGTCTGTGTCGGCCGGACAAGTCGCGGCCGCCAACCGGGGCGCGCCATGTGGCAGCACGTGCCCCACTTCACCGCCGATCCCGTGCGGGCCCGCTCGGCCCGTGGCCGGCCCCCGCGACCCGGGTCTCCTCCGCCGCCGCCCGGGGCTTCTTCCTCCTCTCCTCCACCCACCTTCACCTCGCTGCGCCCGCCGGTTGCCGCCTCGCCGCCCGACTCCGGCGACCTCGCCGCTACCTCCACCGCCCGGTCCAGCAGCTGCCTTCGCCGGTGGCCACCGCCCGTCGCCTCTCGGTGACGCCCACCGTCCACCGCCGCCTCGGCCACGGCCCCCTCGCCGGTGACCGGCCTCCTCCTCCTCCGAAACTCCAAGTCCGGCGACTCTCCGGCGAGTTGTGCCGTTGAACCTTAAACTGCGTGCCCGCGGGATCTAGATCCGGTGCTACAGTAACCCTAGGGGTTGACCTCGTTTTTTCCCTAAGTCTGCATTATTTTTAGCTTTGTTCATCGCATAGTAACTTCACATCCGTAGCTCCGATTTGCGCGTGCAGCATATCAAAATATTTGTCTCAGAGAGTACATCATTTCATCTCATTGCACCATTTTCATTTGAGCTCATCTTGATGCCCGAAATGCTGTTGGAAGAGGGCTATGTGATATAATTGTCAGATCTGTTTCATCAAATAGCTATTTGTCATTTTTGCCATGATTAATGTGTGCATGATATGCTCCTCAGCTCTACATGAGTTTTGTTATATGCCATGCCATCTTTACAGAGGTGCTTACCATGTATTTTTGTGACATGTGTGGTGACTAGCACAAGGTTGCAAAGTAGTGCTTTCGTTAATGCTGATTTCAGGGACTTAGAATTTCACCAAGTCCTTGATCTGATTTTGTCAATATGTCATATGTTCATGTTGTTTCCTAGTGATCCGTGCCTCTTTCGAGGATGATCAGTAAGGATGTTTTGTTAACATTGTGGTGCTCTATCCATACATGTCTTTGTTTGCATTTATGGAGCAACCTAGCTTGAGTCCATCGAGCTCTACTTTTGCTATTTCGTGAATCCTGGTAGATTGTTGACTTGTTAGCGATTTTGCCGAGGATGTTGTTGTTGATCCGTGCATGCTATGTTGTTGTTCTTGCCATGTCTAGCTTCTATGATATGTATTCTTGATGGGTGTATGCTTAGTTTGTCATGCCATGCTTTGTAGTGAGTGCATCGAGCTCGTGAACATGCCTACTCGCTACCTGATTTGCATGCTCCAGTTTTTCACTAAGTCTGTAATCTGTTTATGTTTTTGCCATGTTCACATGCTTGCAATTGTATGTTCTGATCCCTTTTGGCTCAAGGTCACTAAGGGACTTTTGTTAAGTGCTTTGAGTATATTCATTTCATGCCTTTCTTTGCCATGTTAAGTTCCTGTAGCATATAGTTTTCAAGCTCCAAAGTGTGCTACCTGATGTTAAATTCCAGACTTGTGTTAATTTCACTAAGTCTGAAACTTGTTTATCATTTGCACTTTTGCCATGCTTGTTTAGGTTCAGCGACATCGAAAATCTCTTTTATGCAGTTGTTGGTGAGATAACCTCGACGCCACCTAGTACTGGGGCGGGAGTTCAGGAGTATTGCCATAACTCGTATAACAAATGTTTTTCGAAGGTTGAGGTAGACGATTTCCGAAGTTTTTCTCGGTTATGTGTTGAAGGATGGATACAGCTGGATGTAGGATTTGCTAGATTTGGGTGAGATATTATGCTTCCCCTATATCCCCAACACCTGATTGCATAACCAGAAAGGTTCGGGAGTTTCATAGATGGGAATTCTTGTAGCTCTAGCTCTTCTTCCACGGATATTTGCTTTGAGATTGGGTGATCCTTACTGTTGTGGTTTTGTCACGGCAGATGTCCTAGAGTAAGGACTTAGTCGTGGAGCCATCGCGACGGGTTAGCTTGAAGGGGTTAAAGCGGACACAAGGACGCAAGAGAGTTTATACTAGTTTGGCCCCTTCGATGAAGGTAAAAGCCTACGTCTAGTTGTGATGGAATTGATGGGGTTTCGATGACTAGGGAGCAAATAAGCTTCACCTATGTCTCGAGTTGTTGTCTGTTGTCTTTGAACCGCCGCCGGGTCGTCCCCTTATATACACGGGTGACTCTCATCGGCTTACGGAGTCCCAATACTGGCTCATAGATGTGTCGGTTTGGTCTCTTCTTATTCCTAACTTACAATACAGGTTAACTACTAATGCCGGTTTACGGCTGCAGGCCTTGAGCCGACCATGGGCCTTGAGCCCTCCTCTCTCTTCTTGGGCTTTAACTTACTTAACTACTAATGAAGTTAACCCGGCCCAGATAGGCCAGTTTACGCCCAGTAGTAATATCCCCAACATTAGGCCCCAGATTGATTTGAACGGGTTCATATCAATCCTTTAATAAAAGCTTCATCTTCAACATCTTCTTATAAATTGGTAAACCGCCATGATGTCATCTTCTCTGATTGCTGTAAACCGGAGTGACGTCACCTGTCATAACGAAGCTATCCATTATGCTTCTTTGTTTTAAAAGATCGGCGGAAATCGAGGCGACAGCTCCGTTTTGTGGCCCCTTGATTGCCGCGCCTGACTCATGTTCTTTCGCCTTATAAATAGGACCGAAGGGTCATTTCTTTTCTCCTTCCGTGCCTTCTTCATCTTCCTCGCGTCGCCAGCCTCGGAGCTCCGCCGCCGCCATCGACCTCTGCCTCATCCTTGGCCGCTGCATCAATCTGAGCGCACCAGAACATTGCGGCAACCTTTCGCATATTCCTCAGCTCCGGTAAATCTTCTATCTTTTCCCCCGCAGATCTGCCTCGGGTTTCACCGTTCTTCAGTGTTCATTGTCTGCCTCTTGCTCATACAATAGATCTTTAGATGAATCCGCAAATCTTTATTCTGTGCAATGATAGTTGTTTGACCTTCGCCTTTACTTATGCATCACAAACCATGGGTCTATTGAACGTTTTGCTCATTGGTTCGGTACTGCTCCTTTGAACCTCAAAGTTTTTATCTCTTCTCTGAACTTGCTTCAGATCCAATGCTGTAAAGAAATCTTGTGAAACCTATTTGTGCATATTTGTCCATCCGCAATCTCAGCTTTTCAATGCTTAGATCAGGCGGTTTAACCTTATAGAAAAATTTCCAAACCGATATATGCCATTAGTCCCCTTGTTGAACCGCCAGATGTTGGTTGCTTCATAAAACTCCGGTTCAGATAGTTCTGTCTCCGGCTTAACAGTGCCCATACCAACTTACCTTGATCAAATGCATTTTTTAACCAGGATCTTCTACCTTGTAGATTCCATCATGGCCAAGCAAGTATATGAGTGCAATTGGGTTCCTTCTCGCGTCACAGAGGATCAACTGGACGATTTAGTCCTGATTGGCACTTTAGGAAGCAAAGAGACCATCCATTGGAGGGCTCCTGGCAAAGAATGCCCTCCCACAACTCGAGAAGGAGAGGTTGTTGTTTTCGTAGATGACTTAGCCCGGGGCTTTAAGTCGCCCAGTTCTAAATTTTACCGGGATGTTTTAGCCGATTTCCAACTCCATCCGCAAGACATTGGCCCCAACTCTGTTACAAATATGTGCCACTTCCAAGTACTCTGTGAGGTGTTCTTTCAAGAGGAGCCCACAGTGGAATTGTTCAGAGACCTTTTCCATCTAAACCGCCGTACTGAGTTTACTGATGGCTCTAATACGGAGTTGGGTGGCATGGCGATTCAGAAAAGGAAAGAGGTCACATACCCTCACGCCAAGCTGCACAGTCACCCCAAGGAGTGGAATCAGACATTGTTCTACTGCAAAGACACCTCCCCTACTGGTGAGAATCCCTTGCCTGGCTTTCGTCCGGAGCGGCTCAGCAATACACACCCTTTTCCTCAAAGATTGACTGCCCAGGAGAGAAGAAAATATGCTCCCCAGTTGTCAAAGCTCAGAGCCTTTATGGACAACGGTTTAACAGGGGTTGGTCTCGCTCGCTGTTGGATATCATGGAGCATACTGCCCCTTAGTCAGCGCTCCGGTTTGATGTGCGAGTATACTGACAGTGTTGATGACCCGCTGCGACATTCAAAACTCCAGCTCTCCGATGAAGAAATCACAGAAGCTGTGCATAAGATACTGAATGAACCGGAACACGTCTGCGCTAGAACCGGCCTGCTTCCCTTCTGTGCCACCAATAAACCACGAGCTATAAGACTTTGATTTTTCTATTTGCTGATTCTGTTATTGATATGTCTGGTCATTGTTTTTAATATCAGTGTCTGCATAATCAGGGCAATGATCCGTTTTGGAGCAAAAAACTGCCGCAGGAGAAACCAGAAAAACTAGACAAACCGGAAAGAGCAACCCGACAAAAGACTAAAGCTGTGAAGAAGACTGCCCACAGGAAAAGAACCACTGCATCTTCTAATCCGGCCGCTGATGATGATGTAGATAATCCGGACTTTGAGGTAGAGCTTGACTCACTTGGTTTATTTTTCATACGTCTTATTGATGATGATATTTGTCAGGATGATGCCGAAGCCAGCCACGTGGATGTTGTAGAGGTAATTATTCTCTCTTCCGATTCAGAAACTTTGCCTTCACAAAAAATCCGCCAGGCAAACCGGAAAGTTAAATTTTCTCATCCTCTTGCTTATTTGGATCCTAAATTTCTTATGAAGACCCAACAACACGAAGCTCGTCGCACAACCTGGCACAGCGGCCAGGTAGTTACCTCCGCCAGTTTACCGAATAGTCCGGTTCGGAAACGCCATTCAGAGGTCTCTAATTTGCTTGTCAGTGCTTGTCCTAAAGAGGGATGCTTTCGTCAACCTCTTAATCCGTCTGATTCCGATTACCAGGTTACTTCCCACTCATCTTCTGGCGAGTCCTCGGCTACTCAGCTCCCACCGCTTAAAACGGTGCTTGGGTAAGCTATACTTATTGTGATGTTTGTAGTACATCACCTTTGAACATATGATGTATTTGATTTTATTATTCTTCTTAGGGCCAAACCTAGGCCAAGCAAGAAAGCCCGCCTGGACAAAGCGGCCGAAGAAGATGTCGTTCTTGAAGCAGACAAGACACCCAATGTTGAAGCAGCTATTCCTGAGGATATTCCCAATGATCCACCGCAGCCAGATGATGATCTTATTGCTAAAGAGAGACCTACTGATACATCAGGTCCTATCCATCAGCCCACAAGTTCCATCCGGATTGAAAGCTCCACCGGTCCAGCAAAACCTACTGACAAGCCAACAGCTCCAGTGCAAACCGGCGGTACCAAGGATGATGAGGTTGTCATTACTGGCACTGGCCATACCGAGCCAAGCAATCCTGTCGCTTTATCCAAACATTCTGCCAAGGAAGAATTTGCTGCTTTTGGCAAAGGCAAGTGGAACGCTGATCTGACGACTTATGCTGCTCTGAACGCCCAAGATATCCATTCCGGCTATCTGAACCGGCTGTATACCAGCAGTGACTATGAAGCCGGTCTGGTTAATATGATGAAAGATAAATATGAGGTAACTTCCATATGCTGCTTCCTGCTTGCATGCTTCCATTCTTGCTGACTCTCCTAGCCCCCAACGGCCGGTTTGAAATATTCTTTCAAACCGGGACTTAATAATATAAATCTAGATGCTTTGAAATTTGCTGATGTAGCCCCCAAGGGCCGGTTCAACTTAGCGTAGTTAAACCGGTACTTTAAGTAATTGAAATTGCCGCATCAGAATATATATGATCAAATAGCCATTAGCCCCCAAGTGCCAAGTTGAATGCTTGTATTGATCTTGGGACTTTGTAAACAATTGAAAGATGAAGATCGAATATGCATTAGCCCCCAAGTGCTAAGCGCATAACTTGTTATGTGGTTGGTACTTGAATCCTTCTACCGATTTGTTGAAACATATATATGTATGCATGCAGGCGGAGCTGAAGACAAAAGAAAACCAAGTCATCAATCTTCAAGAAAACCTGAAAACCCAACAGGCTGAAACCCCCAAAGCAAAAGAGGAATTGGCCAGCGCTTTAAGCGCCATGGAACAGCTTAAGGAGAGCTTCAAGAAGAAGCGGGCGGATTGGGCCACTAAAATGTCCGCTTTGATCAAACGAGCCGAGGATGCCGAGGCTGCACTAAAACCAGTGACGGATGAACTGACCAGCATAAAGCGACACGTTCATGCCATGACCACTGCTATCTTTGGTAAGCCAGCTTGCCTTCTGAATTGGCTCTGCCTTCTTACAGAGTCACCGGTTTATTAACCCTTTCTTGTATTTCAGGGACACGCATTGGTCACTTGGGGTCAGATGTGCGGAAGAAATTAAAAGCCACCTATACATTGGTTGAACAATTGTATACTGGTGCCCAGCGGATCATCTGTACCGCGTCTCATAACAAACTGGCGCCCACTTTGATTCAAGATACTCTGATGAAACTGTCAGTACTTCCTTCTCGGGTTGAAGAGCTGAAGAAATCTGCTGCTCAAACTAGCGCAATCAATGCCTTAATCCGGGAAAAAGCCTGGGTGCCGGATTTTGATCCTATTGAAGCGGCTCAGGGCTATCCCAGTTTGAAGGAAGACGGGTTAGAATTTGGTGAAGCGGATCTGCGAGCAATAAACCGGGAGGTACGTCCACTAGCCTATCAGTTGTCTGAGGAAGCAGACTTGTCTCATTATCAAGCACAATATGACAGTCAGAACAAGCGAATAGCTGCACCAATCCATGAATCGGAAAATCTGATCCCTCCAATCCGTAAGCATACTTACGCTCCCGATATTGACCCGTCATTGCTTATCCATGATGAAGTTGTTTTTCAAGCATTAATGGGAATCGACTGGACAACTGTGGATTTCCAGCCACTGGGTAGAGAAACGGAAGCTGAAGCGGCGCAGGATGACCCACAACCATCAGGCCAGGCTGGTGGCCAAGCTTGAACCGGAGGTCGGTTTTAAAACTGCCTCTCCTTTGTGAAAAACAATTATATTATTATGGGCACCATGTTGCCTTGTAATAGGCTAGCTGATACCTTTGATGTTGATATGCCTTCGTGCATAACTTGTTCTTCCTGTGGTAATGAACTTTCCAAAACACTTTCTGCCATCGTTGAGTGTGAAGTTGGCTTGGCCAACCTTGAAGCGGAGTTTTGCAAACCCACACTGTTGGAGGAGATAACAGCTCCTGTATATATATATATATATATGACGCTTGAATTGTTGACAGGAGCAATTGGTAACCCCCAAGGGCCGGCTCATTATAATATGATGAGTCGGGTCTTCAATAAGACTAGTAAAAATGACTTTGCATTAGCCCCCAAGTGTCATGGTGCATGCTTGCAGCGACATGAGACTTGCATGTAATCTCAATTTGAATAATGTAGCCCCCAAGTGCCGGGTTGTAAGCCTGCAGCGACTCGGGACTATTCCTTCCATTGTAGAATAAATCATATCCCAATGCATATAATATAATCCGGTATGAAAACCTTATTCATTCAACATCATAATGAAATTTCAGCCAAGTTTGGCTATTTGAATAATATAACCCAATGATTTATAAGCGCATGATTCCAATGGCGCAATCCAAATATATACTGGCGACTTGTTGTCCAAAGCCAGGCCGGTTTAACAAACCTATTTCTGCATACAATAAGTTTAAAGTGTCCTGGCTGTTTACCGCCGGACGGGTCAAAATACCCAACATATAACTCGGGTTTATAACCAAGGCTGCACTTAAGAATAATCAAATATGAAATATATCATACCTGTGACATTGAATCACATCGTTGATTTTACCAACTTTTTGTGGTAAGGGTGATAACCCAAATCTTGAGTACTGATAACTCCTTCCATATTGTGCCGGTTTATAATAAAATCGTGCCGGGTTGTGATTAACACCGTGTTACTCCATAAGAGGATGTTAACAACAAGGATCAAATCCGGGCAAATAGTCTCCGGATTGACGTGAAATGTGTTCCGTTAATTGATTGGTTAAAAAACTTTGTCGGTTTAAAAAACACAATGAAAAGCAAAAAAAAAACCCTTTTAAAGAAAAGTGTGAAGCAAAAGAAACGACAAAAACGTTTGCCAAAAAAGGTTTATTTAAGCTGATCAAATGGCGTTACCATGGCCAAACACGACCAAGCTCCCGTTAGGTGTAACTATGGTTCTAGTCAGCCAGGTCCCCAAGTGATTCTGTGGCATTTATGCCGACCAAATGGCATGGTCATGGTTCGGGTTCGACCAAGCCCCCAAGTGATTCTGTGGCCTTAGGCCGATCAAGAGGCATGACTAGTTCAGACATGACCAAGTCCCCAAGTGATCTGGTGGCTCTCGCCTATGAAGAGGCATGGTATTGGTTCGGACATGACCAATCCTCCAAGTGATATAACACGATGCTTTTAGCAAAGCGAACTCAAGGGGTAAACCGGAGGCCGCTTTAGAGCAACTCCGTGTAACCTCACATGATGTAAAAGACCAGAGACCCCGCTTTATGAAGCAGAAGCCCCCATGTGATCAATAATATGTCAGGCCAGTAAGGAGGGATACCCATGTTTGAACCGCGCATCATGGCAGCAGGTCCTCTTTGGCAATTTTTAACTTTTTGCAAGAGATAAATTCTTCTTGAACCGGGGTCTTGAACCGGATATGGAGACCTTCAAAGCTTTGTGGGAGACATCTTTCCCTTGAACCGGATTTTAAACCGGAATCTTCATTTTTAGCCGGAAATTTCCTGACGGCCTTTAAACTCGAACTTGCGAGAAGTTAATTCCTTTTTGAACCGGAAATTCTTAAACCGGATTTGAGAGCTTCAGAGCTTTGTCGGAGAACAAATTTCCCTTGTACCGGATTGTAAACCGGAATCCTTTTCTGATGACCCAAAACTTCCGCATTGAGTCGGGATTTTGTAACTGTCATATACTTTCTAATCCGGAAATCTTCTGACAGCACGATGTGAATCCGGGACCGGGTTATCTTTCCCTCCAACGTATTGGGGTTCTTGACTTCACTGAAAACCGGCAATGTTTGCTAAGTCATATCATTGTAGCCCCCAAGTCTGAAGGTGACTCGAGGAGTTGGCTTGAGATTCTCCATATTTGACCGTGATATAAACCGACATAACTTGTATATCATTGGTGTTGACAGCATGATGTGAATCCATAGAAGGTTCAGGTGACTGCGGCGGGTTATAAATGATCCCGTATGAGCCGTGTCAGCAACTCGGCTAATGGTTCCTTCCAATGGGCTCCTTGAAGTTTAACCAAACTGTAGTAGCGGTGACTTGTGTGCATGTCCATTGAACCATCCAGTGCAGACGACGGTTGATGATATTTTGCCTCCAATTTGTGGGAAGAAAGCTGGGTTACCCATGTTCATACTCAAGAAACAGCTCATGCAGACAGGTGCGGCCCGGAATGTTGATGTAGACCAGGCCGCGAGAGACGGACGACAAGGACGACCGCAACATCAGAGGCAACTCGGACGGATGAGTCGGCCGCGGCATTGTAAACTGGTGCGGACGGGGAAGATCGGCACCGGTGTCGTAAACCGGCTCGGACGGGCGAGTTAATCACGGGCGCGGTCCCGGCAAGCTGATGTAAACCGGGCCACGGGGACGGCGACCTTCTCACGTTCATTCACCGGGTGGTAGGACACGGATGAAACACCAGTGCAGAACGTTGCTAGCGCGTGCTCCGTGCCTGTAACATAACGCCTCATTTGTAATGAACAATTACCCTGCATAAACAATATTGCAGACCAAGGCAAAGATAAACTGCTCTTTGATAAAAATAATATGTGCTAATCAAATATATTTCATATGGGTGTCACCTGATGTGTTTAGGCCGGAAATAACCCGCCATGAAGTTGATGATAACTGTATGAAGCTGAAATTAATCACGGGTGAACCGGCCACAGTGTGGTAAACCGGTGCAGACGGGTGAGTCGGCCGTGATGTTTGTAAACCGGCGCGGACAATGAGTTGGCCGCATGCGTGGACGGATGTAAACCGAACAGCGGGGGCGACGATTTGCATGTGTATCCGTCGAGCAACATGGCCCGGAAGAACGCCACTCCAAAACTATGCCGGCACGCGCTCCATGTCCGCGGTATAACAATACATTTGTCATAAATAATTATCCTGCATAAGAACATTGCAGCAAAAATAGATTGTTTTTTGACAAAAAACAATATGTGTTAAAAGTAGACTCGGATAAATATCACCTGATTTATCCGGACGACAAATGATCTGTGTGCAGGCTAGAATTTGATCGGACCAAATATGAGTGTAGATGTGCCATGCATGGCTGTTATTCTGTCTTTCTCTTCCTCTTTCTTTCCAATGATGGACAAGGCAGCTGCTCCCCTTTTTTTAATCAGCCTGAGCAACTTTCGCAACCGATGATAGATCTTGCAATGGATAATGGAGTAGTAGCTGATAAAGAGATTCGGTTTCTCCAGTCGAAGATTCGTCACCGGAACAAACAATAGCCGCCCCGCGAAACTCCGATCCGTCCTCATAACTTCCTCCATGGATGACTCCCACGAAGGCACGCTTCATGGCCAGTTTAACCCGGGCGGATTGCGTACGCTGAGCCGTCTCGACGAGGTCGGTGCAGATGTCCGTCTCAGGGCCCGGTTCACCGATCTTGCCAATGAAAACGTGAATGCTACCAAAGGGGACCCGGTACCCGTACTCAATTGAGCCGTGTCGATGAGGTCGGTGCAGATGTCCGGCTCAGGGCCCGGTTCACCGATCTTGCCAATGAAAACGTGAATGCTACCAAAGGGGACCCGGTACCCGTACTCAATTGAGCCGGCCTCAGGGCCCCAGCCTGCATCGTCGATGTAGAGCTTGCCGCGACGAATCTTAGTCATCCGGCCTACAGCGTAACCCTCGAGTCCTTCAAAGCGGCCCTCCAAGAACCAGAAACCATCGTGCGATAGCCCCACGGTGGGCGCCAACTGTCGTGGTTTTGTCACGGCAGATGTCCTAGAGAAAGGACTTAGTCGTGGAACCATCGCGACGGGTTAGCTTGAAGGGGTTAAAGCGGACACAAGGACGCAAGATAGTTTATACTAGTTCGGCCCCTTCGATGAAGGTAAAAGCCTACATCTAGTTGTGATGGAGATGGGATTTCGATGACTAGGGAGAAAATAAGCTTCACCTATGTCTCGAGTTGTTGTCTGTTGTCTTTGAACCGCCGCCGGGTCGTCCCCTTATATACACGGGTGACTCTCGTCGACTTACGGAGTCCCAATACCGGCTCATAGATGTGTCTGGTTTGGTCTCTTCTTATCCCTAACTTACAATACAGGTTAACTCCTAACGTCGGTTTACGGCTGCAGGCCTTGAGCCGACCATGGGCCTTGAGCCCTCCTCTGTCTTCTTGGGCTTTAACTTACTTAACTACTGACGAAGTTAACCCGGCCCAGATAGGCCGGTCTACGCCCAGTAGTAATATCCCCAACACTTACCGAGTATTCGTTCTTGTTCCGTACCTTGTTGTTTTTCTTCTACCTCAATTCTAAGTGGCTTATCAATTTATGGACATGTGACCATTTCAATTGGAATGCATTCGTTCATTTTGTTCGGATGTGAAGACTTTATTTTGCAATTTCAACCCGTTTGATTCAGCTTCAATATTTTTCTATCTAAGTGCTAATGGATGTCAACCTCTTCAGGATGGCTCCTCCAACGCGCACGACTCCGAATCCTGATCCGCCACCACCACCTCCACCTCCGGAGGCATGGCAAGCTGTGATGGCCGCTACCAATGCAAACACGCAGCTGATCATGCAACTTCTTCAAGAGCGCAACCAAGGGAACCAGGGCAACAATCAGAATCACTTTGCTACACTCAACCAGTTCCTTGCGAACCAGCCAAAGACCTTCAGCAATTGTGTTGAGGCAACAGAAGCTGATGATTGGCTCGTGGACATAGGCAAGCATTTCGAGTGCTCCTAATGCCTTGGTCAAGTGGGTTCCCAAGACTACTTCAAGTTCCACTTCATCAAGTACAACTACAACACCGAGGATTCCCATCAAGATGGTGTGGATCCCGAAGAAGAACTAGATAGTTCTTGAGGGTGACTCCGCCAACATACTTCACTCTTATCATCTTGGCAAGAACAAGTGCAATCAACTTCCACATCTTGCACTAGTTCAAGGAGTCACAAACCCTCTTGTCGGTAAGACAAGGGACAAGGTAACCTAAAAGCTTTCATAGACATCATCTTGTGTGTGCATCACTCTATGTCTATGGATATCCTTGTTTGTTCCTTGTGGGACTAACCCATGTAGGTATTGAAAGTGCAACTCACTCCAATGGATAGCTTCAAATGATCTACATCAACATTGAGCATCCACATCTTCAACATCTACATGAAGTCATCATCAACAAAACCCAAGGTTAGTTCATCCCTCTTAGGGGGGATCTCACATCTAGGGGGAGCTTTACTCTAAGAATTGAGCTAAAGCAACTCTAATGGTGTGAACACAACAATGCTTTATGTAAAAGTGGTAACCCCACTTGTGCTTAAATGATGAGTATGACCTATGATCAAATGTTCTCATTTGACTCCTAAGTCAATATACTCATATATAGATGACCTAGTCATCGCAAATTGTTTGATAGATGCTAGAATTGGTTGTGCATGCTTTGCCACATATTTCAATTGCCATTTTATTGTGTGAGCATGTTGATTGCATATTTCACTCATTCGAGGACATCCACTTTGTTGTTTTGACTGATTTTTTTCTTTTCTTTTGCCAAGTGGATGGACAAGAATGCCTAAGAACCCTCTCTAGCTATCTATGCTTTTCTCGTCTCAAACTTTATTCATGCTACATCACAAAATTTGATCTAGTCAGATTCAAACCACTCCGTGTGAGGAGCACTCAGAGTCCCCGATTCGTCATAGACTTAAACTTCCAAAACTTCTTTGTGCTTTTCAGTCTGACCAATTCCTCCATTTCGGTCATACTAAGATCACTAAATCGATCTAGGTTTTCAATCTCGGTGCAACCGATTTGAACCTTTCCGTCACACCGAGTTTCAGTAACTGCTTGCAGTTATGAATCTCGGTGCCACCGCGTTGTTCCACTCAGTCACACTGACAGGGTCGGGCTATATATACTCACGGGCAAAATTTTGGAAATTTCTCTAAAACCCCTTCGCCCGAGCATAGCTTGCTCTGCCTCCAGGGTCTCCGGATCGTCTTCCTCGTCGCCAGCCGCCTCCTATCGCTGGTCTGTGCCGCCGTCAACGGAACTCTTCCCCGCCGTTGCCGCCGTAGCGAGTTCATCACCGAACTAGGGTATGGACTCGATCACAGTGCTATCCCCGTCCGATTCCTAGCACATTGTGTTCACTATGATTCTTACCACGATTGAAACGCTTCTATCCAGTCAAAACACTCCGTAGATTAGAGTTGAATTGAAAATTTAGGGTTAGGTTTCCGCCAAAACCATCTCGGACCATCCGAGTTGTGGAACTCGGTACCACCGATTCGGCTCAGGCCATTGCACATGTAATTTTCGGTCTGACTGAGAATTGCAAATCGGTGTGACTGAGTTCAGGACTTTGTGAAACCCTAGCAGTCTCGGTGCCACCGAACTGTGACTCGGTCTGACCGAGTTCACTAGTTTAGGTTCCAACAGCTGCTTCGGTATCACTGAGTTTACAAATCGGTTGATTCAAAATGCTTTTTGTGGAAAACTAAAACTAAGTTTTTGACTCATTCTTTTGCAAAAACCTCTGCATTTTGTGATGCTCATCCACTCTATCGCATCTATATCTATTCACGGGGTCTGCTGTCAGTGTTTGCAATATGTCTGATCAGAGTGACAGCCAGAACAGGTCAGAGGAGCAGGTTCACCTGAGTGAGGGCACTAGTCCCTCTAGCAGTTCAGATGATGGTAGCAGGAGCACTCCCAGCAACTTGCCCAAAGCTGGCACCAGAACAAGGAAGAAGAAAACTTCAGAGTCTGAGGATGAAGACTATGTGGCAGTTGAGGATGAGGCCACTTCCAAGAAGAAAGTGGTTAAGAAGGAATATAGCACTGCTGCTGCCACCAAGCCAGGCATGAAGCAAAAGGTTCCTGCAAAGATAATTCCAATGTCTAAGGCCAGAGCATCTACTCAAGTCCCTTTGGGATCTGAACCCAAAGAGGACTACAGCAGACTAGAAAAGAAGTTGTGGATATGCCCCACAAATCCAGGAGTTGATAAACTTAAAGATGGGCATAGGCACATACCTGTTGGATAAGGAACACTTGCCTCTCTACCCAGACTTTGAGGACAATCAAGTTGTGATGAATGAGAATGAACGATCATCAGTACAAGCTCAAGAGAAGAAGGAGAAAGCAAAGAAAGAGAAGGCTGCCAAGATGCCAACTCAAGAGGAGGCATCTGAGTACTTTTGAAAAGCAAGCAGGACCAGCTTGGTTATTTGATAGCATCAACTCTGAGGATTGAGAAGGGGTTGGCCACCCTGACTCAAAACCAGGAGAGCTTGGAAAGAATCGTGGGGCAAAAATTCTATGATTTAGATGTCAAAGTAACTGAGATTTAGTCAGTTGTGGAGCAGCTACAAGATGATATGCAGGAGAGGAAGGGCAGAACAACCGCTGATGCATTTGCCAGAGTGCCTCGAGCTCAGAGATCAACGGCAGTGCCAGTAACAGACACCAGAGCCACTTCATCTGCACCAGCTACAGCTTCAGTGCCACCAGCTCCAGCACCTACCCCAGCAGCTCCATCTACTTCAACTGAAGCCTTCGTTCTTGGAGTTCTCCGGACACCACCACCTGAAGACCAAGCCTGAGAGAAATTTTAGTGCTATGCATTTTCTATGAACTTTTTGGTAACTTGTTGCCAAAGGGGGAGAAAATGTATAGATCATAGGCTTCGAGAGAGAGAGAGTTTGCTTTTGTTCTCTCTTGTCTTCTTGGTTGAACTTTGTTTGTCTTTTGATTGCTTGAGATACTATGCTATTATCTGTGAGACATTGATGATCATGTGGTTGATCATAAGATACACTTATGCTTGTTAGATGATATTATCTTACTTATCCTTATATGATCATTCACTTTGCTTGGTGATGAGTGCATGTATTTAATTCTTATCATTTTGAGCGCTCCACCAAGATTTACGTGACATGGAAGAGTAACCCATGATCCTAACTCATTGTGCATTTGCAGTCCAAAGCAAATCTTAAGATATGCACAAATTTAGGGGGAACTCTTGCTTTTCACATTCCTCTCAAAGCGACAATATCTTTCACTCTTATTATCATTTGTCGAAGCTTTGATTATATGTTGTCATCAATTACCAAAAAGGGGGAGATTGAAAGTGCCACTATCCCTGGGTGGTTTTGGTAATTCCTAACAACATATAGCTCATTGAGCTAACATTATTCCAAGATTAATATTTCAGGAAAAGCTCAATGAATGGCATGACATGGATGAGGAAAGTGGAACCCTCAAAATTCTAAGGACAAAAAGTTTGGCTCAAGCTTGAAGCTCAAGACTCTACATTTTATATTTTAGTGATCCAAGATCACATTGAGTCCATAGGAAAAGCCAATACTATCAAGGAGGGATGATGTGTTGCTTAATGGCTTGCTTGCTCAAAATGCTTAGTGATATGCTCCAAAATCCTCAACTACCTTCCCACATCCACATATGACCTAAACCAAAAGTCAAACTCGGCCCCATCGATTCTTTCTATCCAGCGCCACCGAGTTTCAAATGTCATAGCCACTGCCACAAACCCTAGGAAAATCAGTCTCACTGATAGGGATCTCGGTCTCATCGAGATGGGATTGTAATCTCTCTGTTTCCCTTCGTAACGTTTCAGTCTTACCGAGATGAGCGATCAGTCCCACCGAGATTGCAATGTAAACTCTCTGTTTCCCTTTTGTAACACTTCGGTCTCACCGAGACGAGCGAATCGGTCCCACCGAGTTTACCTGACCAACTCTCTGGTTAGGTTATTACCAAAATTGGTCCCACCGAGTTTGTGTAATGGGTCACACCGAGATTACGTTATGCCCTAACCCTAACCATATCGGTCCTACCGAGTTGCATCTCAGTCCCACCGAAAATCCTAACGGTCACTAGGTTTGTTGAATTGGTCCGACCGAGTTTAACCATTCGGTCCCACCGAGTTTGGCAAATTGTGTGTAACGGTTAGATTTTGTGTGGAGGCTATATATACCCCTCCACCCACTCTTCATTCGAAGAGAGAGCCATCAGAACATACCTACACTTCCAATACACATTTTCTGAGAGAGAACCACCTACAATTGTGTTGAGGTCAAGATATTCCATTCCAACCATATGAATCTTGATCTCTAGCCTTCCCCAAGTTGCTTTCCACTCAAATCTTCTCTCCACCAAATCCAAATCCTCTGAGAGAGAGTTGAGTGTTGGGGAGACTATAATTTGAAGCACAAGAGCAAGGAGTTCATCATCAACACACCATTTGTTACTTCTTGGAGAGTGGTGTCTCCTAGATTGGCTAGGTGTCACTTGGGAGCCTCCGACAAGATTGTGGAGTTGAACCAAGGAGTTTGTAAGGGCAAGGAGATCGCCTACTTCGTGAAGATCTACCGCCAGTGAGGCAAGTCCTTCGTGGGCGATGGCCGTGATGGAATAGACAAGGTTGCTTCTTCGTGGACCCTTCGTGGGTGGAGCCCTCTATGGACTCGCGCAACCGTTACCCTCCGCGGGTTGAAGTCTCCATCAACATGGATGTATGATAGCACCACCTATCGGAACCACGACAAAAACATCCATGTCTCCAATAGCATTTGAATCCTCCAAACCCTTCCCGTTACATTCTTGCAAGTTGCATGCTTTACTTTCCGCTGCTCATATACTCTTTTGCATGCTTGCTTGAATTGTATGGAGATTGCTTGACTTGTGCTAAGATAGCTAAAATCTGCCAAGAACTAAAATTGGGAAAAGGCTAGATTGTTTTTGGTCAAGTAGTCTAATCACCCCCCTCTAAACATACTTTCGATCCTACACCGTCACGTAGTAGTAGGCATCCTCCGGGTAGTAGTAGTCATCAGTAGCGTCGTCTGGCTCCTGGGCTCCGTCATCTGGTCGCAACAATCGGGTATGGGGGAAAAGAAGTAGCAAAGCAACCGTGAGTACTCATCCAAAGTACTCGTAAGACTTACATCAGATCTAAACTAAGTATGCATCTATATCAAAGGAATGGGTTGTATCTATGGACTAAACTGCAGAATGCCAGAAGGGAAGGGGAAAGCCTAGCCTATCAAAGACTAGCATCTTCTGGAAACCACCATCTTGCAGCAACAGGAGGGAGTAGAGTAGCATAAAGTAAAGTAGCAGTAATGTTATCAACATCGGCCAGAGAACCTTACTCGACTCCCTGCGAGAAAGCAATCCCAGAGCCATACTATCCATTCATCATATCCATTTCTCATCATAAGTATCCAGTTCTAGTTGTATCGATCGGGATACAACTCCAAGTGTCCGTTACCATAGGACACGCTATCGATAAATGTTTTCTTCCCTACAGGGGTGCACCAACTTACCCACCATGCTCGATTAACTCCAGCCGGACACACTTTCCTGGGTCATGCCCAGCCTCGGCCAAACAATACGCCGCAACCCGACCTAGGCTTAATAGAGAGGTCAGCATGCCGGACTAAACCTATGCCCCCAGCGGTCATGGGCCATCTCCCCGGGGACTCCTACATGTTGCGTGGGCGGCCGGTGAGCAGACCTAGCTACCTCCTTAAAAAGGTAGGTGCTTACTAGTCCAACCCGGCGCGTGCCGCTTAGTCACTGACGTCTATTAAGCTTCGGCTGATGTATACGACGTAGAACGCCATACAATGCCCACGTGATGGTTAGTGCTATCAGGCCAGAGGCCCCTCGGATCAAATATCCAAACCATAGTGGATTAGGAGCACGCGGTAACGAGCAGAGACTCACGATCGATGTCACCCCATCGCCCCATCTCGAGTACTTGCGGCAAGGGCTAAGAATGCCCGGCCACGCCTCGTAAGTATCACGCGGGCACCCTCCAGGTCAACCCGACTCCACATCACTCGCAATTAAGCTCGCGCGGGTACCCCTCAGGGCCGACCCGTCTTTTGTAACATGGCTCAGTGCAAAGTTATAGTAACCATAGTAACTGTGTGTCTAACACCAAGGGGAAGACCCAAGGAATCACCCCCGGTGAATTCCACTCGATGTTGTCATCAAGGTGAATGTAAGAGGATCCACCCTCGAGGTTCACATTTGATGGGTTGCACGACAGAGCCGTAACGGAAGTGGTTAAGGAGGAAATCACCCTCGATGACCTCGACCGTATAGCTACACTACGGACATCTCATTAGGAGTGATGTAAGAGGTTCCACCCTCGGCACTCGATGGTAGCTCTGCAGAGTCGTACAACTAGGGGGTGATGTGAAGTGTCGGGGCCTGGACATCGATCACGTTGATCGAGTCATCGAACATAAAGTGAGGCAACTGGGACAAGGTGGGGTTACTGATAGATCTCTAACCAACCTATACTAAGTAGTTTAGGATAAGCAGGTAAGGTATAAAAGCAGGTAACAACAACAGGCTATGCATCAGAGTAGGATCAAACCGAAAGCAGTAGCAGTTCTAATGCAAGCATGAGAAGGAAAGAAATGGGCGATATCGGAATGCTCAAGGGGGTTTGCTTGCCTGGTTGCTCAGACAAGGAGGGGTCTTCGGTGACGTAGTTGATCACAGCGGCATCATCATTCTCGGGGTCTACCGGAGAGAAGAGGGGAAGAAAAAGTAAATACAGAGCAATCAATGCATCACAAGGCATAACGTGACGACGGGCAGAGCTAGGGTTGCCCTAACGTAGTACTACATGTTGCAGACGGAGGGGATAAACATCTGAGGATGAATTCCCGACGTTTGGCAGATTCCGGACAAAGGGAAAGAGGGGGAAAGTTCCAATTTCAGCATTCTTGGGGCATGTGATAGATGAACGGGCAGCGTATTCGGATACGTTGGATTTTTCTGAGCAACTTTCATATAGAAAACATTTTCATCCGAGCTACGGTTTAAAAGTTACGGATTTTTGAAGTTTAAACCAATTTCTGAATTATTTTAAAAGCAGAAAAGGTTTATTGCTTCAGCAGTGACGTCAGCACTGCGTCAGCTCTATTGACCAGTCAAACTGACAGGTGGGACCCACCTGTCAGCCTCTCTGTCTAACAGAGGCTTAACTAAACTAACAGGGTTAGTTAGGGGGCGTGGGCCCCAACAGTCAGTGACTAGTTAGTACTAATTAACTAACTAATTTAACTTACGTTTTAATTAATCGTTTTATTTATTTTTAAAAAACATTTTACTCGTGGGACCCACATGTCAGCGAGTCAGAGCTGCCACGTGGGCAGTTCACTTGGTCAACTGGGCCCGCGGGGCCCAGCGGTTAGCGGCCCAGCGTGTGGGGCCCACGGCCACGCTGGCGCCACGTCGGACGCGTCGCCGGAGCTACTCCGGCGACCCAAAGCACGGCGGCGCGCGGCGGAGCAGCCCTGAAAGGTGCCAGAGGGCACCATTTGCCGCACGGTTGGCTGCGTTCGGACGAGTCCTCACCCGCGAGTCGAGCGGTGGAGCTGGCTTCGCCAGAGATGGCCGGGAAGGGCGCCAGCGACGAGTGGACGCGGTGGTGCCGTTCGGGAGCGCGTCGGGAAAAGCCTACGGGCGATTAAAATGAGTGCAGTGACACGCATTCGAACGAGGGGAGCCGCACGCATCCAACGCCGACGGTCCCGCGTGCTGGGATGGCCTAGAACCACGGTAGCGCTGACCGGAGCGGCGCCGGAGTTCGGGCATCGGTGGAGTCGAGCGTCCAGGGCACGCCAAGGGTGGCGGAGGGGCGCGTTGAGCAGCCAGGAGCTCCAGGAGCTCGATGGTGGCGTTAGCGCGACGCGAGGGGCATCAGGTCAACGGCAATGAGCTCAACGGCGGAGCTCGACTCGGCCATGGCGGGTCTAGCCGCTCCGGGCATGTACAGGAGCAAAAGAGAGGGGGGAGGAGCGTAGCTCACAGTGAGCCTGCAGATGTGCATCGGTGGGCTCGGGGAAGGCGTAAGGTGGCCGAATTCGACACCGGCGTTCGTCGGAGCGGAGGAGGAATAAGAGGTAGTCGCGCTCGTAGTGGGGGCTCCTGGCTTGGTCCGGTGGTTGAGGGAGACGTCGCGGGGCACGACGGCGCTCGGGGACTCGTCGGAGATGGACGGGGACAGTGGTGCCCGCGGTGACGGTGGAGGACGGCGACGGGCGTGTTCGGGCGTGGATGGGGAACCGGGGGAGAGGAAGCGAGCGGGGGCTCTGGTGGGGAGAGGGAGAGGCAGAGGGAGCAAGTGGGCGAGTGGGGAGGGAGCCCGAGGCGTCGGGGGGTCTTATCCCTCTCTCGCCGGCGATGGCGAGTGGGTTCGACGGGGCTACGCCCCTGTTCCGACCCCGGTTGGGGGAACAGGGAAGGGGACAGGCAGGGGGGTCTGGGCTGGCTCGGGTGGGCAATGGTGGGCCGACCCAGGTGGGCTTGGCCCTAGTGGGGCAGGGGCACTTCCCTCTCTCTCCTTTCCTTTTCCCTTTTCCTTTTTCTTTTTTAGCTTTTCTGTTTTAGCTATTTTAGGCCACCTTCACATTTTGCAAAAATGTTGGTTCACCACCAATATTACCAGAAGAATACTTCGCACATGATGAACATTTTAGTTTTCATGTTTGAGCATTTTGAATTCCACACAAAATTTGAATTTGAATTCAACTCGAATTTGAAAGAGAGAGGAGACAAAGATGATCAAGCACTTGTTTAGCAAAATAATTAACTGAACCCCAGGGGTTATTGTAGCATCATTACACCGGGGTGTTACAAGATAGTTATAACCTAGGGCGATACGGCACTAGCTCCAGTTCATCAATATATTGTAGGCATGTATTCCGTAAATAGTCATACGTGCTTATGGAAAGAACTTGCATGACATCTTTTGTCCTACCATCCCATAGCAGCGGGGTCCTATTGGAAACTAAGGGATATTAAGGCCTCCTTTTAATAGAGAACCGGAACAAAGCATTAACACATAGTGAATACATGAACTCCTCAAACTACGGTCATCACCGGGAGTGGTCCTGACTATTGTCAATCCGGGGTTGCTGGAACATAACACGTAGTAGGTGACTATAACTTGCAAGATCGGATATAGAACATAGATATAATGGTGATAACATAAACGGATCAGATCTGAAATCATGGCACCCAGCCCAAAGTGACTCACTCCCGGTGGGGAGCATCATGGAATTGGCGATGGAGAAAGGTTGGTGATTACAAAGAATGAAGATCCCCCTCTCCGGAGCCCCAAATGGATTCCAGATCTGGCCTCCCGACGAAGAACGGGAGGTGATGGCGGCTCCATCTCGTGGATCGCGATAATTCTTTCTCCCTCATTTTTTCTAAAAAAATATGATTTTATAGCGTCGGTTTCAGGGTCTGCGGGGCCACCAGGTGGGGACAACACATCTGGGCCTGCCAGGAGAGGGGGGCACACCCTGGTGGGTTGTGCCCACCTAGGTGCCCCTCTCCGGTAGGTCTTGGCTCCAGAAATTCTTATTTATTGTATAAAAATTCCTTGCAAAGTTTCGTTCCATTTCGAGAAATTTTATTTCTGCACAAAAACAACACCGTGGTAGTTCTGCTGAAAACAACGTCAGTGGGGTGTTAGTTTCATTCAAATCATGCAAATTAGAGTTCAAAACAAGAGGAAAAGCGTTAGGAAAAGTAGATATGTTGGAGACATATCAACAACCGAGGTGCTATCTCCACCAAGAGGTAGCACTGTTTTATTTGAAGGCCGTGTTTTTAGTCCGCTAGATACTGCATCAGCCGCTCCAATTCAAATGGCTGATAAATAGGAAACACAGTTGAATGTACAGACATTGTATGAGAGACTGATGCAATAGATAGTGTGGAAAAAAGAGGGCATGAAATAGTTGACATGTATATTGTTTAACTAAAAAGGATAGCATGACATAATTTCACATATATGATGTCTATCTAAACTGGATAGCATAGCACAACATAATTCAAAGATATGATGACTAACTAAACAGGATGGCATGAGATAATTATATGATGTCTTTAGTAAACAGGTTCGCATGAAATAATTCACATACCTGTTATCTAAGTAATCCGGATCGCATGATTTAATTCACATATGTGATTTATATGCTAAGCAGAGGAAATTCGCATATATAATGTATGAACTAAGAACATGGTGTTGAATATTGTGTATATGATGTCTAAACTATGCAATGCAAGACACCATATGCATGATATGAGCAGTATAACCGTGCCAAGTTAGAGCATACACCTCGGTGGGGGAATAGGACTGGTCATCTACCCCTGAATCCATCTGTGAGGAGCTATCGGGACCCAACAAGAGATCCGCTTCGACCGGTAGCACTGTTTGCTCTGAAGACCTTGTTTTCACTCTAGATTTTTCCATTACCCACTCAAATGGCTGATTCATGGGAAGAGTAGTTTAATGTACACACATTGTCGACAAATGGAAATGTAATTAAGAAAAAGATGGGCAAGATATCATTCAAATATATGATGCCTCGTTAAATGCGATGGCATTGCTTATTTCACATATATTATGGCTGGCTAAAAGAGATGAGACTGCATAATTCACATGTATGATATAGAAACTAAACAGGTGGCATTACAGAACATGTCTAACTAAGCAGATGACATATATGATATTGAAAGTAGGGACTGCAAGGCAACATATGCATGATATGACCAACATCATGATGCCAAGTTAGGCAAACACCTTGGAGGGTAAATAGGAGTGGTCAGCTGCGTCTGAACCCGCCTCAGAATAGATATCTTCCTCTAGGTTACAATTTGGAGAGGGGGAGGGTTTTCCATTGAACCCACCATGGAGCGATGTCTGCATGACATTGTATTGCCGTGCAAAACTCTTCTCTTTTTGTCTACATGTTCAGCATGACTGTGTACAATATCTGACATGCATACGAAAAAAATATAGTGAGATTATGTAAGGAGAGCATGCAGAAATCTATAGTGATGGTAACAACTAGTGGATGGATCCAAAAATAATGATAGATGGCTGATGATAGCTTTAATTTAATAATAAGACAAATGATAATTGCTTTACTATTTGTTTCCCACCCAAGAGGAACAACATAGGCATAACATAGGTGAACTAGATAATAGACAGAGATACTATTCATAGATGCCTCGATATGTGCCTCACAAGTAATTTTAGGGGTCGTTTGGTTTCTGCCAGAGTCAGCCTCGCCAAAGGAGGGCACGCCAAATAATTGGCGAGCGATTTGGCCGCCGGCGCCTCACCAAAAAGTTGGCTCAAATATAGACTAGAAGAGCTACGGTGGGTAGGGCGAGCCAAAAAATCGGCGCTCATCCAAACAAACTCGCTAGCCTGGTCAACCACCAATATTTTGGATGGGCGGCCGCGGGCACCGATCCAAACAGCCCCTTAAAACTCGGGTTTGAACATTAATTTGGACCTGACTTGGAGTCTAAGAGGTGAACAGGGCGATAAAGCAGCAGGTAATATTCAGCAATGCATAGCATAAGGAGAAACAAAAGAGTGCGACCTCTCTTGTGGACCTGTGTATTCCTCAGGTTCATCTGCTGAGTTGATGATGGTGATGCAGTTGCAGTTGGTGCCGACGGCAGGCGAGGAGATCTGAGGCGGCGAAATACGGTCAGGAGTCGTGATGTCTGGTTTGGTGGATGCTTTTGTTGATGGAGCAACTGAAGTGAGGTGGAAGATGTTGCGGCAGGAGTAGGACAAACCACACAAATTTTTCTTAGACACCTACCTATAAGTTAAGTAAATATGTAAGGGCTCCTTTTGCTTCCAGGATTCTAAAAACGCAGGGATAGGAAAAACACCGGAATATGATAGGAATGCACGTGGGAAATAGAGCATTTGTAAACACAGGATTTCTGTCAACTTGGGTGTTTGGTTCACAGGAATTGGAAGAGCAGAGGAGTGGAAAGAAACATGGCCAAATTAAAGTGAAACCGTATGAAAGAGTGTACAGTTAGAATGTTATTCTGCCACTAATGCACTTGGTCTTGTTTTCATGCATAGGATTTTGAAAAGTAGGTCCAGGTGGATGTTTTGCTCCATTCCTTTCAACAAAATGCATGAATAGTTGTATAGTAGAGTGCCATAGGAAAATTCCCTATTGGTATGTTTTTCCCTTGCACCAAAAGAGCCCTAATGGATCGACATGAATGTAGAGTAATAAGTGATGCGACAAGTGTACAACCTCTTTGCCGTAGCCATGTCGACCTCATCATCATTGGGTTGCTCACTGAATAAGTTGAGGCAGAGGTGGCTGTCGGAGGTGTGGAGGAAGGTCTTAGGAATCTATAGACGGTGTCCAGGGCACTGCTCTGTTGTGATGGATGGTTCCGTTGTTGGAGCAATTCCAACGAGACATAAGATGTCGAGGCTGAAGCAGTATAAGACAAACACCGTTCATCTCAAGTGGGATTCGAATAGAATCTCCAATAGATGATGTAAAATACATTACCAAAAAGTGATAGATGTAAAATTTACATCACCCAAAAACACCTGACTACAACAGATGAGGTAAAAACTGTTGACTCTGAACTTAACTGTCGAAACTAAAATTTACTTTGGAATCTGAACGTTACTGACGAAACTAAACGCACTGGTAGCAGAGAGGCACTTCACATGTAGTTTAGGGAGGGCTTGTAGTTCATCTTCAACCTCCACCCCCCTGAGCCGCCAGCCACCACCAGCCGAACCGCCGGCCCCCGTCGCCTGCATCCGGCGGCACTCCCGCGCCGCCTCGCCGCCCCGAAACCACTCCCCATCATCGATCTGCTGCCGCCCCGGCTATCCCTCTAGCCCCC